>NC_083340.1:86729712-87062235 GCF_019175385.1 Lycium barbarum | reverse complement strand
TGACCGCAGGCATAACAAGCATCTGAACCTTGGCGACACCGTGCGGAATGTAATCTACCGCACTGACTGCACTGCGGTGCCGGGGGTCTCCTCTGGCTATAATCTCCCTCAAACTGAGAATCCGGGGCCCTCGAACTCTGACCCTCTCCTGAAAGAAGGGAGCGATCAAATCTCCTACCCATAAATTGAGGAGGTGCACTGGTCACTAACTGGCCGGAATGTCTAGAGTAAGTCTTCCTTAATCCCCCTCTATGGCCGAAATGTCTACTTTGCCTTCTATCAATATCGCGATCACTTCTTTGTGGTTGTTGTCGTCCCTCTAGATTCTGAGCATGGGCTTGTATTCGAGAAATATCCATCCCATCTTGCAACGAAGCCGTCAAACAGTCTTTAAATAGATGTGGTCCCAAGCTACTCACAAATCTATGTACCCGATCTCCCATGTCCGCCACCATAGACGGGGCATATCTAGCCAATGAATTAAATTATAGGCTATACTCCCGGGTACTCATGCTTCCTTGCTTCAAATTAAGAAATCTATCTGCTCTAGCTCGGTGGACCTCTGGTGGCAAGTAATGACGAATGAAAGCATCTACGAATTCTTGCCAAAGCGGAGGAAGCACATTATCTCCTCTTGATAATACCCAATTATTATACCATAAGACTGCCACATCCCGGAGTCTATAAGATGCCAACTCCACGGATTCAGTTTCGGAGGCATGGACAATCCTCAATGTCCTCAACATTTCATCAATGAAACCTTGCGGGTCTTCATCAAGTTTTGACCCGAAAAACTCCAGAGGATTAAGACTCATAAAATCACGGGCTCTGGTACTTGCTGCACATCACTCGAACTGACATTTCGCTGTTGTGCCTGTGCGGCAACCAATTGTGTTAATAGCTGAATAGCTTCGGTCATTTGTTGACCCGAAGCAGCTGGTAGAGGAATTGGAGCTGAAGCTCCTCCCTATTCTTCTACATTAGGCGGGGTGGAAGAAGTACTAGATGGGGCCTCATTTTGTGACTCGCCCTCTTCCACATTCATTGGGGGCTCTCTTTCTACCCGCCTCTTTGTCGTAGTCTTGCCCTTCTGGGCAGCTGTAACTTTTCCTTTTGGCGGTATTCTGAAACCACAACACACTATTAGGGAGGATAAAATCTTATACACGGCTCTATCGCACAATCTCATAAGAAGAAAGATGGTCATTTTTCCTAAATGCCTGTGGCCTCTTGTTTATTGATATGGCGCGCAACACACCATAAACAAGACTCTACTAGACACGGATTATAGACACTTCCTAGGACTGAACTGATCTGATACCACTTTTGTCACGACCCATCTAGGGGCCGCGACGGGTACCTGGAGCTAACCACCGAGCACCGCTAGTTCTTCTTCTAACCTTACTCCTTTAATGCTCTTTTATCAATTTCATAATCAAATCATGAGAAAATCATCTTCCATTTGAAAACATAAATACTTTCATATACATATGCCTCTAGGCCATCAAAATAATATATATATATATATATATATATATATACACATAACAATAATCTCGTGAGACTATCTAACCCACACTGCGTATCTATGAGCCTCTACTGGAGTGCTAGCATACGGACGGGACAAGACCCCGTCATGCCCAAAATATACATGTACACAAAAGAATGATCATAAACACCTCCGGACAATTGAGTGCTCTCAAATCAGCCGCTAGCTTCTATGAGTCTGGATCAGGATCAACTCCCTGTCTTCCTGTGGGCATGAACACAACGTCCAAAGAAAACGGACGTCAGTATGAATATTGTACTGAGTATGAGAGGCATAAACAATGAAATAAGTCAATGATATAAAGGAGATATCAATATGGCACATCTGTGTCTGACTGTCAAGTATAAAGAAAATAAGTCATACTGTCTTACTCATACTCACCATCATATCATATATGCATAATGTATAAATATAAACTGCCCGTCCATATAGGTACGGTGTGATATTGTATAAGCTGCCCGTCCATATCGGATCGGTGTGATAATAATAACATTAGCTTGCGTCCAGGCCTCCCGCGTCCGGGGTATAAGCTGCCCACTATAGTGGTGTGTGTATATGCCTGACCATATAGGTACGGTGTATCATCATCATCATATGCTCATTATTATAATATACTCATTATAGTATGCTTATCATAATATACTCATTATAATGTACTTATCATAATGCATGCACAAGGCTCAAGAACGACCATACTTTATTGGGGTGACGTAAGGTCGTGATCCCCCGATTCAATTATAGAACATACATTGACATTCTGCCTCACCTTGAAGGAAATAGCATATAAGGTGAGTGTAAGCGATAAATAGCATCATTAACGTTATAGGATTATCATATCATACATTTTAGAATCTCTATACTTTATCTAATCATCATCACTATCGGACTCATAACCTATCTCTTATCTCATACCACTATTCATGGGCATAGACTTTTGGCTTTCGGAATGTAGGAAATCATGAATAGGAAAGAAGAGTCATGATATAGGATTCATACCATTAGAAATAAAGGACTAGCCTCACATACCTTTGTCGTTTACTAATCTATCGCTTGCTTGATCTCCTTTAGTGCGTACGTTCTACTTTCCAGAGAATTTGTATCGACATTAGCTAGCGATCATAAAAACTGCTTACTAACGCTAGAGAAAAATTGGACAACATTTCCTTTCGTTTATGCAACTCTTCCCATATTCTATATCAACTCTCAATCGTTCATAACAACATTATCAATATGATAGACAACACTCATCATTCGTTTACAATATCCGTATTCACAATTTGTCTTCAATTTCTCCATAATCATGGCAATGGTTCATTGTTGCATTTTTCACACATAGCATACTTATTCCATGTTCTAAATGTCATTCATAACATTTTTATAATCACAAATTATCAATGATCATGGCTTAATTCAAACCTTTACTCAACATTGCTACTATTCACACTTTCATGACCCAGTTTTTACATCCTTCTATAATCCAAGTGTTTTAGCTCTTCCATACCCTAAATAACATGTAAATGCCATAGAACTTACCTTGGATGTTGTAGGAACAAGCCTTGAGTGGTATTACTCTTCTTGCACCAAAACCCTAGTTTGCTTCTCTTGGAATTTCTTAACTTGGATGAACTTTGATGAGTTTCATACACTTGATTCACTTGGATTCTTCATATTGATCTTTGGTTTCCTTTGTTTTCTTGTAGCTGAAGACTGGAGAGTATTCTAGAGGTTTCTAGAGAGAAGTATCGTGGAAATGAAATGAATTAATGAGCTTGGGTCTCCTTTTTAATGACTTAAAATCTGATCCAAAATGAACAGTAGTTGAAGTGCACAGTAGTCGTAAACCCAGTTTATGGTCCGTATTTTGGTTTACGGCCCGTATTCTATGGGCGTATTTAAGCATAACAGAACCAGAAAGTCAGGCTGAGGACATGGTGGTTTACGACTCAGTTTACGGGCCGTATTTCAGTTTACGGTCAACATTTCAAGTCGTCTTTAACCATTAAAGTCTTTGGCAGAATGTTGAAGTTTTGGAATGTTGAAATACGACATGGCAGTTTACGGGCCGTATATCACTTTACGGTCCATATTTCATCAACGAGACTAAAGTGCAAATCTGCAACTTTTTCACATTTCCTGAACCTATAAATAGTCGTTGGGCTCATAACCTACCTCTTATTCCCATTTCCTTTGATAAGCAAAGCAATGGATGACCCAAGTCAATGGGAAAATCTCTTCCATTCCAAGTGCATCATTAACCAAAACACTAGCATCATGATCATTGATAGTGGGAGTTATGCAAATGTTGCTAGTCCCTTGTTGATTTCTTGAAACTTCCCACCACCCGCCATGAAAACCCTTACAAACTTCAATGGCTCAATGAATGTGGTGAATTGAAGGTGACTAGGCAAGCTATCATCAACTTCGCGGTTGGGAAGTATCACGATGAGGTATCATATGATGTTGTTCCCATGCAAGCGTGTCATCCTCTACTTGGCCGACCATTGCAATATGATAGGTCCGTCAACCATAATGGGAGAACTAACCAATACACCCTTGTCCACAATGGTGTCAAACATGTCTTGAATCCCATGACCCCCTCCCAAGTGGGTGAGATCTATAACAAAATGAGGGAGTTAAAGGATAAGGGTTATGGTGCATTGCAAAAGAGGAATGTGGGAGAAGAGGGAGTAGAGGAGAGTAGTTCTCAAGAGGTGAGTGGAAAGAAAAGAGAGCTTAGAGGAAAAACCAAGGTGTCACTTTTGGCGAATTATGGTGAAATTAGGGAGGAATTGGGAGAGCGTCAACCGGTGATTCTCCTCATGCATAGGGACTATGCATTGCACACTAATGAACTAACCCCTTCTTTTCCTAGTTCTATTTCTTCTCTTTTGCAGAAATTTGATGATGTGTTCCCAACGGAACTCCCAAAAGGGTTACCACCCTTGCGGGGAATTGAACACCAAATTGACTTTGTTCCGGGTTCTTAATTGCCCAACAAACCGGCTTATAGAGCCAACCCGGATGACACTAAGGAGATTCAAAGGCAAGTGGATGAGCTCTTTGAAAAGGGAGTTGTGCGAGAAAGTGTGAGTCCTTGTGCCGTGCCCGTGATCTTGGTACCAAAGAAGGATGGATCATGGCACATGTGTGTTGATTGCCGAGCCATCAACAAGATAACGGTAAAGTATCGCCATCCCATACCTCATCTTGACGACATGCTTGATGAGTTGAATGGTTCATGCGTATTCTCTAAGGTAGATCTTAGGAGTGGGTATCATCAAATCCGGATGAAACCCGGAGATGAGTGGAAAACCGCATTCAAGACCAAGTTTGGTCTATATGAATGGTTTGTGATGCCTTTTGGTCTCACTAACGCTCCTAGTACTTTCATGCGTTTGATGAATCATGTCATGAAACCTTTTATTGGCAAATTCGTGGTTGTTTACTTTGATGATATTTTGGTGTATAGTAAAACCATGGATGAGCATGTTATTCACTTGAAATGTGTGTTTGAAGTGCTTAAACAAGAACAACTTTATGCTAATGTTGCTAAATGCTCTTTTTGTGTTGATGAAGTTGTTTTCTTGGGTTTTGTTGTGAGTTCAAGGGGCGTTGAGGTTGATGAATCCAGAATAGATGCTATTAAGAATTGGCCAACTCCTAAATACATTAGTGATATTAGAAGTTTCATGGATTGGCTAGTTTTTATTGGCGGTTTATTAAGGGGTTTAGTACCATAGCCGCTCCTTTGACCGAGGTAATCCGAAAGGATAAACCTTTTTCTTGGGGTGTGGAGCAAGCAAAGGCTTTTGAAACTGTAAAACAAATGCTTAGCCCCGCACCGTTGTTGCAATTACTGGATTTTGACAAAATCTTTGAAATTGAATGTGATGCTACTAAAGTAGGTATTGGTGCCGTTTTGATGCAAGACCAAAAACCCATTGCCTATGTTAGTGAAAAGCTTAAGGGTGCGATGTTGAATTAATCCACCTATGATCTTGAATTGTATGCTTTGATTAGAGCTTTGGGTAATTGGCAACACTACTTGTGGCCTAAAGAGTTTGTGATTAGGACCGATAATGAGTCCTTAAAACATCTTAAGGCCCAAGGAAAGTTGAACAAAAGACATGCTAAATGGGTTGAATTCCTTGAAACCTTCCCTTATGTAATCCAATACAAAAAGGGAAAGGAGAATGTAGTGGCGGATGACCTATCGAGAAAACATGTTTTGATTAATACCTTGTCTTCCAAATTGATGGGTTTTGAAAGCTTGAAGACATTGTATCCCGAGGACCCCATCTTTGCCAAAATCTTTCTAGATTGCAAAGAGTGAGAAAGGGAGAGGTGGATTAGGGATAGGTCTTCTACTCCCTATTCTAGGTTTGATGGTTTCTTGTTCAAAAACAAGCGTTTGTGTGTGCCCATGAGCTCTTGGAGGGAATTATTTGTGAGGGAGGCACACAATGGGGGATTGATGGGACATTTTGGGACTGATAAGACTTTGGGGATTCTTGAGGAGCAATTTTATTGGCCTCATATGCGGAGGGATGTGGCTAATATTTGTGGCCAATGCATTGAGTGTCGTGGTGCCAAGCCTAGACTCCTTCCCCATGGTTTTTATACCCCTCTTCCCACCCCTCAACAACCTTGGGTTGATATTTCAGTGGATTTTGTGTTGGGTTTTCCTAGAACCAAAAGGGGTAAAGATAGCATCTTTGTTGTGGTTGATCGATTTTCTGAATTGGCTCATTTCATTGCTTGTCATAAAGTTGATGATGCTCCTCAAGTTACATCTTTGTTTGTTAAACATGTGGTAAAGTTGCATGGTATTCCCAAAACCATTATGAGCGATAGGGATCCCAAATTCCTTAGCCACTTATGGAAAGAATTGTGGGGACGACTTGGTACTAAATTGTTGTTTTCTACCTCTTGTCACCCACAAACCGATGGCAAACCGAAGTTGTCAATAGGACCTTGGGTTCTATGCTTAGGGCCATGGTTAAAGGGAAACTAGCATCTTGGGAAGATCAATTGCCTTTGGTTGAATTTGCTTACAATAGAGTCATTCATAGCACTATTGGCATGTCACCTTTTGAAGTGGTTTATGGTTTTAACCCCCTAACACCTTTAGATCTAACCCCTTTGTCTCAAGATGTTGTGTTGAGCTTAGATGGCAACAAATGAGTCGAGGCCATGAAGCATTTGCATGAGAAGGTGAGGCTTCACCTTGAGAAAAAGAATCAAGAAACTACCAAGAGAGCAAACAAAGGCCGCAAACGGGTTGTGCTTGAACCGGGTGATTAGGTTTGGGTACATTTCTGGAAAGAGAGGTTTCCCAACAAAAGAAAGACCAAGTTGATGCCTAGAGTAGATGGACCATTTGAAGTACTTGAACGACTCAATGATAATGCATACAAAATTGATCTTCCACCCGAATACCAAGCTCATAACACCTTCAATGTGTGTGATCTCTCTCCTATGGTGGTGCAAGATGATGATCCCTTAAATTTTGAGGACAAATTCTCTTCAAGAAGGAGAGAATGATACAATTCGAGTGGCATCAAGACCTTTTACAAGGATCCAAGCGAGGGAACTTCAAGCTATGCAAGCATTGTTCATGAGGAGGGACATACTTGAATACACTCTAGCACCTTCCCGGGGATTTCAAGTGTTCATGATAGCATGGGAGGATGGTTTGGAGAAGTGGGTTGAAGATGGTCATGCTTGCAATGTGGCTATTACTTGAAGACTTGCAAATTCAAGCATTGTTCCCAAAAGAAGACACCCAAACAAGACCCTTACTTCATTAAGGGTAAAAGTGTAATATTGTAGTTGTCTTCTTTTTAGCTTTAGTATAAATAGTAGTTTCTTTCATTTGGAAGACTTAGACTATTTTGAATATTGATATTTGGTATTGTAAAACTCTTGAGAGTTGAGAGCTTCTGAAGCCTTGGATTGTGTAATTGTTGAGAGGAAAGGTTGCTTGGGATTCAAATCCCTTGAGGTCTTCCTAGGAATTTTGTGTTTCTTTTGTTCTTAATTTAGAGTTCTTAGTTTCCTATAACTTTGGTTGCTAAATTAGGTCTTAAGTTGTGTCAAATTATCTATCCATTTTGTTTCTTGTCTTTTATTTCTATTTTTCGTTCTTAATCTTGCATCAGTCCCAGAGTGAGAGCCCATCTCAGACTTCGCATACTCCGCCTCCAGCACCTGCCCCAGTTCCTCAGCTAGATGCACCGGGCCAAGATAAGCGAGATACTATATAGTTGTTGACTAAATTGGTAGCCGCTTAAGCCCACCGTCAAGGAGTAGGTGTTGATCAGGTCGACCGAGCGGGTAGTGCGAGGGTTAAGACTTTTCTCGGGTTAGATTGATAGCATGCCTCACTTTGACGGCTATGCACGCCGATGAGGTCAAGTCAGTGGAGCTGGCTTCTGATAGGCTCCGTGATGTTGCAGTGCAGTGGTATCAGGCATGGGAGCTATCTAGGGGAGAGAATGCCCCTCCAGCCGTTTGGCGAGAGTTTTTAGACACCTTTATTTGCAGTTATTTACCACCATAAGTCCGACGGGTCCGAGCAGATATGTTCTTACGTATTGAGCAGGGAAACATGAGTGTTCAGGAGTACACCGTATAATTCGATTCATTGGCTAGATATGCTCTAGCTATGGTGGCAGAGATGGAGGATCGAGTTCACCGTTTTGTAGCTGGGTTAGGGCCACATTTGATTGATGAGTGTACGACCGCTGCATTACAACTGGGCATGGATATTTCCCATATATATGCATAGAATTTAGAGGATCGTATGTCAAACCCCAACCTTAATAGGGTGTGATGGGCACCCGACCCCATATTCGGAGCCGAGCGAACCCGCTGACTCTTATTACATACATAGTCTCTTTGGACCTTTAAATCAAATAAGAATGAAGTACATAGTGAAGCCTTCAGAAACTTTTCTTTCATCATACTCAAATCAAGTGCAGTCTGTTATCATACTGGATCTGTAACAAAATACTATAAGACACATCGGCTGATGGAGCCGCTTACAAACTGACATTCTATGCCCACGACTCTGTCTGCAAAATCTCTAACTTCGAACAAGACATCATAGCATAGCACTCTGACCCAGAAACACTCCAGGGAAAATGGAGCTTGCCAACTCCGCTAGAACATCTTCTACTCATATGGGTGTACCTGCGTGGCATGAAACGCAGCCCCCGAAGAAAAGGGGTCAGTACGAGAAATGTACTGAGTATGTAAGGCATGAATGATAACATGATAATATGGACAGAACATGAACAAAACATAATAAGGAAACATGGAAGATAAAAGAAAAGGGTATGACTGTAACTGCTTGCCTCTTAAGGCGGAATGATGCATGCTCACTTTTACTTTCATGCATACCTAAACTGTCTGAGTCAAATAACATCATTAGCCCGCGTCCGGGGTAATCATCTCACGCCGCCCACTAGTGGTGCTGCCCGTGCCATATAGACACGGTGTTATTATCCATAAGCCGCACGCCTTAGCGGTGCTGCCCGGCCGTATAGGTACGGTGTAATCATCACAACTTAAGCATGCATAAGAGCACAATCAAAAACTATAACTTCGTCGGAGTGACGTAAGGTCGGTAACCTCCAAATATATTATGGAAGACTCGATGGACAAGTATACTTACCGACACCTGAGGGCTCAGAAACAGGTTTCGGGTCAATCCGATTTAGTATAGGAAAGTTATGAGCGTTTGAAGTACAGAACCTTCTATGAACGTTTCAGAAGCTATTTTTGGAAAATCAAAGCAATGACCATATCAAGTACCTTTCGAATATCGTTATGGATCACATAAACATAGAACTTTTGGAACCATACACTTGCATCAAGACTTAGCAAAATAGTTCTTCGGAAGTCAAGAACATTAGCCATCCTAGTGGCTCTAAGGATAGGAGTTTCTTTAAAATCATACATATACGTCATTTGCTCATTTCATAAAGATCATGCCAAAAGAAAGAAAGGGTAAGCCTTACATACCTGCTCCACGTCCTATTAGCTACGCTTCATTGTCCAAGCTCGTTGTCGCTAGTCTACATTCAAGAAGATTTACATAATCATTAGATTCATCGTCACACACACTTGTCTTAGTTTTTCAAATAAATTCACTTATGATCTGCCGAGATTTTGGTAGCATCTCCCCTGTAAATACATCATCCCCGAGAATCTAACTCGGCCCAAATCATCAATCAACAATCCGAAAATTCAACTCGGCCAAATTATCAACACCAATACCAACAATCATACTAACAACTTCAACAATCAATCCAAGATATATTCTAACATTAACAACCTTCGTCACACAATTCAACGGCATTCCATTTGTATTCAATTCAATCACACATAATCAAGCTAACATTAATGATCCCACATTCAAGTATTAATCCGAAATCCTTCTTACATGATTCAAGAACACCTTAAACAATTCACATAATATTCAAAGCAACCCAATCAACATACTACTCCACCCGAAACCTTCCAAATTCCACAAGAACACTAACAACACATTTCCTTTCTTCCAAATTCATAAACTACATCAACAATCTATACTTTAGCAATATCATTCATTCTTATAATCATAAGAAACCATACTAATATCACATTAACTTCTTCCATAATCCACAAACGATGACAACTTCATTTCAAACCATTAAATCCTTATTTTACATCATAAAATCTATCACAACAACAATTAAAATACTAAGTAAAATCAATTCATCACATCTCACCCACATAGCTCCTATTCGGCAAACACTCCAACATACATATTTTCATATATTTCATCCATTTCTTCACTCTACAACATATACAAATCATCCATAACATATGAAGAGAAGATTAAATCTTACCTTTTCCACTTCACTTCTCCCTCGGCTAGAGTTGCAACTTGCAAGAACCAATGGTTTATTTGCTCCAACTACCACTCCATGTTCAAAAGGACCTTCCATTTGGTGGAAAAACTTGAAGAAAATATTTTTTCTTGATCAATTTCCCATGGCTCAATTCTAGGAGCCATGGCCGAATGCCTTCAACATTTTTTCTTCTTTCTCTCTTCTTCTCCAAACTTCTTGATTTAAAGAAATTATGTCTGATTTGCCACCACTTATCTATATATATAGTTAAGCCCTTCAAATAAAAATATGGACACATGGCTTTGGGTGGGGCCCACATCCTATGTCACACGGCCAACTTGGGTTTTTCATGAACTTTCAAGACTTTTGTGAAATTCCCATTTTACCCCTAGCCTTCCACAATGACCCTCTTGTGAATTTCCCTTTTTGCCCTTAGCCTTTCTCAATATTTCCATACTAATAATATTCATAACAACTTGTACATTAAAATAATTTTGGAAAATGGTCTTGCCCTTAACTTCTCGCAATTGTCTCGAGTTATCCGAACGTACAAAATACGGGCTATAACATCGTAAGCGTCAAGGGAGCACAATGTGAGCGTGACCGAGGCCATAGTAAGAGGGCCAGATATTTAGATATTGCTAGTGAGTTCAGAGGAGGACAAAGACAGCAGCATTCCCGGTATCCATTCTATTCAGCATGATACAAGACCAACTCTATCGAGCTTCATGAAGATGGAGTCTTTGAAGATCATGGGAGGTCCACATAGGATGGCATTCAAGATATGGGAGATAGCTTGGATGGAAGGCTTCAAGAATGTCACATTCAAGATATGGAAGATAGCTTGAGAGGTTATTTGGAGAAGGAGGCTATGCATGCAAAAGGGGCTAGTACTTAAATGCAAGCCTTTTCAAATTTCACTTCTATGGAAGACATCCAAACAAGGCCCTTGCTTCGTTAAGGGTATAATTGTAATAATGTAGTGTCTTCTTTATTTCATTAGTATAAATAGTTAGAATTTTTATTTCATCAGGGAGTTTTTGATGAATTATGAAGATATTTTGAGTGTTTTGTGTTGTCTCTAGAGAGAGAAACAATTTAGAGTCTTATGGATTTAAGCTCTTGTCGATTTGAGATTTGTTGAGAGGTTGGTTGCAAGGGAATCTAATTCCCTTGATGTCTTCCTAAGAGTTTGGTGCTTGTTAATGTTAATTAATTGAGGTCTTTAGGTTTAAAATACCTTTAGGTTGCTTTTAATTCCATTTTCTTGTGTCAATCTATCTATCCTTTACTTTCCTTGTTACTCTATTGTTTCCGCGTATCCGCAATTGTATCAATTGGTATCAGAGCTTAGCTTAGGTTTGTTCCAACAAATCTAGTCTTGGGTTTTGATTCAACCAAAAAAAAATGTCGAAATTCAAAAAAAAAAAATCTCGAATTTTCTTGTTGATTTTGTTGAATCTAATGTTAGATTTGAGTTCCTTAGAGTTTTAGGGTTTCAAATCCGAAGTTTCGAGTCATTCCAAGTTATTTTGAGATTTTCACCATTGTTGAGTTGAAGAACTTGAAGTGGGTCTTGTTGATTTGGGTGAAATTGGGACTTGAATGTCACGACCCGTCTAGAGGACCGCGACGAGCGCCCAGTGCTAGTCCGCCCGGGCACCCCCTTAACTTACACTTATGCTTACATCTAGGTGAGCCACATAATAAAACACATAATTCTACTTATTCATCATGCTAGTCCCATTGGACGACAATGTCTTTATATCATAATTGGCACCTATGCCACGTCAACGTACATGAGCCAACAAGGCTATCAAAATGACATAAAAAATATAGGCTGACAAGGCCAGACAAATCTAACCATATACACGTGACTACGAGCCTCTAAGAAGAGTATAACATATCACATGGGCGGGACAGGACCCCGCTATGCCCATTATTATATACATAAAAGAATAAGTACCCAAAAGCTATGGCTCCGAATGAAATGGAGCTCTGCTATGTAATCTCTGAGAAAGCAGCTATGGATCAAGCCTGTCTCCCTGCGCACCTGCGGGCATGACGCAGCGTCCACAAACAAAGGACGTCAGTACGAAGAATGTACTGAGTATGTAAAGCATGATCAATATCAGTATAGAAGAATAAATAGCAACATAAGAAATAGCATAGGATGGGAGATGGCAATATCATTGTCATATGCACTTACTTGCCTTTCATAGGAACTTTCCATTGCTAATACGTATTTGTGTACCTACATCATTATCCGCATTCATAATAGTACCCGTACCATATTAGTGCTCGTATTAGTATACATGCCCCTTATTCACATTCATATACATAGTCATATCATATTCGTATTCATATCATATACATGAGGGGTCACCAACTGGCTATCTGTACCTGCGGGCAAGAAACGCAGCCCCCCGGAGAAAGGGGGTCAGTACGGAATATGTACTGAGTATGTAAAGCATGAAGCACAGTAAAAGGGATCATAACTGAAGTAGAGATTCCAGGGGACAAGTATGATACTCAAGAAATCACTATACCTGTGCCTTACGAAATGCCATCATGCTTATCATATTCATATACCATACCCGGCCCATTATGGGACTCGGTGAATAAAGTCATATTATCATATCATCATATACCATATCCGGCCCATTATTGGACTCAGTGAATAAAGTCATATTATCATATCATCATATCATCACATATATATATACCGTACCCGGCCCATTAGTAAGGGACTCGGTGAATAAAGTCGTGTACACGTATATCGTACCCGGCCCATCATGGGACTCGGTGCCATAATCATATCATCATATACATATACCGTACCCCGACCCTCTAGTAAGGGACTCGGTGAATAATGCAGCGACACTGTGCATGATAACATACCCGGCCCGGGACTCGGTGAATGATACAATAACAGTAAGCATGAGTAGAATATCATGAGCAACCATATGCAACTACATCATCATTCTGAGACTCAACAGAATAAGTGGACTAACAAACACTCGAATATCAAGACAATAGTCATGCTAAGTATGGATTTCAATAAGAACTATATCAAATAGAGCCTCAGGAATCATACGTCATGTGCCAAGATAATGCAAAATAGCTATTGGAATTCAAGGACATTAATCATTACAGAGTCTTTAAGAATAGGAACTTTCACACACCAACTACTATCCAACGTATAGAGGACTCGAGAGGAACTCAATCACTTAAGAGTTCTGGCATCAAGAAGTGAATAAGAATCATGAATCACACTCGGAACCTATGAATAGAATTACCCCAAGTTCATATCATTCATCACTTAAATCTAAGACATGCAAAAAGAAAGAAGGGATAGCTTTACATACCTGTTGACGACTAATCGCAAAACCGTTCGCTTTGTCGCTCTTTTAGCCTATTTAACATAAAAGTAATGTTATCGTAAGTAGCTATACTTTTTAGCTCGTAAATCCGTAGCCCATCACTTTATAGAACTTGTTCTTAAACCTATACATTCTCGTTTAGGGTTTTTCCTTATTTAAGGACTTAACGAAAATCGGGCAGCATTTCCCCTATATATTCGCCTAACCCGAATTTTCAATTATTCTCCTGTTAACACAGAAATACCAACAACAGAGATATACATATAAAATTCTCACAATTCAGCCCATAACAATTCTAGCAACCCAACAACCTTTCTAAATCCATTTCAACCCACAATTCCCTATAACATCGATTTCATGCATTTTCTTAATTCTAATTTCATCCAATCCAATTTTAATAACTCCATTACAACACTATTAACAAAATTACACCATAAAACAAGAAAATCATACCTTAATTTTCTCGGAGAAATTTCTACTCTTAATTGCTCCAATTTCGCAATTTCTTCTTCCTCGATTCAATATCCAATGTTGCTATTACCTCCTTGAACTTGTAAATCACCTTGGAATTAAATCAAAGCAATTTTGTTTTTAAAACAGCCATGGCTGGCCGTGAACAGTAGCAGCCATGGCTGCTCTTTTTTTTTTTTTTTTTCTTAAGCAAAACTTTTTTGCAAAAATGAAATCAAGTGTTGATTTCTTCACTTGCCAACAACCTATATATGGTTTCCCATGTGTAGACACGTGCCCCCCCCACCTTGTGACTCATTAAATTATTTTCTTGACTTGTTTTTTTTTTATTATTATTTTTCGGGTGGGGCCCACTCTCAATAATTAAATAAATTAATCAATAATTCTTACTTAGTAATCTAATCACAACTAATTAATCCCTAATCTCCAATAATATTTTTACACTAAATAAAATTTATAAACAATTTATGTTTTAATTAAAATTGAAAATTAAAGATTTCTATTTCGTGTCCGAAAATAACTCCGCCTTTAACTTGAGTCGATTTGCTTGCGAATAATTCAACGTATAAATATATGGGGTATAACATCCTTCCCCCCTTTAGAACATTCGTCCTCGAATGTTAAACTGATCCTGAATTCCCAATACTTTCTCAAGTGTCCTCTTATTTAATTATGCCCTTCACATACCTCTTCCACTGGTCGATTCGCTATAATTCGTTATAACGCATTCCAGGCCTCTACACAGTCATTCCTGTAATATATCCTCCTTCCGTTACTTCTCGAGGTAATTATTCCATGTCATTGCCTTTACTCTTCTCTTTGTTTCACAGTTGGTTATCAGCTGTATTTCGAGCCGTTCTGCTGAAGTGTTACTGTCTCTCTTATCTGCATACTGTTAAGTTGTACTGTCATCGATTGATTCAGACTTGTATTCATGGTACACGTAGTCATGGCTCGACTCTTTAAATGTGATTTTTATAACGTGAAGACGTCCCTCGTCGGTTCATTAGACTTTAATATCCCTGGAGTATCGCATGCCTTTGGTAACCTGTAGACCCTTCGCAGGTTTTACGAGTAAAATGAAATTTCCCAAAGGATAATATTTTTGTACTCCAATATCCTTGATTTACTCCGCTGTTACAGTCCATATTCTGGAATCTTGAGCATCATGTGTCACTTTGTGACTTTCTTTTAAAGGTCTTTAACTATTACTTGGTTTTACTTCTTGATCTCGATCTTTAGGGTTGGCTATCAAATAGCGCTAGGGTTCCTTCATATTACAACTTACTGTCATCCAGTAACCAGTAACCCGCTTGTTCTGATTGTCTCGGTTAGATCATTTGGTAATTTTCCTTACCCTTAAGTGGCAATGCATTAGGCATATTATCTCGTGTCGTTTCTCTATTTTTGATTCAAACTCTCCCATTGCCTCTTTACTCAAATTTTTTCTTAGTTCTCCTATCACATATCCTATTGCAATCTTTACACGAGTATGTGTAGGTGCTCAAATCAGTCCAGCAAATACATTAGCGTCGCCTCGCCAGTCTTCATGTAGACCCTATGTTCTTCCCTTATATTTTTCAATTGATACCAAGGCTCAACTATGGCTTTTGCCCTCAGTACTAATTATATCTCTGTAGTTTTGCCTCAAACCATCTTATACCTTTCCTTGATGTATCCAAAATATCGCACCTACACTGTTGTTACTGAATTCTTACTCTTCTTATCAGGTACTCACTTGGTCTCATTCTTAGTATACAAATATTCATAGGTTGCATAACTATTCCTGTACAATTCGTATAAAGTGCATCCAATCTTAGTCATAGTCTTTCCTTCTCCTGGTTTATTCTGCTCTACATATCTTATTGTACTAAAACTCACTTACTGTCTATTTCGCCATACTCCTTCCCCTTCCTCTATTTACCATTTGATTTTTTTTCTTATCCTACTATAGGAGAGATTTCCTATTCTTTCTCCTTTGCTACTTATGTGTCACAATATCATTAACCAATAACTCCGTTGTCAACATCTTAACCTCTAATCCAGTATAGTCTTGCTATCCTTATAATATCCTTTTAAGTTACTTGTTACCATTCTCTTATCGTATTCTTCCTTTTTATAAGCATCCACCTTCTGATGTCATATTATCCAAAGTCTTTACCAATAATTCTCAGCACTGTCTCAAATACCATCTTGGCTTCTATCCGTTTGTCGCTGGCTTTCAAATCTCACTAACTTGTTTCAGCATGGGATCTCACTTGAAGTTTAAGTATTCACATCAAACGTGTTGTAGTGTCAGTTGATTTCATCTTACGCTACTCCTGTATACTTCAGAAAACACTACTTTTACATAACCCCTTTCTTATTTTCATAGTATATTCTATTCATCCCTATTTGTTCTTATCATACCAGTCATTTCTGGCATTCATTCTGTCCTGTTGCTCATCTTCCTTTAGTTTGGGCTTTCACAATTCTGTCACTTATATTACTCGTTTTCTTAGCTATACGTCATAACACATCGCTATACTGTAATCCCACTTGCTTTCTTCTTATCTTCTTCTTTATTAACTCCTTCTCTTCCTATGCTCGCTTCCACTTTCATTACCACTTGATCTCTATTCTGAACTTTCCCTGTAGAACTTTGTAAGTCTTTCTTATTCGTTCTATATTTGCTTTTTCCGTTTCACACTAATCACACCGTATTCTTTAGTTACTTCCTTGCTAGGCTTTACTCCTTTCTAGAGCAATCCTTATGGTATTCACATCACATCCTGTTCGTAATCCATCCTATAACGTAACACTTCTTAATCTTATTCGCGATTCTTACTATGTTTTAATTACATTCTGCGGACTAGGCGTACTTAACCCTTCACCCTTTCTGATCGATCCTACCCGTAGTATCTCACAAGCTGTCTTATCAATACCTTCATGTCTTGTCATAACTCTTCCTTCTCCGTACTTTTATCTCACTCATTCTATTACTCCTTTTAATTTTAAATTCGTCATAATTTATCCCTACTTATCGGTTCACTCGATACCTCAGTAAAATGTTTTGTTACGAGTTGCCACCTTTTTCTAAATCACCTCTTAGTATCACAAGCCCTTCCGAATCATCCTAGCATTTCACCAACAACATATGAAATACATGATCCTAGACAGCCCACAAGTTTGAGTTTTCCCTCCACAAATTCCATCTCCAATTAGTTGGTTAAGAACTAATAAAATGTCACCATGAAGCATTCTCCAACCACCACCAGAAGAAAAATAGAATCCGACAAGCACCATAGGGCTTCTTAGTGCTTGATTCACATAGTTTACCTCCATATTTGTTCTTGGGTCGTGAGTGAACCATTTAGTTTACAAACTACTTGTTGTATGCTTTGTACTCTTCCAATAAAGTGAAACTTAATTGCTGGACGTTTTTTTTTCCTTACAACATGAGCTTTTTCTAAGGCAAAATGTGGTTGGAACGTATTATGGTCCGTTCAAATGAATTGCGAATTCGCTGCTCATATACGCTTCTTCAAAACAAGGTCTCCCAAATAAGAATGATGCCTCTTATGGATGACTTGGGGGTATTTCTTAAAGCTTTAGTCCAACATAATAAATTGACCTTGTCGGTATCAACCTTCAAAACATATTATGAACTTATATCTCATTCTCTTCCTTTTTCCTACTTCTGGGAAAATTTGGGCAGAGTTCCCTCTGTACTTTTTACTATCCCAGAACCTGCACGCAGGAAATACCAACAATACCTCACAGGGCCAACATATATACACATATATCCTATCGTATCATAGCCACACAGGGTTCCCAATTTCCAGTAAAAGTATTAAAGTGTCAGGACTTACCTCACATATCACACCTCGAGACGTACCTGATCCTTTAACGACCTGTCCTGTTATACCTTCCTATCTACCTTCTCTTTCATCCTTCAACTTTACATTTCGATCATATTTCAATATTCTTACCTTATCCGACATGCCTCTTTTGCACCATTGCTTACCTGCGTACTGTGTAGCTTCCAATATCATCGGTCGCTTTCTTCTGTCGATGTCGTTCTTCAGCTGAAATCAAGGAATTTCAGCTGAAATTAAGGAATTTCATTTCCTTTGGCTGGGCTCTATCGCACGATCTTAGATATGAAAGAAAGGTAACATCCTAAATGTCCTGTAGCTTTCTGTTTATAGATGTGGTGCACAACACACCGATAAACAAGACTCTACTAGACACGGTCTGTAGACACTCCGACGATGAACTGCTCTGATACCACTTTCGTCACGACCCAACCCCGTAGGCCGTGACTAGTGCCCGAACTGGACACATGTACATGAACCTGTTAAATATAATCAAACTGAAACTACGACAATACGGAAACTTATAAAGGAACTCCAAAGTTCGTAACATCGTCATATATATATTTCCAGATCAACTGTCTCCTGAGGAGTCACAACTAATCATATCATGAAATAATACGCAAGCTGACAAGGCTGCCATCACATATCAATATCATATGCAAGCCGACAAGGTTGCCACTATAGACGAACATCATACCACAACATATCGTATAGACACAACTGAAAAGAACTCATACACAACCCACACATATGTCTACAGACCTCTAAGAGTACGAATAGCGAAATATGACGGGACAGGGCCCCACCGTACCCCTGGATAATATATACATATATCATAAGATTTATACTAAAAGTCTAGACTCCGGAACAACGGAGCTCTCCCAAAACAGATGAGTAGGAGTCCTATGCTGAGTGGTCACCAACCGGCTATCTGTACCTGCGGGCATGAAACGCAGCCCCCCGGAGAAAGGGGGTCAGTACGGAATATGTACTGAGTATGTAAAGCACGAAACACAGTAAAAAGGATCATAACTGAAGTAGAGATTCCAGGGGACAAGTATGATACTCAAGAAATCACTGTACCTGTGCCTTACGAAATGCCATCATGCTTATCATAATCATATACCATACCCGGCCCATTATGGGACTCGGTGAATAAAGTCATATTATCATATCATCATATCATCATATATATATCTACCATACCCGGCCTTTTAGTATGGGACTCGGTGAATAAAGTCGTGTACACATATACTGTACCCAACCCATCATGGGACTCGGTGCTATAATCATATCATCATATACATATACCGTACCCGACCCTCTAGTAAGGGACTCGGTGAATAATGCAGCGACACTGTGCACGATAACATACTCGGCCCGGGACTCGGTGAATGATACAATAACAGTAAGCATGAGTAGAATATCATGAGCAACCATATGCAACTACATCATCATTCTGAGACTTAACAGAATAAGTGGACTAACTAACACTCGAATATCAAGACAATAGTCATGGTAAGTATGGATGTCAATAAGAACTATATCAAATAGAGCCTCATGAATCATACGTCATGTGCCAAGATAATGCAAAACAGCTATTGGAATTCAAGGACACAAATCATTACAGAGTCTTTAAGAATAGGAACTTTCACACACCAACTACTATCAAACGTATAGAGGACTCGAGAAGAACTCAATCACTTAAGAGTTCTGGCATCAAGAAGTGAATAAGAATCATGAATCACACTCGGAACTTATGAATAGAATTACCCCAAGTTCATATCATTCATCACTTAAATCTAAGACATGCCAAAAGAAAGAAGGGACAACTTTACATACCTGTTGACGACTAATCGCAAAACCGTTCGCTTTGTCGCTCTTTTAGCCTATTTAACATAAAAGTAATGTTATCGTCAGTAGCTATACTTTTTAGCTCGTAAATATGTAGCCCATCGCTTTATAGAACTTGTTCTTTAACCTATACATTCTCGTTTAGGGTTTTTCCTTATTTAAGGACTTAACGAAAATCGGGCAGCATTTCCCCTATATATTCGCCTAACCCGAATTTCCAATTATTCTCCTGTTAAAACAGAAATACCAACAAAAAAGATATACATATAAAATTCTCACAATTCAGCCCATAACAATTCTAGCAACCCAACAACCTTTCTAAATCCATTTCAACCCACAATTCCCTATAACATCGATTTCATGCATTTTCTTAATTCCAATTTCGTCCAATCCAATTTTAATAACTCCATTACAACACTATTAACACAATTACACCATAAAACAAGAAAATCTTACCTCAATTTTCTCGGAGGAATTTCTACTCTTAATTGCTCCAATTTCGCAATTTCTTCTTCCTCGATTCAATATCCAATGTTGCTATTACCTCCTTGAACTTGTAATTCACCTTGGAATTAAATCAAAGCAATTTTTTTTTCTTTTTTAAAACAGCCATGGCTGGCCGTGAACAGTAGCAGCCATGGCTGCTCTCTTCTTTTTTTTTTCTTAAGCAAAATGTTTTTGCAAAAAAGAAATCAAGTGTTGATTTCTTCACTTGCCAACAACCTATATATGGTTTCCCATGTTTAGACACATCCCCCCCCCCCCCCCCCCCCCTCCTTGTGACTCATTAAATTATTTTCTTGACTTGTTTTATTTTTTATTTTTTTTATTTTTCGGGTGGGGCCCACTCTCAATAATTAAATTAATTAATCACTAATTCTTACTTAGTAATCTAATCATTATTAATTAATCCCTAATCTCCAATAATATTTTTACACTAAATAAAATTTATAAACAATTTATGTTTTAATTAAAATTGAAAACTAAAGATTTCTATTTCGTGTCCGAAAATAACTCCGCCTTAACTTGAGTCGATTTTCTTGCGAATAATTCGACGTATAAATATTCGGGGTATAACAACATGATCATATCATATACATAGCATACCCGACCACGTAGGATCGGTGTTTCATACATACTTGGCCAACCAAGGCTCAAGGTTACTCATACCTGGCCCTACCAAGGCTTCAGGGTTACATCTACCTGGCCCTACCAAGGTGTCAGGGTTATCCGTACCATCTGCAGAGGTGTGCGCGCGTTACGTAATCATATACATACTTATTTACATATCTTACCCGGCCTCATAAGCTCGGGGTTCATAATAGTCATACATAGACACATATTCATAATAGCTCATAAGCATCTTTACTTTCTACATCATTATCATAATCGTCATCAACATCATTATTACTTTTATCGTCGTTCATCACATTTATCTTTATAAGCCTACTCGTCATACGAGGGATGTAGTACAATCGTAGAGTATCAAGAATCGTGAGCTTACTAGCTCGGAAGATCAATTCATTTGAAGGATATCATAGTCTCATAGAAGATTTAGATATTTGGCCAAAGAACCATGCCTTATGAAAGAAGGGTTAGCCTTACATACCTTTCCGTTCAACTATTCTACACGTGCGCTTTTTCCTCCAATGCTAGTGTCTCTACCTTCATTAAAGACATACTATCAATAGAATCGATAGCTAGCATATATGACTAAAGCTAGAGAAAATCGGACATCATCTCCTATATTTATACGACATTCCTCCATAACGTATATCAACTACCAAACGTCAACAACACATTCACAATACCATAACAATAGTCATTATTCATCCACATTATCCACATTTCTCAATTTGCTTTCAATTACTCATATCCATGGCTATGACACACAACTATGTCCATTCACGTACATTGCTCATCTCATGTTCTCAACATCATTTATAACACATTTACATCACAATACATCAAGACTCATAACTCAATTCAAACTATTTCTCAAAATGGCACTATTCCACATTCATGACCCATTTTGCCATACCTTTCTACAATCCAAGTATTTTAACTCTTAAATACCTTAAACAACATAGAAACATCACGAATCTTACCTTAGATGTCATAGGAACAAGCCTTGGTTGATAATACTCCACTTGAGCAATAACCCTAGTTTACCTCCATGAGATTTCTTGACCTTGAATGATCTTTGATGGTTTTCTTACACTTGATTCACTTGGTTTATGTTGTTGATCACCAAATATGCTTGAATTCTTGTAGAATATATGTAGAGAGATTTTCTAGAGAAAAGGGGTGTGAAGTGGAAATGAAATGAAATAACCTTGGTCCCTTTATTTATTTTCCTCAAATCTGTCACGACCACATATACGGACCAACATACGGTCCGTATAATTTATATGGACCGTATGTCTGGCCGTATATTTGGTCTAGAAACTTTTGCCTTTCTGGGCTGATTATACGGTCCCAAACATACGGACCGTATAATTTATATGGCCAGTATGTTTGCCTTATAACTCCAGTGGTTCCGAAGTCGTTTCATCGATTCGTTTGATCTCCAATCCTTATGGAAACTTCTGAACACTTGTTCAACACTTCAATACCAATCTAAGGGACGTTATAACACTTCTCCAAGACATCATTAAGTTCTCATTAACTCGTTACTTGTATTTCCTTTCCGATACACATCGTAAGCCTTGCCTTATCTTAGCCAACATCCTCGTCTTACATCGGGTGCCTTTGAAATCTCACTTAGGGTCATCAAATGTCGTTTCTTACTCATGGAAATATCGTATACTCGTACTCCGCACTAGTTCGTTCACTTGCGTACCAATGGAATATTTTCCGAGGTGTAACATTGAAACCTATTGGGCTTTGTTCTACAAGTCTTGGGGAGTCTAAATATGAAATTTGAAGGAAAAACAAGTTGATTTGAAGGTAGTTGAAAATTTGAAATTGTTGGTGTTCTTGAAGAACTTCAAAGGGAAGAAGACTCTCCAAAAGGGCATTTAATCCAAAGTTTCAAGTTAAGATTTGGGAAAAAGTGTTTTTCTACCCCAAAAGGGTAAATACTAGGTTGAGTGGTCCCAGGAACGTCATCAGATCCATGAAATCTGGTCCAAAATTTGAGAAGTTCGAGATCAACACGAAAATCGCTGAAGCTGGGAACATTGCAAATTACGGACCGTAAATCACATTACGGACCGTAATTTGGGGTCGTAAACTTGGATCTTGAAATAGTAGCTCACTAGAATTTGGAAACCTCGTTAAATATGGACCGTAAACCCAAAATACGGACCGTAAACCACAATACAGCCCGTATCTTGTGGGTCGTAAAAGGCAAGGAACATTCTGTTTTGGGCATCACTAAATACGGACACGAAATACGGACCGTAAACCGCAATACGGACCGTATTTTGTCAAGCTCAAATCGTATACTCAAGGTACCTTTTCAAGTCCAAATTTCATTTCATCCCACTTCCATTTCTTAAAAAATTTCTGGATCCTTAGTTGATGGTCTTGTGTCCCTAATCCTTTGGTAGGGAACAAAAAAAAAAGGTATAGAAATTTTAAAATTTTCATTTTTTTCAAATTGATACCTTGGATCATTTGGGACTTCAAGACCACGTTTTCAAGTTATCACCTACCCAGGCCCGAAATTTGATTTATTTCCCGATTTTAGCATTTCGTTTTCTTTGGTCTCTCAACTAGTAGCCAAGATAGTAGTTGTTCCTACCTGTGTTTACTAGATCTTGTGTCCGCATTTCTTTCGTGCTTTTCTTCATTTTTGCTTCGTTGTTAGTTTCTTGGTTCAAGTCCATTTATTTTGAATTGAGTCGTCCTCTTTCTTTAAGTCTAACAAGAATCCATTCCGACCTCAAGTAGAAATTGTGCACCTTGCAAGAAACCGAATCCAATCGAGAATCAACATCGACCAATCCATTTGAGTGGTAAAAGGCAAGAGTGTGTGAGTTCATTTGAGTGGTGCTAGCCAAGCACAAACGAGTGTAAACACGAGTGTGGTGAGGTTTCTTTACTACTAAGGTGTTTGTTAAGTGTTCTTTGCAGGTACTTCTCCATGGATTCCGATTCATGTGGTGGCGATTATGATTGTTATGATGATGATGGTTGTAGTTATGAAGGGGAGGACTATGGGAGCTATCAAGGGTGTGACGATAGGGAATATGAGGGCTATATGGGGAATGGAGATCATGAGGAAGCTTGGGGAGAGAATTACCATTTTGAAGGAGAATATGAAGAGAGTGGTACTCATGTGTCTCATGAGAAAGATGGAGATGAAGAAGAAAATTGTTATGCTTCACATGATGAAGGTGAAGGTTCTTGTGCTATACATCATGTTGATGAAGACAACTCAGGATATGACTCTCCTTCACACGTGTCTTATGGGTCTTATGGGGAAAATCATAATACAAATAAGACTTGTGGAGGGTATGTCTACGGAGGTAGTGGAAGTGCAAATGTTGACTATGGAATGGCTTCTAGTAGACATGCCTATGCTACGTCTTGTAGTACCTCCTATCTGAAGCAAAATGGCATGAGTAAGGATGTGAGTACTAGTTGGAGTCGTCATATGCAAAAGAAGGTGATTCAAAAGAGGCGATTCATGGAGACCAAGGTAAACCTTTGTAGTAGAGAGGGAATCCTTGTGCTTAATGACGATTGTTACACCAATTTCATCACCCCTCGTACGGTTGAAGAGTTAAGGCTACCTTGTGTGAATAGGCGAAATCCTTATTATGACGAGGGAGGGTATTGGGTTGATAAGAGAGTGATGGTATTCATTTCACTTGGTGAGTACCAAGAGGAGGTTTGGTGTGATATGCTTCCAATGGATAATTGTCATGCATGTTTAGGAGTCCTTTGGTTCCAAAAGCATGGAATCCCACATGAACAAGATTGGCATCGATTTGTAGTGGACAAGAAAGGCAAATTTCTCTTTCCATGCATACTTTTTAGGAGGAGTCCAAGTGGAAAAATGCGAGATACCCATGTGAAGTGGCCTACCTCGGCTAGGGAAGCTAGTGGAGAAGAATATGAGAAATGGGAGTTTACAATAGATGAAATCTTCGCTAGCTATAACTATTCACAAAAAATGAAGATAGACTTAGCCGTTCAAACTTTTGACTCAAAGCTTGTCCAATATTGGGAGTATGTGAAATGTTGCCGGAGACGAGTGAGGAGTCCAATCAAGACTTCGGAGGATATGAAAATGATATTGAGAGGCCAATATCCCAAGTCCTATGTGAGAATAAATGAATCTTTGAAGGGTACCTCTTTTGAGAGAACCCCATGCTTGAAGATAGGGACGGCGGCCCCAACCATTCCTTCCATTGGTGAAAAGAGCTTACATGAACATCAAGGTAAGAGCACTTATCCTTATACTCCTACATCTTTGTGTGATTTTAATGCCAAATCAAGTATGAAAGTTAGTTTACCTTGCGTTAAGCCTAACGCTTCTTTGCCATGCTTTGGTAATGTCATTGTTAAAAGTGTCCCCAGACTAGTTGATCCTATTGATGACCGAATTGATCCTTCTTGTAAGGTCGATTTGTGTCCACCTAGTGTTGACACTTGTGCTTTGAATGATAGTACATTATCGAATAAAGGTGCTCAAACACTAGTTGATCCTTTAGACGACCAAATTGATTCTTCTTGCAAGATCGATTTGTGTCCACCTAGTGTTGACACTTGTGAGTTAAATGGTAGTACAATGTCATGTGGTCATCATGTGAGTAATTCTTGCGAGTTTGACATACTACCAACTAGTGTTGATCAACTTTCTTGTAATGATAATTCACTACTTGAGGATCCTTGTGATGTGTTTAATGTACCTCTAGTTAGTGATAATGTTGATATAGTTGGTCAATTGCAAGAATGTGACATCTCACCCTTGCTTGTTTCATGTCAAAATGAGTCTCTTGATCATACTTTACTGTCATGTGATAAGACTCCAATTTGTAGTGGTGATATGTGTCATGTAGATAGTCATATGAGCGAAAATGCATTGAAAGATGACATTGGTTCTTTTGAGAGTGAAATGACATGCTTTGACTCCTCATTGTTCATGGATTACTCTTTTTGTAAGGGATAATGTTTTATTTGAGGATGACATGACTATTGAGAGTGAAGTACCTAGTGGGATGTTTTGTAACGTTGAAAGTGTGGCCACTTTTGGTGACTACATGGTAATTGAAAATCCACTATGGGATGATAACACTCCTCCCTATGATAGAGATCCTCCCTTGAGGAATTGTGATCCACTTATTGGGAGGGGAAGTGTTCAAAAGGAAGGTGAAACTTGTCTGCAAATTGCCAATTCTTCCTTGGGTGTTCCGAATAGTAGTAGTATGATTGACCATGCTCTTGAGTTTAATAGTGAAACTAAATTTGAGGACACCCTAGATGAAGTTATTTTGTGTGACACCTTTCTTTATTACCTTTTTGCATATGATGACATTCATGATCTTTTTGGGAGTGCATCTTATGGAGAAGGGGGTCCTATCGGGGTACTCAGTTGTTGTCTTGCCTGTGATATGTGGGTATCTTTTCCCTTTGATCCTGGCGAAGTCTTAACTTGGTGTGAATGGTGTCATTTTGCAATTGAGGATCCTTTGTATGTCCTGCCAACTTGGTGTCTTGAAACCCTTGGCTCTTTTAGAATATCCGCATTTCTTAATCTTTGGGTTAGCCAAGTTCTTAGTGCTCTATTTGAGAGTTTATGTTGCTTGATAATGGTTGATACTTGGTTGTATCACAAATTTGTGCTTACTTGGCATGGTGGTAGGTTAGTCCACCCTAACACTAACCCTCATCCTTTGAGGACTTGGTTTTTGTTTGTCGCCTTTATGGTTTTGGACGGTTTAGATTCGAGGACGAATCCTTTTCAAGAAGGGGAGAATGATACAAGACCAACTCCATCGAGCTTCATGAAGATGGAGTCTTTGAATATCACGGGAGGTCCACATAGGATGGCCTTCAAGATATGGGAGATAGCTTAGATGGAAGGCTTCAAGAATGTCACATTCAAGATATGGAAGATAGCTTGGGAGGCTATCTGGAGAAGGAGGCTATGCATGCAAAAGGGGCTAGTACTTAAATGCAAGCCTTTTCAAGTTTCACTTCCATGGAAGACATCCAAACAAGGCCCTTACTTCATTAAGGGTATAATTGTAATAATGTAGTGTCTTCTTTATATCATTAGTATAAATAGTTAGTATTTTTATTTCATGAGGGGGTTTTTGATGAATTATGAAGATATTTTGAGTGTTTTGTGTTGTCTCTAGAGATAGAAGAAATTGAGAGTCTTATGGATTTAAGCTCTTGTTGATTTGAGATTTGTTGAGAGGTTTGTTGCAAGGGAATCTAATTCCCTTGAGGTCTTCCTAAGAGTTTGGTGCTTGTTAATGTTAATTAATTGAGGTCTTTAGATTTAATATACCTTTATGTTGCTTTTAATTCCATTTTCTTGTGTCAATATATCTATCCTTTACTTTTCTTGTTTTTCTATTGCTTCCGCGTATCCGTAATTGTATCACCGCAGGGAGTGCACCTCCGCGATTTTCAGGCCCTAGGTTTTATTTGTCTTTTTATTCAGGAGTGGGCCAGAGTTCTAGAGCATCAGGTTCTCAGCATAGATCGAAGTCAGGTCAAGTTAGATCACCCTTGCCATAGTGTACCTAGTATGGTAGATTATATTTCGGACAGTGTCAATTTGGATCCGATGTTTGTTATGCTTGTGGCCGGCCAAGTCATGTGATAAGGGAGTGTCTGTTGAGGGGTGGTGTAGGCATTGTTCAGCCTACCGGGTCCATAGCTTGTTCTTCTTCATCAGTACCCTCAGGGCAGGGTTCTCAGATACCAGCAGGACATGGCAGAGAAAGGAGTTGATATGACCCTACTAGGCACACCTCGCTTAAAGGCTCACATTGAAGGCCAAGGCGTGGGACTCCAATCCATTCAAGCTAGGAGGATGACCAAAGGAGCATTGGAGACCCATGGGGAGCCACACAAGCCCCATAAGAAGGCCTATGAAGTATGAAAAGTAGCTTGGAGAGGGATGAAAGAAGAAGCTACACGAGAGAAGGCCAACACTCCAAGTGGCTAGAGTCGCAAAAGGACAGAAACGCAAATGTGGTACGTGCAAAGAAGGGCCATAGGTGTAAAAGGGTCCCAATTGCAATCTCGAGGATTGGATGATGGCTATATGCGCAAGAGGAGCCTTTTTTTTTATTCCAAGCCAACATCCAACTAGCCAAACAAGGCCCTTGCCTCATTAATGACATTCTTGTAATAACTAGCCTAGCTTTTAAGTCTCTTAGTATAAATACTAGACTTAGGTTATTTTCATCTTTAGATTATGTTGAATGAAGAAACTCCTATGAGAGATTGTAGTTGGAAGCTTTAGATTAATATAGATTGTTTGGTTGGTTAACCAAGTGTTACTTCCTAGTTTTGAAGTGAATTGCTTATTTTCATCGAATTCAATGTTGCTCATTTGTGGATTCATTTGAGTCGTTTGTTGATTCGAATTGCTTAGGCTCTAGGGTTTGTAAATCCGATTGGAAGGGTTAGGGTTTGATATACCCTTTCTTGTCCATAGATTTCTTACTCTTGGGTCAAGTATCCATGATGCAAGCCCACTTGCCTCAAGGCCATTTACAAGGAGCCAAGCCCGGGAACTACAACACTTGCAAAGCCTATTTATGAAGCGGGAGGCTCTTGAGTACACTTTTGATGAACACCTTGGATCCCAAGTCTATTTGTTGATAAAGATTGCTTGGGGAGAAGAAGAGGAAATAGGAAGTTACCACAATGGCTAAAAAATGAAGAGTTGGCTATTCTGGCAAAGGAGATTTCAAGATTTTGAAGAAAGAAGAATAGCCAAACAAGGCCCTTGTCTCATTAAGGGTGTTTATGTCATTTTGCTATCTTTTATTTCTAGCATAGTATAAATAATTCTCTTCTTCTTCTTCACGGAAGACTTAGACTATTTTGATTATTGATATTTTGAGATTGTAAAACTCTTTTGAGGGTTGAGAGCTTGCTAAGCTTGAGATTGTGAACATTGTGAGAGGATTGGTTATTAGGGTGTCAAATCCCTATTGGTCATCCTAAGAGTTTGGTGCTTTTTAGTTCCTAAATTAGAGGTCAAGTTAATCTAAGAACTTTGGTTGCTAATTTGGGTCTTTAGTTATGTCAAATTATCTATCCTTTACTTTCTTGTCTTTCTTTCTTCAATTTTCGTTTTGATTATTGTATCAATTGGTATCAGAGCTTGGATTAGATTTGTTCTATCAAATCTAGCCTAGGGTTTGTTGCTTAAAAAAAAAATTCTGGAAATTGTCCACCAAAAACCCCAATTTTTTTTTGTTTGTTTTGTTTTTTTGTTATTAGATTCTTGTTCCTTAGTACATTAGGGTTTCAAATCTTCAAATTTCGTGTCATTCGGGTCAATATTGAAGAATCTACCATTGTTGGGTTGAAGCTTTAGAAAAAGTTGAAGAACAACTTGGTGGGTTTTGATTTGTGAAGAAATTGGGAGTTGATAACCATTGTGCTTTGTTCTACTAGGTTAAGGGAGCCTAAATCCAAAATTTGGGGGTAAAATGAGTTGATTTGAAGGTAGCTAGAAATTTGAATGTTCATGTGTTCTTGAGCTATCTTCATAGATTCAAGTGGCGAAGAAGATACAAAAGAAAAGTTAGATCCCAAAAGTTTATATCCAAGTTTTGGAAAAGTGTTTTTTTAGCCCCAAATGGAATGGTTTTAGGTTGAATGGGTCCATTGTGTCAAAAGAAGTCAACAAACCCAGCCCAAGATCCAAGAAAATACGTGCTATACATCGTCACTGAAGCAAAGATACGGTCCAAATTCACGAACCGTAAAAGAAGTACGGACTGTTAATCCAGTCTGTCAAATTGAAGCTTGGAAAAGTTGAACACTGTTGGAGATCTACGGTTGCTATATAAGGACCGTAAATAAGATATGGTCCGTAGATTTAAGAGCAGTCCCCAACTGTAGATTGGAGTGAGATTTGCTACGCTACTGTTGCTGATTTACGGTAACCATATACGAACCGTCATTTTATACGAACCGTATAATTGAAGAAGTCCCTTCTGTAAATCTAAAGTCTAAGTTCGTAGATTCTGTTCCCCATTTATGGACAACATCTACGGTCTGTCAAAAACATACGGACCGTATAACTTCACTCAGTTCAGACCGTAAATTCCAACAACGAAAAGGTACATTTGATTCAATTCCTTCACTTTTTTCCAAAAATTTCCTTTGATCCTTGGTTGTTTGTTTGTCTCCTTATTTCTTAGGTAAGGAACAAAAAAAAAAAAGAGTATAGAAATTTTAAAATTTTCATTATTTCAAATTGATACCTTGGATCATTTGGGACTTCAAGACCACGTTTTCAAGTTATCACCTACCCGGGCCCGAAATTTGATTTATTTCCCGATTTTAGCATTTCATTTTCTTGTGTCTCTCAACTAGTAGCCATTTAGTAGTTATTCCTACAAGTGTTTGCTAGTTCTTGTGTCCGCATTTCTTTCGTGCCAATTCTTTTGTGCTTTTCTTCGTTTTGCTTCGTTGTTAATTTCTTGGTTCAAGTCCGTTAGATTGAATTGAGTCGTCCGTCTTTCTTAGTCTAACAAGAATCTATTCCGACCAAGAGTAGAATTTGAACCCTTGTGACTAGTCGACAATAACAAGCACACAATCTTTGGCGGAAGCAATTTGTGAGGCAATTAAAGGTGCGCATACTTGAGCGATTGTGAGTTGATTTTTACTAACCTAACGTGTTTTCTTGTTTTGTTGAGTGTCTTAATAGGTCCCATGGCTACGGAGGATGAAACACAAGTTCCCACCGGGGAACTCACACTACTTGATGTAATGAGGGCCTTGCAAGCCTTGAACGATAAGGTTGGTAGTATGGATGGTCGAATGGAAAACTTGGGAAGTAGGGTGGAAGCAATTGAAAAAGGTAGTAGGGAGGTCTCGTATTCGCCCCGAGTGCAATACCAAGGAGGAACAAATAGAGCTACTCGAAGCACTTCACTTACATTGTCACCCGGCACCTTCCATCATCTATATAACCCCACTCCCAAAAACACCCCCCAAAACACCCCTCAAAACACAACCCTCGCCCCACCAAACAACATTCCCATAGGCCAACGAAACAATCCACCCCCACAAGATCAAACTCTAAATGATCCACATCCAAATGATCCACCCCGAAACGATCCACATCTAAATGCACCTATGCCACCCCAACACCATCCAAACATCCAAAAACCAAATGACGATGAGATAGAAAAAGATATACTCGAGCACGAACGATATGGAGACCAAGGTTGGAGGCAACGAGGGCAAGCATAAGGAGGTTATCGAAGGAGGGGTGGAAGGCATGGTCCTAACCCTCACATGGGTAGGAAAAGAGGGTACCAAGGTTGTGACCATCAAGGTTATGACGACGATGGAGATTTCAATGGGAATCGCGGTTATGGAGGAGGACGAGACACGAGTCTCAATTCCATCAAGGTTACTCTCCCAACCTTCAAAGGAAGTAGTGATCCCCGATACATTCCTTGATTGGGTGATGAATTGTGATAGAATCTTCTTGACGAATGACATGCCCGAGGTTAAAAAGGTGTCTTACGCCATTGCTTAATTCGAAGGGTATGCCTCCACATGGTGGGAAACTCAAGTGAAAGAAAGAAGAATTATTGGACTTCCGCCCACACCTACTTGGGATGAATTGAAGGAGGCCATGCGGCGTAAGTATGTCACCGAACGCTACAAACAAGAACAACTCAAGAAGGTGTATACTTTAAGGAAAAACAAAAAGAGTGTGGAAGAATATTATGATGAGTTCCAAATTGTCAAGATGAGAATCGACTTTGATGAGGACGAGTTAAATGCTATGACTCGGTTCCGAGCTGGGTTAAATAGTGATATTGTCTCCCAAATGAGACTCCACAACTATGGGAGCATTAAAGAAACCCTTCAAGTGGCTATTGAAATAGATGAGGGTCTCAAGGAAGACAAAATCAATAAGTCAAGGGGCTATGTGAGTTCATGGAACAATAACAAAGAACGAGGAGCCTTCTCCTCCAATTGGCAAACGAATAAGGGCCCTATGCAAGAAGCCAAGAAACCATTTGTGAAGAATTCTCAAGTTGAGAAGCAAGTTGACAAAAAACCTCTGAAGTTTGCTCCAAAAGAAGGAGGTACAAAAACTCCTATTCAATGCTTTAAATGTCATGGCTTCGGTCATAAAGCAAGAGAATGCCCTAATCGTAGAAAGTTTATTTTGAGAGAAACTTATAGTGAGGATGAGGAAGAATGTGAGGAAGGAGATGACAAGGGCGATCATGAGAATGAATAATATGATAGTGAAGGGGATGGTGTTGAAGGTGATGATGAGCCTATTGTACCTCTCTATGTGGTGTGAAGAACCATGATAAGAAAACCAATGGATGACCCAATTCAACGAGAAAATTTCTTCCATTCCAAGTGCATCATTAACCAAAACACTAGCATCATGATCATTGATAGTGGGAGTTGCGCCAATGTTGCTAGTACCACCTTTGTTGATTTCTTGAAACTTCCCACCACCCGCCATGAAAACCCTTACAAACTTCAATGGCTCAATGAATGTGGTGAATTGAAGGTGACTAGGCAAGCTATCATCAAATTCGCAGTTGGGAAGTATCACGATGAGGTGTTATGTGATGTTGTTCCCATGCAAGCGTGTCATCTTCTACTTGGCTGACCATGGCAATATGATAGGTCCATCAACCATAAGAGGAGAACTAACCAATACACCCTTGTCCACAATGGTGTCAAACATGTCTTGAATCCCATGACTCCCTCCCAAGTGGGTGAGATCTATTGATGTGGGAGTTAAAGGAGAAGGGTCATGGTGCATTGCAAAAGAAGAATGTGGGGGAAGAGGGAGTAGAGAAGAGTAGTGCTCAAGAGGTGAGTGGAAAAAAAAAGAGCTTAGAGGAAAAACCAAGGTGTCTCTTTTGACAAATTGTGGGGAAATTCGGGAGAAATTTTGGGAGCCTCAACCGGTGATTCTCCCCATGCATAGGGACTATGCATTGCACACTAATGAACTAACCGTTTCTTTTCCTAGCTCTATTTCTTCGCTTTTGCAGGAATTTGATGATGTGTTCCCAACGGAACTCCCAAAGGGGTTACCACCCTTGAGGGGAATTGAACACCAAATCGACTTTGTCCCGGGGTCTCAATTGCCAAACAAACCGGCTTATAGAGCCAACCCGGATGACACTAAGGAGCTTCAAATGCAAGTGGATAAGCTCCTTGAAAAGGGAGTTATGGGAGAAAGTGTGAGTCCTTGTGTCGTGCCCGTGATCTTGGTACCAAAGAAGGATGTATCATGGCACATGTGTGTTGATTGCCCAGCCATCAACAAGATAGCAGTAAAGTATCGCCATCCCATACCTCGTCTTGATGACATGCTTGATGAGTTGAATGGTTCATGCATATTCTCTAAGGTAGATCTTAGGAGTGGGTATCATCAAATCCGGATGAAACTCGGAGATGAGTGGAAAACCGCATTCAAGACCAAGTTTGGCCTATATGAATGGTTGGTGATACCTTTTGGTCTCACTAACGCTCCTAGTACTTTCATGCGTTTGATGAATCATGTCATGAAACCTTTTATTGGAAAATTCGTGGTTGTTTACTTTGATGATATTTTGGTGTATAGTAAAACCATGGATGAGCATGTTATTCACTTGAAATATGTGTTGGAAGTGCTTAGACAAGAACAACTTTATGCTAATGTTGCTAAATGCTCTTTTTGTGTTGATGAAGTTGTTTTCTTTGGTTTTGTTGTGAGTTCAAGGGGCGTTGAGGTTGATGAATCCAAAATAGACGCTATTAAGAATTGGCCAACTCCTAAATCCATTGGTGATATTAGAAGTTTTCATGGATTGGCTAGTTTTTATAGGCGGTTTGTTAAGGGGTTTAGTACCATAGCCGCTCCTTTGATTGAGGTAATCCGAAAGGATAAACCTTTTTCTTGGGGTGTGGAGCAAGCAAAGGCTTTTGAAACTCTAAAACAAATGCTTAGCTCCGCCCCGTTGTTGCTATTACCCAATTTTGACAAGATCTTTGAAATTGAATGTGATGCTAGCAAAGTAGGTATTGGAGCCGTTTTCATGCAAGACCAAAAACCCATAGCCTATTTTAGTGAAAAACTCAAGGGACTGACTTTGAATTATACTACCTATGATCTTCAGTTGTATGCCTTAATTCGTACTTTGGGAAATTGGCAACACTACTTGTGGCCTAAAGAGTTTGTGATTCGGACCGACCATGAGTCCTTAAAGCATCTTAAGGCCCAAGGTAAGTTGAACAAAAGGCATGCCAAATGGGTTGAATTCCTTGAATCCTTCCCTTATGTAATCCAATATAAAAAGGGAAAGGATAACGTAGTGGCGGATGCCTTATCAAGGAAACATGTTTTGATCAATACTTTATCTTCCAAATTGATGGGTTTTGACAGCTTGAAGACATTGTATCCTGAGGACCCCGTCTTTGCACAAATCTTTCTAGAATACGAAGAATGGGAAAGGGAAAGGTGGCTTAGGGATAGATCTTCTACTCCCTATTCTAAGTTTAATGGTTTCTTTTTCAAGAACAAGCGACTATGTGTGCCCATGAGCTCTTGGAGGGAGTTATTTGATCGACTCCGGCTTGACTCTAAATCGACCCGCAATATATGGAGTAACATATGACAATGTGGGGCACGGATCAATCAAAGCATATACATCATGAGAGAATACCGATAATATACCTGTAACCACGTTAGGAGAATACTCAAGATCTTGGCGTCCAGCCAAAGCATAAACACGGTGCTAAGGACCGCTAGAACTGGGAACTCTCCCTCTGCCTCTACCATGGCTGACTGGCGCATGTGAACCTGGCCCCATAGGGCATACAGATGCTGAATATCCGGCTACCGACCCTAAAGGCTGGGTCCTACCTCTTCCACGAACTGAGGGGCAATCACGCATGATATGGCCTGGTCGACCACATGAATAGCAAACATCTGAACCCAATCGGCATCGACCCCAATGCAACTTCCCACACTGGGAACATCGTAGTGCGGGTGGCCTTGCCTGACCTGAATCATCTCTAAACTAAGACCCCGAATAGCTTTGACTCGACTCGGAACGAGTAGACCTGTCGAATCTCTAGCCTGAAAAGCGTGGAGGCGCACTAGTCATAGAATAGCCTGAGTGCCTGGACATCCGTTGTTTGTGCCCGCCTCTGAACTCACTCACCGGACCCGAAAATCTGGCCCTCTTACTATGACCCTTATCCTGCTCGCGTTCACTTCTCTGCTGTTGTAAACTTTCTTCTAAGTTCTGAGCATGAGCCTGAATGCGTGCAATCTCCATATTATCCTGAAGGGACGCAGTCAAGCACCTATCCATAAAATGTGGCCCTAGGCCCTTCACAAATCGGTGTACCTGGTCGCCCATATCCGCTACCATGGCCGAAGCATACCTAGCCAAACAATTGAAGCGGAGACTATACTCTAGAGCACTCATGCTACCTTGCCTCAAATTTAAGAACTTATCGGCTCTAGGTCGCTGAACTTCTGGAGCCATATAGTGTCGGAGGAAAGCATCAACAAACTCTTGCCATACCAGGGGAGGTGCGTTGGCTCCCCGTGAAGCCATCCAAACCGTATACCATTGGATCGAGACATTTCTCAATCTATACGATGCTAACTCCACCGATTCGGTGTCCGAAGCATGCATCAATCGAAGCGTCCTTAACATACCATCAATAAAATCCTGAGGGTCCTCCTCCGGCTTTGATCCAAAGAATTCCGGAGGGTTCAAAGTAATGAAGTCACGGGCTCTTGCACTAACAGCCCTATAACATTGCCCTGTACTTTGCCGCTGAGTCTGAGCAGCAACCAACTGAGTAAGCAAATATATGGCCTCTTTCACATCTTGGCCTGAAGCATCCCGTGGAGGAGCTGGAGGTGCGGGAGGTGCGGGAGCTGCGGCTGAGGCTCCTCTAATATAGGTACTGAACGGGAGGACTGAGATTGAGCCGCACTCTGACACTCACTTTCCTTTACTACCGGTAGCGGTGCTCTTTCAGCCCGCTTTTCTGCCACCGTCCTGCCCTTTTGGGCTGCTGTAGCTTTTCTCTTTATAGGCATTTTTGAAATACAAAACACACGGTTAAGGAACAAGAATTTCTTATATCATAGCTCTATCGCACGATTCTTATGAAGATAGAAGGTCAATTATTCCTAAAATGTCCTCAGCTTCTTGTTTATAAGTGTGGCGCACAACACACCCATAACCAAGACTCTACTAGACACGGCTCGTAGACACAACCTAGGTCTGAACTGCTCTGATACCACTTTCGTCATGACCCGTCAAGAGGGCCGCGACGAGCACCCGGTGCTGGCCCACCCGGCACCCCTTGGCTTACGCTTATACTTACATCTAGGTGAGCCACATAATTAAACATACATTTCTATTCATCAATTATACTAGTCCCATTGAACGATAATGCTTTTATATCATCGTTGGCATCTATACCACGTCAATGTACATGAGCCGACAAGGCTAACAAAATGATATACAAAATATAGACCGACAAGGCCAGACATATCTAACCATATACACATGTCTACGAGCCTCTAAGGAGAGTATAACATATCACATAAGCGGGACAGGACCCCGCTATGCCCATAATTATGTACACAAAAGAATAAGTACCCAAAAGCTATGGCTCCGAATGAAATAGAGCTCTGCTATGTAGCCTCTGAGAGTATAGCTATGGATCGAGCCTGTCTCCCTGTGCACCTAGGGGCATGACGCAGCATCCACAAATAAAAGGACGTTAGTACGAAGAATGTACTGAGTATGTAAAGCATGATCAATACCAATATAAAATCATAATGAACAACATGAGAAATAGCACACGATGAGAGATGGTACTATCAGCGTCATAGACACTTACTTGCCTTTCATAGGAACCTTCCATTTCTAATGTATATTTGTGTACATACATCCATATCCGTATCCATGATCGTATCCGTTCCATATTTGTACTCGTATTCGTATATATACCCTTATTCACATTCATATCGTATCATATTCATTTTCATACCATGTACATAATCATATCATATACATTGCATTTACATAGCATACCCGACCATGCAGGATCGGTGTTTCATACATACTTGGTCAACCAAGGCTCAAGATCATACATACCTGGCCCTACCAAGGCTTCAGGGTTACATCTTACCTAGCCCTACCAAGGCGTCAGGATTATCCGTACCATCTGCAGAGGTGTGCGCGCGTTACATAATCATATACATACTCATTTACATATTCTACCCGGCCTCATAAGCTCGGGGTTCCATAATAATCATACATAGATACATATACATAATAGCTCATAAGCATCTTTACTATTATCATTACTATAATCATCGTCATCGTTATCATCATCGCTATTACCATTATAGTCGTCATCAATATCATTATCACTATTATCGTCATTCATCACATCTATCTTTATAGGCTTACTCATCTTGCGAGGAACTTAGTACAATCGTAGCATATCAAGAATCGTTAGCTTAATAGCTCGAAAGATCGAAGCATTTGCGAGACATCATACACTTATGGAGGATTTAGATAATTGGCCAAAGGACCATGCCTTATGAAAGAAGGGTTAGCCTTACATACCTTTTCGTTCAACTATTCTACACTTGCACGTTCTCCTTTAACGATCGCGTTTCTACCTTCATTAAAGTCATAGTATCATTAGAATCGATAGCTAGCATATATATGACTAAAACTAGGGAAATTTGGACAGCATCTCCTTTACTTATACGACATTCCTCCATAACGTATATCAACTCCCAAACGTCAATAATACATTCACAATACCATAACAATAGTCATTATTCATCCACATTATCCACATTTCTTAATTTATCTTCAATCACCCATACTCATGGCTATAACACACGACTATGTCCATTCATGTACATTTCTCATCTCATGTTCGCAGCATCATTTATAACATATTTACATCACAATACATCAAGACTCATAACTCAATTCAAGCTAATTCTCAAAATGGCACTATTCCACATTCATGACCCATTTTTCTATACCCTTTTACAATCCAAGTGTTCCAACTCTCAAATACCTTAAACCACATAGAAATACCATAAATCTTACCTTAGATGTTGTATGAACAAGCCCTGGTTGATAATGTCACGACCCGTCTAGGGGCCGTGACGAGTACCCGATACTTGTACCGAGCACCCCTTGTCTATCGTTTTACCTTTACCTCTTAGCAAGCCATGTAAACAGAGCCATTGTTTTTTTGAACATCAACATTAGCGGCGTCCTTCTGAACATAGACTAATAAAATTTGTTATAACTTATACATCAACATTAGCATGCCAAAACACCATATACCTAACTGTACTTAACTGACTGTACATATCTGTCTACGAGCCTCTAGACACAATACACTTATACATAGAAAGGGTCGAGTACTGTCGTGCCCGAAAATACATACACAAAATAGTACCACGAAAGTGGGGCTCCGGAACAACTGGAGCGCTATCAACACTGCTGGTAAGGCTTCTAAGGATCAAGTCCACCTGTCTGCTGACCTGCGTGGCATGAAACGCAGCATCCACAAGAAGGGACGTCAGTACGAATAGTGTACCGAGTATGTAAGGCATGAATAGTAATATACGGAAAATATGAATCATGTATAATGACATAAGAGAGTTACAACACATGTCCTGGGATAGAAACATAACCTGTACATATAAGTGCCCTTGGGCAGATGCCGTGCTTCCTTAGCTTTCCTTACTCATATATATGTATATATACATAAAATAGAATATATCATATTGCCGAGGCGACGGCAGCCGATCCATTTAACCATAAATATGCACATCCAGCGTCCGGGCATCCCGCGTCCGGGACGATATCATATCATGTAATGCCAACTGATCAGGTGGATATGCGTTCATAACGCTCTGCCCTTACCTCCATTTTTCCCGTATACACATGCATATATCATGTACATATATCAGCGTCTATAGCGCTCTAGCTCTTTCGTCATGTGCATGTTTTAAAAAATATATACACATATCTTACATACATTTACATGTCTTATATGCATTTACGTATCCTATATACATATGTCTCATAGGCACGCAGGAAAGCCCAAAGAAGAATCATGTAGTCATCGGAGTGACGTAATGGTCGGTGACCTCCGATTATATTATAGAATACTCGTGATCGCTTTGTCTCACCTTGAAGGAACGAGTATTTTAAGGTGAGACTACCAACGGGGAATAATATTAAAGTAAACGTAGAATGAAATCGGGGCATCATAGATGACAGTTCATAGACTTTGAAATCTTTTAGAAAATAAAGTCATAGCTAGGAAATATAAATAAGACTCAAAAAATAGTTTATCATTTTCATGTTTACATAAGATACTTAGCTTAGTCATCTTAGTCATAGAGTCGTTCCGGTAGTACGTATCATAGGCATATTCTCGTATCTAACATCATTGTTATCATTATCGTCATGGAAGTGCCCTTGTTAGAGGAGTCATAGTATTTATCATTTGGTAACGAAATCGGGATCCAAGGTTCCCTTTGGGTTCACTTCAAGTAAGTCAAGCAAGACTGTAAGGAAAAAATCCGAGAGTAACGGGCCCACCTTGGGCCGGATGGGGTGACGTATATGATTTACATATATTACGTGTCATGTCATTACTTGTGAGGGTCCTAGGGTAATCGGGTCCCACTTATGCAAGTTCTAGGGGTTTAAGAGGTCTTTCCATCATTTGCACACTTTCTAATTCAATTCTATTGAACAAAAAGTGGAAAACTTTGGATGCGGATTCCGGGGAAGAGAGTTGTCCCCGAGGCGCGTACCCAACTTATTACGTCTAAGACATGCCATAGAAAGAAGGGTGAAACCTTACATACCTCTTTCCGCTTCTTTTGCTATTCCGAATTCACGTTGCAATCTCGTCAAAATCTGCAAATTGGTCATGTTTACCAAAACTCTTATTAGGATACTTAGAGTTGAATTCTTTAAGGAAACATTTGGCTACCGAAATTTCGGCAGCACTTCCCCTATAAATACTCCATCCCACCAAGTTCAACTTGGCTAATTTCAATCAACAACAATCCCGAGAATTCAAACCCGGCCAAAATATCAACCACAATTCCAACAACAACAATACTAACAACTTCCATATTCAATCAACTTACTACTTCTTCCAAAAACTTTCTAACTTTAATGAAAACAATAACAACCTCATGATCTATATTCCAACAACATCATACTAACCACATTACCTTCCATGCATGCAAGAACATTACATTCAATTCACATAACTTCTAAAACAAACCTCCACCTACTTCAACTTCACAAGATTATTATGCATTCATTAGCAATCTAGCATCCACAATTCAACTACAACCAAAGCATTAAATAGAATTGACTCCTTTTCTTCCATATTACTCTACAACTACACGGCCAACATCAAGCATACACACTACAACCTCTCCAAATTTATTCAACTTCCATTTTCCACATATCATTCACAACAATAACAACCAAACACTAGATAAATTAATTAAAACACAATTTCTACACACATATACATGTTCCATACCTCACGGCCACACCCCTATTTTTATCTCTTTCATTAATTTCATCCATTTTAACATACTACAACACATATAAACCATTCATAACACATAAAGAAAGATCAAAACTCACCTTTCTTCTTCAACTTCTCACTTGACTACAACTTGGCAAATTGTATGATTTTGAATCTTTCTTGCTCCAACAACAACTCCACCTTGTTAAGCACCCTTTACTTGGTAAGGATTGATTTTTGAAGAATTTTTATCAATTTTTCTCATGGACTTTCTCTATGGCCGAAATGGCCTTAAGCTTTTCTCTCTTCTTTCTCTTGTTCTTCTTTTCTTGAAACCTCTAGAACTTATTGTGACAAGGATGACTTAGTCATCCTTTTATTGACCAAATTTTATTTAATATTGGCTTGGGCGATAACCATGACCGGTTGGGCCTCACAAATTTGGGCCTTATAATTTTTTTTGATTTTTTTGGGCCAACTCGGTTTGGTCCCGAGTTGGGTCTAGCCCACTGACCTTTCGACCTTAAAACGTTCATATCGCCTTGTACCGACATCACCTGGGGACCCACGACGTATGGTTGGAAAGCTAATTCAATTATCTACAACTTCTATTTCTTGGTACTTTTCCAAATTCCAAACTTATAATACCGTTTTTGCCCCTTGAAGTCAGATCACCCGAAAATGTTTTCTTAAAAATATTCGTTTGGAGACTTCCACTTTGATTTGGCCCAAGGGTCCTTCTTGAGTCGTGTTTAACTTCTCATATGTGATTCATATGAATTTTCAGATGTCCCAAAAAAAATCTCGATGCGTGGGTCCCACCTCAGCAAATAATCTGACGTTAAAAAATACGGGATATAACAGATAATATTCCACTTTAGCAAAATCCTAGTTCATCTCCATTGGGATTTCTTGACTTGAATGATCTTTGATGGGTTTTCTTACACTTGATTCACTTGGTTTATGTTGTTGATCACTAATAATCCTTGAATTCTTGTGAAATAAATGTAGAGAGATGTTTTAGAAAGAAGGGGTGTCATGTAGAAGTGAAATGAAATATAACTTGGCCCCTTTATTTAATGATCCAAAATCTGCCCGACCGTATATACGGACCAACATACGGTCTGTATAATTTATACGGGTCGTATATTTGGTCCAGAAACTTTTGCCTTTCTGGGCTGATTGTACGGTCCCAAACATACGGACCGTATAATTTATACGGCCAGTATGTTTGGCCGTATAACCCCCCAGTGGTTTCGAAGTTCGTTTCGTCGATTTGTTTGATCTCCAATCCTTATGGAACCTTCTTAACACTTGTTCAACGCTTCAATACCAATCTAAGGTATGTTACCACTCTTCGCCAAGACATCATTAAAGCCTCGTTCACTCGTTACCCGTATTTCCTTCTCGATACCTATCGTATGGCTTGCCTTCTCTTGGCCAACTTTCTCGTCTAACATCGGATGCCTTTGAAATCTCACTAAGGGTAATCAATTGTCATTTCTTATCCACGGAAATATCGTATACTCGTACTCTTCACTATCCCATTCACTCATGCATCAACGGAAGATTTTTCGAGGTGTAACAGGGGATGACAGTGTCCACAAACAAAAGGACGTCAGTACGAAGAATGTACTGAGTTTGTAAGGCATGATCAATAACAATGTAGAAGCACAATAAGAAACATGAAAAATAGCACAGGATGGAAGATGGTAATATCATCGTCACAGGCGCTTACTTGCCTTTCGTAGGAACTTTCCATTTCTAATGCGTATTGTGTACTACATCCATATCCGTATCCATAATCGTCTCCGTTCCATATTTACACTCGTATTCGTATACATACTCTTGTTCACATTCATATCATATCATACTCGTATTCGTACTCGTATCTATATCATATAGACAATCATATCATATACATAGCATTTACATAGCATACCTGACCATGTAGGATCGGTGTTTCATACATACTTGGCCAGCCAAGGCTCAAGGTTACACATACCTGAACCTACCAAGGCGTCAGGGTTACATCTACCTGGCCGTACCAAGGCGTCAGGGTTATATCCACCTGGCCCTACCAAGGCGTCAGGGTTATCTGTACTATCTGCAGCGGTGTGCGCGCATTACATAATCATATACATATTTATTTACATACTCTACCCGGCCTCATAAGCTCGGGGTTCCTTAATAGTCATACATAGATACATATACATAATAGCTCATAAGCGTCTTTACTATTATAGTTACTATCATCGTCGTCATCGTTATCATCATCGCTATTACCACTATAGTCGTCTTCCATATCATTGTCACTATTATCGTCATTCATCACATCTATCTTTATAGGATTACTCGTCAAACGAGGAACTTAGCACAATCGTGGCGTATCAAGAATCGTGAGCTTAGAAGCTTGGAAGATCAAATCATTTGAAAGATATTATAGTCTTATAGAAGATTTAGATGTTTGGCAAAAGAACCATGCCTTATGAAAGAAGGGTTAGCCTTACATACCATTCCGTTGAACTATTCTACACTTGCACGTTCTCCTCCGAAGCTCACGTCTCTACTGTTATATCCCGCATTCTTGTACAATCGGATAATTCAAGACAATCGCGGGAAGACAGTAATCAAGGCCATATTTTTACTTTGCTGGGCATATAAGTTGTTATGAAAATATTAAAGTGGAAATAATGAGAAAGGTCAAGGGCATAAAAGGAAATTCACAATATGACTCGTGGAAATATGGAGGGAGACGAAGGGCAAATTTGGAATGTGGAAAAATTAAATTTTCATGAAAAGCACAAAATAATAATAATATGGGCTTGGAGGAAAAAGGGGCCATTTAGGCCATCTATAGTAAATGGGCCAAAGCCCATATGAGCAAAATTTATAAGTCCATAAGATGACTTAATTAGTCATCTTATTCATTATTTCTCTAGAACTTTCAAGAAAAAGCAAGAACAAAAAAAGAAGGAGAAAACCTTGAGGCCATTTCGGCCAAGAGGAATTCCACAAGAAAAAATTGACTAAAATTCCTTCAAAAATCATTTTCTACCAAGTAGAGGGTCCTTAACAAAGTGGAGTTGTTGTTGAAGCAAGAAAAACTCAAAATCATACAAGTTGCCAAGTTGTAGTCAAGTGAAGAAGTGGAGGAAAAGAAAAGTGAGGACTTGTGCTCTTTTACATGTTATGAATATTTATGCATGTTGTAGTGTACAAAAGTGGATGACGTAATAAGTTGGATATGAGCCTCGGGGACAACCCTATCCTCCGGAATCCGCGCCTAAAGTTTCCCCTTTCCCATTCAGTAGAATTGAACTAAAAATGGTGTAAAAAGTTGGAAAAACTTCCTAAGCCTCTAGAACTTGCTACATAGGACCCGACTACCTTAAAACCCTCATAAGTGACGTCATAGAATGGAATGTACACAAATTTGGCACGCCGCCTCAGTTGACCCGAGGTGGGCCCAGTTTTTCCCGGTTTTCCTTTGTTGACTCGTTTGACTTGTTTCGAAGTTGAATCTAAAAGGGAACTTTTGACCCTTGTTCCGATTATTAAACGGCAAGTACTGTACCATTCTAATGGAATTATGTCCATGATGACCGTGGTAACGATGATGTCAAGAAAAAAGAATACGCCTATGACAAGCATGACAAAGATGATTTCATGACTAAAATGATCAATATGATCTTATATGGATAACGATGTAGTCCAAAATGAGAAAATGCCTACGGTAGATATGTTGACGATATGTTCTGCTAGGAAAAGGAAAATATAAAAATGTTAAACTATATCTTGATACCCTAATTCTATTACAGGTAATGACTACTCTAAAGGTTCTAAGTAAATGAAACTATACCTTAGGACCCTATTTGATGTTTTTCTCATAATGACACTTTTCATTGGTAGCCTCGCCTTATAATACTCGTCCCTTCAAGGTGAGACAAAGCGACTACGGTTGTTCCATAATGTAATCAGAGGTTACCGACCTTACGTCACTCCGAGGTATATGTGACTTTCTTTGGGCTTCCATGCATGCTATTTATAAGATACATGTATATGTGTATGGGTATGTATATGTATATGGGGAAAGGTGAAGGGCAACTGTTTTATCACCACCTGATTCAGCTGGATTCCATCCCGGACGCGGGATGCCCGGACGCGGGATATGGGAGAGCCGTACGCGGCGTCTGTATATGTGATGTATTGTATATATGATATGATATGTTGGGACACCGTTGTGGAGGGGGTGGGAGAGCCGATGTATTCGGCGTCTGTAAATGTGAGGAAAAGATACCGTTTACTGAAATGTACTGTTTTCTGTATATGAAAATAAGGAACACCGTGTTCTGAAAAAGGGGCTAAGCTTGCATGGTATCTGCCTACAAGGCATGCACATGTACAGCTTACTTCTGCTCCAGGACAAGCTCTGTATGTCTATTATGTTATTATTCACACTCTATATTCAGTTACTATGTTTTCATTCATGCCTTACATACTCAGTACATTATTCGTACTGACGTCCCTTCTTGTGGACGCTGCGTTTCATGCCGCGCAGGTCAGCAGACAGGTGGATTTGAACCCTAGAAAATCTACCAGCCGCACTTGACAGCGCTCTAGTTGTTCCGGAGCCCCACTTCCGCGGTACTATTTTGCATATGTATATTCGGGCAGAACAGTTTCCGGCCCTATCTATGTATAAGTGTACTATGTCTAGAGGCTCGTAGACAGATATGCACAGTCAGTTATGTACAGTTAGATATGTGGTATTTTGGCATCTTAATGCTGCTATGTAAAGTGATAGCGAAGTTTACTAGTCTATGTTCATAATGACGCTGCCAATGTTAATGTTCAAAAAAAATATATGGTACTGTTCATACGGTTTGCTAAGAGGTAAAGGTAAAATGATAGATAAGGGGTGCTCGGTACAAGTATCGGGTACTCGTCACGGCCCCTAGTCGGGTCGTGACAGAAGTGGTATCAGAATAGTTCGGTCCTAGGGGTTTGTCTACGAGCCGTGTCCAGTAGAGTCTTGTTTATGGGTGTGTAGCGCGCCACACTTATAGACAGGAGGCTACAAGGCATTTAGGAAATATGACCTTCTTTGTATTCTAAGATCGTGCGGTAGAGCTATGCTACCAGGTTTCCATACTCCTTTCTTAATCCTATGTTATGGTTTCAGTAATGCCGCCGAAGAAGAAAGCTAGGGCAGCCCAGAAGGGCGAGACAGTGGCTGGAAGGAGAGTTGAACGGGAGCTAGAAGGAGGAGAATCTCATAATGAAGCTCCCCCTGCACCAGCAGAGCAGGAAAGAGTCCCAGCTCCAGCCCCCGCACCTCCAGTCCCACCGCCGGTAGCTCCGGGCCAGCAGATGGCAGAGGCCATCCAGTTATTGACCCAATTAGTTGCTGCACAGGCTCAGCGGCAAGATGTAGACCTGGGAGACAGGGCAGTAAGCGCAAGGGCTCGTGACTTTATTACCCTGGAGCCACCAGAGTTTTATGGATAAAAACCAGAGGAAGACCCGCAGAGTTTCATAGATGAGATGCTGAGGACTCTGAGGATTATACATGCTTCGGATACGGAGTCCGTAGAGTTGGCTTCATACAGGCTGCGGGATGTGGCAGTTCTGTGGTACAGCAGCTGGATATCTTCGAGGGGAGCAACTGCACCCCCTCCGGTTTGGCAGGAGTTTACAGAGGCATTTCTACGACATTTCGTACCGCCAGAGGTTCGACGAGCTCGAGCCGATATGTTCTTGAACCTGAGACAGGGAAATATGAGCGTTCGAGAATACAACCTTCGTTTTAATTCGTTAGCCAGGTATGCCCCAGCCATGATAGCGGATAGGGGAGATCGTGTACTCCGATTTGTGAGCAGGCTAGGGCCACACTTGGTTAAGGAGTGCTTGACGGCTTCACTCCAGGATGGGATGACTATTACCCGCATCCAGGCCCATGCCCAAAATCTGGAAGAACAGTACCAGTCACGGAGAGAGGAGCGTTATCCAGATAGAGGTTCCAGAAAAAGAGGCAGATCTTCGGGGGCTAGAAGCGAGTATAGAGGGGGGCAGGCACAAGAGCAGTCTAGGCATTCAGGCCAATCAGTGGCCAGTGCACCACCTCGATTTGCGGATAGGAGATTTGACCGCTCTGCCTATTCGGGACCAGATCACGGTACTAGAGCTTCAGGATCCCAGTACAGAGCTGATTTTAGCAGGACGGGGCTGCCTCCACCACGATGTGCTCGGTGTGGCAAGCCACACTCTGGGCAGTGTTACCTGGAAACAGGTGGTTGTTTTTCCTGCGGTCGAACTGACCATTTGGTGCGTGACTGCCCACTAAAGGATGAAGGAGGCCGAACTCAGCCAGCCGGATCAGCAATTGATTCATCGTCGACCGTGCGCCCTCGTGGACAGACTTCCCAGGCTCCAGCGGGCCGCGGCCGAGGTAGAGGAGGGGCACCTAGTTCAGCTGGTCCTCCGCACCGCCTATATGCATTGACAGGACGACAGGACCCTGAGCCTTCCGCAGACGCGGCCACAGGTACTTTTTCGGCACCTTCTATGATATGCGTGTTAATTGATTCAGATTCTATCTTATCCTACGCTGCCCTTTGTATTGCTGAACATATTAAGAATTTGGAAATTAGGACGAAAAGTAGTCATACGCACAGGTAAAAAGATGAATACTAGAGATTGCGGAGGTTAGACCTGTAAATAAAAGAAAAGACGTGTTACGCGGGCGTTTAGAAAACTGCTGAGACCCCAACTCGTTCCATATTATGTGATATAAGTAGTGCGAGGGAGTGGAGGCGGAAATACTAACACCAAGGAACTTAAATACATTAAAGTTTCGAGGTTAAGCGTGCTAGGGTGAGAGCAATCTCACGATGGGTGACCCCCTGGGAAATATGCTGAAAATGTCATAAACGGGGGAACAAGAGACGAATGTTAAATTAGGTAGCCTAAAGTAAATTAGAGAGTATGAGGTGGTTAAAAACCCTATAAAAGTCGGGTAAGTGAAGACGGACTAGACTAGCACAAAGGGAGAAGACATGACAAAGCTTTGGGAATGGAGGAGAAAAGTATGGATGTTACAAGGTAAGACCGATGTTGAATCCGCACTAGATGGTGCTAAAAGGCCCTAATACGGCGATATACGGGAATATGTCTAGTAAGGGGACGGACGCGGCAGACTCCACGAAGAAGGAATTACAACTGTAAAGGTCGCGGAAGGCGACGATTATCTAAAGGGCATAGGCGTGTGCAGACCCTCTTAATAAAGGGGGGGAGGACATGTTAGACCAAAAAGGGACTATGACGATTCAAGCTCCAGTAAAAGGGAACTTATTAATGTAGGGCCAACGTTCGGAGCTAACTCAATGGACTTACGATATAAAAGCGACCTAAGCGACATGTGAAATATCTACGAAGGAGACCTCCCCGAAGTATTATGGTACACTATGAGGCCAGATTAACATTCGAGGACGAATGTTCTAAAGGGGGGGAGGATGTTATATCCCGCATTCTTGTACAATCGGATAATTCAAGACAATCGCGGGAAGACAGTAATCAAGGCCATATTTTTACTTTGCTGGGCATATAAGTTGTTATGAAAATATTAAAGTGGAAATAATGAGAAAGGTCAAGGGCATAAACGGAAATTCGCAATATGACTTGTGGAAATATGGAGGGAGACGAAGGGCAAATTTGGAATGTGAAAAAATTAAATTTTCATGAAAAGCACAAAATAATAATAATATGGGCTTGGAGGAAAAAGGGGCCATTTAGGCCATCTATAGTAAATGGGCCAAAGCCCATATGAGCAAAATTTATAAGTCCATAAGATGACTTAATTAGTCATCTTATTCATTATTTCTCTAGAACTTTCAAGAAAAAGCAAGAACAAAAAAAGAAGGAGAAAACCTTGAGGCCATTTCGGCCAAGAGGAATTCCACAAGAAAAAATTGACTAAAATTCCTTCAAAAATCATTTTCTACCAAGTAGAGGGTCCTTAACAAAGTGGAGTTGTTGTTGAAGCAAGAAAAATTCAAAATCATACAAGTTGCCAAGTTGTAGTCAAGTGAAGAAGTGGAGGAAAAGAAAGGTGAGGACTTGTGCTCTTTTACATGTTATGAATATTTATGCATGTTGTAGTGTACAAAAGTGGATGAAATTCATGAAGAACAATGTTATGGGATGTGGCCGTGAGGTGTAATATGTGTATGTATGTGTAGGAATCATGTTTCAATTGTTTTATCTAGTATTTGGTTATTATTGTTGTGAATGCTATGTGGAATAATGGAAGTTGAATAAATTTGGAGAGGTTGTAGTGTGTATGCTTGATGTTGGACGTATAGTTGTAGTGTAATATGGAAGATAAATGGTTCTTGTTGTTATGGAAAATTTGTTGTGAGGTTGTTATAGGAAAATATGTGACTTTATTGTAGTTTATGTGAATATGGAAATGAAAGTGGCAAGATGCAAATTATGATTGTTATTAATGAAATTGGAAGGTGAAAAATGCATTGTGGGTGAATTATGGTTTTGGTGGAAGTTTATGTAAATTGAATATTATGTTCTTACATGTATAGAAGACAATGATATTAGTATGGTGTTGTTGAAATATATATTATAAGGTTAGTATTGTTTTATGAAAGTTGGAAGGTCTTGAAGGAAATTGTATATTGATTGAATTGTTAGTATTGTTGTTGGCATTGTTGTTGATACTTTGGCCGGGTTGAATTCCCGGGGTTGTTGTTGATTGAAATTGGCCAAGTTGAACTTGGTTGGATGGAGTATTTACAGGGGAAGTGCTGCCGAAATTTCGGTAGACAAATGTTACTTTAAGATTCCAATTCCAAAAGCTCTAACCAAAGTTGGTAAATGTGACCAATTTGTAGATTTTGGCGGATTTGCGACTTGAATTCGGGATAGCATACGGAGCGGCAAGAGGTATGTAGGGCTTCATCCTTCCTTCTATGGCATGTCTTAGACGTAATAAGTTGGATATGAGCCTCGGGGACAACCCTATCCTCCGGAATCCGCGCCTAAAGTTTCCCCTTTCCCATTCAGTGGAATTGAACTAAAAATGGTGTAAAAAGTTGGAAAAACTTCCTAAGCCTCTAGAACTTGCTACATAGGACCCGACTATCTTAAAACCCTCATAAGTGACGTCATAGAATGGAATGTACACAAATTTGGCACGCCGCCTCAGTTGACCAGAGGTGGGCCCAGTTTTTCACGGTTTTCCTTTGTTGACTCGTTTGACTAGTTTCGAAGTTGAATCTAAAAGAGAACTTTTGACCCTTGTTCCGATTATTAAACGGCAAGTACTGTACCATTCTAATGGAATTATGTCCATGATGACCGTGGTAACGATGATGTCAAGAAAAAAGAATACGCCTATGACAAGCATGGCAAAGATGATTTCATGACTAAAATGATGAATATGATCTTATATGGATAACGATGTAGTCCAAAATGAGAAAATGCATACGGTAGATATGTTGACGATATGTTCTGCTATGAAAAGGAAAATATAAAAATGTTAAACTATATCTTGATACCCTAATTCTATTACAGGTAATGACTACTCTAAAGGTTTTAAGTAAATGAAACTATACCTTAGGACCCTATTTGATGTTTTTCTCATAATGACACTTTTCATTGGTAACCTCGCCTTATAATACTCGTCCCTTCAAGGTGAGACAAAGCGACTACGGTTGTTCCATAATGTAATCGGAGGTTACCGACCTTACGTCACTCCGATGGATATGTGACTTTCTTTGGGCTTCCAAGCATGCTATTTATAAGATACATGTATATGTGTATGGGTATGTATATGTATATGGGGAAAGGTGAAGGGCAACTGTTTTATCACCACCTGATTCAGCTGGATTCCATCCCGGACGCGGGATGCCCGGACGCGGGATATGGGAGAGCCGTACGCGGCGTCTGTATATGTGATGTATGATATATATGATATGATATGTTGGGACACCGTTGGGGAGGGGGTGGGAGAGCCGATGTATTCGGCGTCTGTAAATGTGAGGAAAAGATACCGTTTACTGAAATGTACTGTTTTCTGTATACGAAAATAAGGAACACCGTGTTTTGAAAAAGGGGCTAAGCTTGCATGGTATCTGCCTACAAGGCATGCACATGTACAACTTACTTCTGCTCCAGGACAAGCTCTGTATGTCTATTCTTTTATTATTCACACTCTGTATTCAGTTACTATGTTTTCATTCATGCCTTACATACTCAGTACATTATTCGTACTAACGTCCCTTCTTGTGGACGCTGCGTTTCATGCCGCGCAGGTCAGCAGACAGGTGGATTTGAACCCTAGAAGCTCTACCAGCCGCACTTGACAGCGCTCCAGTTGTTTCAGAGCCCCACTTCCGCGGTACTATTTTGCGTATGTATATTCGGGCACAGCAGTACTCGGCCCTATCTATGTATAAGTGTACTATGTCTAGAGGCTCGTAGACAGATATGCACAGTCAGTTATGTACAGTTAGATATGTGGTATTTTGGCATCTTAATGCTGCTATGTAAAATGATAGCGAAGTTTACTAGTCTATGTTCATAATGACGCTGCCAATGTTAATGTTCAAAAAAAAAATATGGTACTGTTCATACGGTTTGCTAAGAGGTAAAGGTAAAATGATAGATAAGGGGTGCTCGGTACAAGTATCGGGTACTCGTCACGGCCCCTAGTCGGGTCGTGACATCTACCTTCATTAAAGTCATACTATCATTAAAATCTATAGCTAGCATACATGACAAAAACTAGAGAAAATCGGGCAATGTCTCCTCTATTTATACGTCATTCCTCTATAGCGTATATCTACTCTCAAACGTCAATAATACATTCACAATACTATAACGATAGTCATTATTCATCCACATTATCCATATTTCTAGACTTACTTTCAATCATCCATATCCATGGCCATAACGCACGACGACATCTATTCTCATACATTGCTCATCTCATATTCTCAACATCATTTATAACATATTTATATCACAACACATCAAGAATCTTAACTCAAGTTAAGCTATTTCTCAAAATGGCACTATTCCACATTCATGACCCATTTTTCTATACCCTTCTACAATCCAACTATTTCAACTCTCAAACACCTTACACAACATAGAAATATCATAAATCGTACCTTAGATGTCATAGGAACAAGCCTTGGTTGATAATACTCCACTTAAGCAAAAACCCTAGTTCATCTCCAATGAGATTTCTTGACTTGTATGATCTTTAATGGGTTTCCTTACACTTGATTCACTTGGTTTATGTTGTTGATCACTAATAATCCTTGAATTCTTGTGGAATAAATGTAGAGAGATGTTTTAGAGAGAAGGGGTGAACTGTGGAAATGAAATAATAAACTTGGTCCCCTTTTTAATAACCTAAAATCTGATCTGGAATGAACAGTCGTCGAAAGTACAACAGTGGTCGTAAACTCAGTTTACGGTCCGTATTACAGTTTACGGGCCGTATTTCGTGGACGTATTTAATCATAACAGAACCAGAAAGTCAGGCTGAGACATGGTGATTTACGAACACAGTTTACGGGCCGTATTTCAGTTTACAGGCCGTATTTCAATTTACGGTCCGTATTTCAAGTCGTCTTTAACCATTCAAGCATTTGACAAAAAGTTGAAGTTTTGGAGGTTGAAATACTACATGGCAGTTTACGGGCCAAAGTGCAACTGGCCAAAGTGCAAATCTGCAACTTTCCACATTTTCAGAACCTATAATTAGTCATTATGGAGCATAACCTATCTCTTATTGCAATTGCCTTTGGAATCTTACTTAGGGTCGTCAAACGTCGTTCCCTTCTTATTAAAACATGGTATACGCTATGCCCTATGGTAGCCTATCCACTGTACGTTCACGGGGAAATTTTCAAGGTGCAACATTAGTTGTGTCAAATTATCTATCCTTTACTTTCTTGTTTTTCTTTCTTCAATTTTCGTTTTGATTATTGTATCAATCCATCTACGCTATTCCATTTCTATTCTTCATCCCCCTTTTATTTTGATTTTCTTGTTCTTTGTTTCTAAAGTTTCCCGAGGTTGAATCTTATCATTTGGTATCAGAGCATAGACTAAGAGATTGTTCCTACAATTTCTAATCCTAGGCTGAAAATATAAAAATCACAAAAAAAAAAGACAAAAATTGGAAAATCAAAAAAAATTCAAAAATTGTTTTGTGATTTGATTTTGTTGTTTTTTGAAGTTAGATTTGAGTTTGTTGTGGTGGAAAACATCTAGAAACGAAATTTGAAGCCATTTGGGTAAGAATTGAAGTTTCCACCATTAGAGGTTCATCAAAGCTTGAAAAACTCAAAGTGCGTTTAGTTGATTTTGGTGAAATTGAGATTTGATTCATATTGGGCTTTGTTGTCTAAGTGATAAGGAGCTTAGATCTGAAAATTGGGACAAAAACGAGTTGATTTGGACCACATTGGGTTTTTGAGTGTTCTTCATTGTTCATCTTTGTTCTTGGTGAAGAAGAATATAAAAAGGATAGTTATATCCAAGGAATCCAAGTCAAAAGTTGAAAAGTTGTTTTCTAGCCAAAATGGGTAAATACAAGGTTGAATCGGTCCTAAGAAGTCAGCAAATTCAGAAAATCTAGCACAATTCCCTAACCAAACGAGGTATAGTCGAATTTCACTGAAGCTGCTGTTATCAAGTTATACGGACCATACAATTATATACGGCCCGCGAAACTTGGTCATGGTACAGGAGTTGGTTTGGAGAGTTTCTGTTACATTCGATCCGTCGAATATGACCGTATTATACGGATCATACAATTTTATACGACCCGTGAAACTTGGTCGTGGAATAGGAGCTGGTTTGGACAGTTTCTGTTAAAATTTGGTCTTCAAATACGGACGTATTATACGAACCGTACAATTTTATACGGCCCGTGAAACCTGGTCGTGAAATAGGAGCTAACTTGGAGATATTCTGTTCATTTCATCCTTCGAATACGGATGTATTATACGGCCCGTGTAAGTTGGTCGTGAAAGGTGATAGTGATCATATAACACTATCTTCCCCAACAATTCTAAGGTGCTCGTTTCTTGATTCAACTTCGATTTCTATAACTTCTAATTCATTCCAATTTGAAAATTTTCTTAGAAGTGCTTGTTTGCTCGTGTTCCTAAACCTTTGCTAGGGAGGAAAAAAAGAGTATAGAAATTTAAAAACTTTAGTTGTTTCAAATTGATACCTTAGATCACTCGGGGCTTCACGGGCGCATTTTCAAGTTATCACCTACCCGGGCCCAAAATTTTATTTATTTTCTTGTTTTAGCACTCCATTTTCTAGTGTCTCTTAACTAGTTCTCATTTAGTAGTCGTTCCTACTTGTGTCTACTAGTTCTTGTGTCCGCATTTCTTTAGTGCTAATTTCTTTCAAGCTTTTCTTCGTTTTATTTCGTGAAAACTTTATTGGCTCTCGTCCTTTTGCTTTGAGTCGTCCGTCATTCATCTAAACAAAAATTCACTCTACCACAAAGGATAAGCAACATGTGAATTTGATTGGGCGAGCATGTCACGACCCAACCCGATGAGCCATGACTAGTGCCCGAGCTGGACACTCGCATTCGAACATGTTAGATATAGACAGACTGAAACTAAGGACAATATGGAAACTTGTAAAAGCAAGCTATAGACTCATAACACCATATATCATAATGAACCTGTCTCCTGAGGAGTCACAGCTAATCAAAACATAACATATCATGCAAGCCGACGAGGCTTCCACTATATGCGGAAATACTCAAAACAAACCATATCGATATAGCTGACCAAAACCTATATACAACCCAGACATGTCTACAGACCTCTAGAGTATAAAGTGAAATATGACGGGACAGGGCTCCTCCGTACCCCTAGATATGCATAAGTCTACATCAAAAGATCTGTACCAAAATAATCTAGGCTCCGGAACAATGGAGCTCTCCAAACCACTGAGCAGAAGTCCTAGGCTGGAGGTTCACCAAACCGAGTGTCTGTACCTGCGGGCATGAAACGCATCCCCCCGAAGAAAGGGGGTCAGTACGAGGAATGTACTGTGTATATAAATCATGAAATACAATAAAGAAGATTATGACTGAATAAAAGATTACAGGAGGAAAGTATGATAATCAAAGATACTAATGGAAATCAAGAACATTAGTCATCCTAGTGTCTCTAAGAATAGGAGCTTCTTTGGAGTTTATACATTCGTCGCCTGTTTGTCTCACATAAACCATGCCAAAAAGAAAGAAGGGATAGCTTTACATACCTTTGACGCTTAATCTGTGACTCAATATGTATACACTGCGCAAAGTACCACAACCTGTATTAAGACGTCAAGAACTTATGGTTAAGCTACGGAAAAGCTTAAAACGTATTCCGAAGTTAGTAGCTTATTTCTAGAAAATTGGGCGGCATTTCCCCTATATTGTTCACTTCCCTCACATTCAAGCCAACTATGAAAACGACCAGAATAACATCAACAACAACACGTCCAAGTTACCATATCAAGAATTATCCAAAACAATATTCAAGAACACCCCGAAACAGCCCGCACCACGCACACAACACTCCAAATCAGTCCACACGTTGCACATTCAACAATAATCAACATAACGACCACGACATATTCAAGTTATCCCTAATGATCTATAACCACAACACATCATCAAAAATGACCTTGTAATAGTTCAACGATTACAACTACCCAAAATAAACCTTTCGGATTTCTAGAGGTACGTTTTAGACTTATCTTTTCTTTGGAATCGAGCAACAACAACAATCAGTAACTATTATCCATATACATGTAAATCCCATCAGCGACCTAACAATAACATGCCCCAGACAGCCCATCAACTACAACAACACAAATGCTTAATCATAACTACACCTTTAATCCTTCAATTCAATAAGAACAACCCAACAACCTCACGAACATCTAATCCAATTCATATCTCAACAATTTCATATAACAACTACAACTTTAAATATCATGATTCCTTTACTTTCAACACATAATCGATAATAACAATAACAACAACAACAATCAAACCCAATTTAATTGAAACAACTCCCATTTCAGCCCAATTACAACACCAACGAAATCATGCTTTTTCTTACTTCCAATTTTGCCAAATACAAATAAATCTATCAATTCCAACATCATTTAGCTCCAATTACACTATAAGAAGAAGAAATCTTACCTTAAATTCGCTAGAACAGATCCTACAATCACTTGCACCAATTGTACGACTTCTTCTTCCTCAATCCAATTTCTAACGTTGCTGCTCTTTTAAATACTTAGAACACCTCTAGGGATTTTTTTTCCTTCAAAGCCAAGTTGGCCGTGAGCTGCTATGGCTGGTTGTAAATGTTCTTCCAATGAAATATGGTGATGAATGTGTATTTTAATGAGTCATCAACACACACACACACACACACACACACACACACACACACACACACACACATATATATATATATATATATATATATATATATATATGTAGCCAACCCTTAGGACAGGTGCCCCACTAGCATGCATCATCCAAGCTCATTTTCTTTAATTATCATATCTGGTGGGGCCCACTTAATGATGTAATTAGCTTAATTAATCATTAATCCCCACTAATATTTCCACACTAATAGTAATTAATTAGCAAACCGTGCAATAGTATACTCGGGATTTAAAAGTCCTTGTCTCATGTCTCAAAATAACCTTGTCCTTGAACTTATGTCGATTAGCTTACGAATAATCCCACGTACAAAAATACGGGATATAACATCCTTCCCCCCTTTGAAACATTCGTCCTCGAATGTTAAACTAGTTCTATAGGGTCTTATAAAAATTTCGAAAGTCTCCTTTATCGCTATCCCTACCAACCTACATTTAGCATCCCACAAATGCCTCACAGGGCCACAATAACATATAGTCTCATCTACCAATCCATGTAGTCAAGTAAGGAATCAAATTACCTGTAGGGATAGGGAACAAGTAAGGATACTTATTCTTCATTTTGTCTTTGGCTTCCCAGGTCACCTCGTCCCTATTATTATTTCGCCACAATACCTTGACGGAAGCCACATCCTTAGTACGTAACCTTCTAATATGGCCATCAAGTATAGCTATAGGGCTTTCCACACAAGACAACTCCTCTGTTACCTAGACATCATCTACAGGGAATACTCTAGAAGGGTCACCAATACATTTACGAAGCATTGATACATGAAAGACTGGATGTACTGCTTCCAAATCTGATGGTAGGTCCATCTCATAGGCAACCTTGCCTACCCTACGAATAATTTGATAAGGCCCAATGTATCTCGGGCTAAGCTTCTGATACGAACCCAACAAGCACAAGGCCTTTCATAAGAAGTCAAGCCAGAGAACTTCAAGAGTTGCAAGCCTTGTTCATGAAAAAGGATGCCTTGGAGGAGATTGGAGAGAAGACTTCGCGGATTTACAACATTTGGGAGTTGGCATTGGAAGAGTTGCAAAGTGGCTAGAAGCGTAAAATGGCTAAAAGTACAACTATGGGGCTAAGATTTCAATTGGAGGTCATACTTGCAAGCTATGGGGTTAGAATGGCAATTGGAGGTCATAATTGCAAGTTATGAGGCTTTGAATGCAATTGAAGACCCATGTGGGTATTTTTGCAAAAGAGCCACTTTAGGGCCTTTTGGTGTAATAGGCAATAGTATAAATAGGCCTTTTCATCCATTTGGAAGACTTAGTTTTGGATATTGTGTGAACTCAAATATTGAGAGATTTTAGTTAATAGATAGATTGTTAGGTTACTACACTAAGTGTGATTTCATTGTTGCAAAGTGAATTTGCTTATCTACTGAATTCATCTAGATTGCTCATTTGTGGTTTACAATTGAGTCTTCTATTTGATTCAAATTACTTTGGTTCTTTTGGTTGAATTCACAATAGGAGGGTTTAAGTTTAATATGCTTAGATTTGCCTATAGGATTCATTACTAATTGGGTCAAGTATCTATCCTCTATTCTCCTTAACCCCCAATTCTTTCTCTATCTTTGTTTTCCTTTATTTTGATTTTCTTGTTATTTTGTTATTCTTAGAGTTTCCTTAGGTTGAATCTTATCATTTGGTATCAGAGCATAGGCTAAGAGATTCTTCCTACAATTTCTAATCCTAGGCTCAAATTCGAAAAAAAAAAAAATCCAAAAATCTGAAAAAAAAAAAATCAAAAATTGTTTTGTGGTTTGATTTTGTTGTTTTGAAGTTAGATTTGAGTTTATTGAGGTGGAAATCATCTAAATCCGAAGTTTGAAGTTTTTTGTGTGGGTTTTGAAGTTTTCACCATTGAAGCTTCATCAAAGCTTGAAGAACTCAAAAGTGGGTTTAGTGATTGAGAAGCAACTGAGGCAAATTGGATATTTGGCTTTGTTCTCTAAGTGATAAGGAGCTTAGATCTGAAATTTGGAGAAAAACAAGTTGATTTGGTCCTAGATTGCATATGGGTGTTCTTAAGAACATTCATATCTTCATATTGGAGAAGAAGACCAAAGAAGAGGGTTTGATCCAAATGTTTTTCCAAGGACAAGTGGAAAGTTGTTTGTTGGGCCAAAAGGGGCAAATCCTAGGTTGTGTGGGGCCCAATACCTCACCAGATCCAAGAAATTTGGCACAAAGTTTGAGAAAATGAAGCTCAGGAGTGCGTGTTTTTACCACGCGTCGCACGGCCAAAGCACAGCACGGTCGTGCGCTGCACGTGCGACGCACAACCATCGCACGTGGTCAAAACGTTTCTGAAAATTTTGATTTTTCTGCAGAGCGGTGTTGCACAGATTCAGAGAGGGGTATTTTGTGAGATCCTTGTGCGACACATGGCCATCACATGACTCTGAAAATTTCAAAATTTTTCTAAATTTTAGATTCAGAGTGGGGTGTTTTGTACGCTAGTTGCGCGACGCACAGCCAACACATGGCCATCAGACAGTTCGTCTAAGTGTACCAAAACGGTTTGATTCCTCCACAACAACTCTAAGGTGATCGTATGTTGATTCAACTTTGATTTCTTCACTTCTAGCTCATTTAAATTTCAAAATTTTCTTAGAAGTGCTTGTTTGATTGTGTCCCTAATCATTTGTTAGGGAACCAAAAAAAAAAAGAGTATAGAAATCAAAAACAATTTAGTTGTTTCAAATTGATACCTTAGATCAATTGGGGCTTCACGGCCGCGTTTTCGAGTTATCACCTACCCGGGCCCGAAATTTCATTTATTTTCCAATTTTATCATTTCAATTTCTTGTGTCCCTCAACTAGTAGCCACATAGTAGTTGTTCCTACGTGTGTTTACTAGTTCTTGTGTCCCCATTTCTTTCGTGCTAATTTCTTTCAAGCTTTTCTTCATTTTATTTCATTGAAACTTTATTGGCTCTCATCCGTTTTGCTATTGAGTCATCCGTCATTCATCTAAACAAGAATCCATTCTACCACAAAGGATAAGCAACGTGTGAATTGAATTGGACGAGTGATTCATCAACAACTTTGAAAAAGCACGACATGTGGTAAGGTTCAGAGTTCAATACGAGTGAAGTGAGGCTTTTATTGCTAATCTTGTTTGCTAGTTTTGCAGGTCATCATGTCTAACCAAGGTGATAGGACACAAGAGGTAGTAGATATGTCATCCATAGCAAGTTCATTGGCTATGATCATGAATCAAATCTCGGGCATGTAAGCGGGTATGGAAGAGATGAATGGTGTGAATGGGAAGTTGAAGAAGGTTATGGATGAATGGATGGTGAGTATTGAGAAAGTTCAAATGGAAAGTTCGAGTAGAATGGGCACTCCCCGTTCTCGGAATGAAGGTGATGGGGATAAAACATAAGACACTACACCAACCATTACCCCGGGACAAGCCCATGCCTTGCGCAATCCCAACACCACAACAACCCCCACCCAAAGAGCTCCACTACCCCAAACAACCAACCTTCCATCCCAAAACTCCACTTTCCAAAACACCAATCGACAAACCTATCCCCACGTTTACCAACTCAACCCGAAGGAGGAAATCCCTAAAGTAACCTTACAACAAACACCCCAAGCTCCACCCTAAGTCCAAACACAAGATCCCATTCCTAACCATAACCAATACCAACTCCACTACCAATACCCCATGAATGAAGAGGAGCATGATTACTATCCACAAGGTCAGTGGTGGGATGATAACCGACAAGGAGGGAGGCGTGGAGGAATGAAGAACAGGGGGAGGGGAGGAAGAGGAGGTTTTGAGAGGTTTCCGGGTCATGACCCAAGATTCCAAGGTCATGTAGACCTAGGGAGGGCCTAAGGTTATGAAGACCAGGGAAGATGGCAAGATAATGAGCGGAATTTGAACACCATCAAGGTGAACCTTCCTACGTTCCAAGGTGGTAGCAATCCGGAAGAGTTCCTTGAATGGAAATTGCAAAGTGAGCGCATCTTCCTCACGAACAATGTGTCTGAGGCCTTAAAGGAAAAGTATGCCCTTACTCAATTTGAGGGGTACGCTTCTACTTGGTGGGAATCCAAGAAGTTACAAAGAGCTCAACAACACATCTATGATCTCCCAACTTGGAACGACTTGATTGAGCTCATGGAGACAAGGTAGCTTCCACCCACATACCACCAAGATACACTCAAAAGGTTGTACATGTTGAAACAAGGGTTGAAAAGTGTGGAAGCGTACTTTGATGAGTTTGAGGATTTGAGGATGAAGTCCAAGATAGAAGAGCATGAAGAGTACACTATTATAAGGTTTGTAGCCAACTTGAATCGAGACATCTCCAAACCGATAAGGCTCAAAACACATAATAGTCTTGAAGAGGCATTCCATGATGCATCCAAGGTTGAGGCGGATCTAAAAGAATGGAGGTCCTACAAAGACAAAAGCAAATCGTCTTCAACTTGGAATAAAGGCAAAGAAAAGTGGAAAACTTCCACTTGGGATAAGCCTAAGAGCAACAGTCAAGCACTTTATGCCAAATTTGATTACAAAGCCAAAGGTGACGACAAGGCTAAAGGAGGTAACAATTCTAACACCAACTATAACCGACCTTCTACCATCCAATTCTTTAAGTGCCAAGGGAGAGGGCGCTTTGCGAGTGAGTGTCCCTACCCGAGGACTATCACAATAGTGAGGGATGGGTATCAAACCGATAATGAACATGAGGGTGGGGATGGTCATGAAGAAGAGGGAGAAAGAAGTGAGTGTGAGGGTGATTCCGATGAAGAGGTTGAGATAAGGTATGAAGAAGCCTTGAATCATGCTATTGTGGCTAAAAGAGCCACGGGGGCTCTAGCTAGGGAAGGGAGCGACCAAAGGGAGAACTTGTATCATGCACGTTGCAAAATTGTGGATAAGGTGTGCTCCTTAATCATTGATGGTGGAAGTTGTACGAATGTCGTTAGCCAATTTTTAGTTGAAAGTATGAAATTCCCCATCCACAAGCACACTAAACCCTACAAACTCCAATGGTGTTATATCCTGCATTTTGTACATTCGGATAATTCAAGATAATTGCAGGAAGTTAAGAGCAAGGCTATATTTTTGATCTTGTTTAACACACAAGTTGTTTATGAAAATTATTGATGTGGAAATATTAAGAAAGGCTAGGGGTAAAAAAGGAAATTCACAAGGTGGTTCATGGTAATATTGAGGAAGGCTAAGGGCAAATTCGGAATTAGGAAAATAATTTTCATGAATTCCAAAACAAAAAAAAAATGGTCTTGAAGCAAAATGGGCCAAGTGGGCCGTCCAATAGGGTGTGGTCCTTGGCCAACATGGATGCAAAATAAATAGCTAAAAGAAGACTAATTGGATCATATTATTCATATTTTCCGCACTTAGAAATTTCAAGAAGCTTGGAGAAGACAAAAGGGAGCCATTCGGCCATGACCCTAGCCGAACAAGACCATACAAAAAATTGATCAACAATTATTTTCTTCTAGCTAAATAACCAATTGGAAGGTCCCTGGCAAAGAGAAGTAGTCATTGGAGCAAGTAAAACATCTATTCTTGCAAGCTACAAATCCTAGCCAAGTGAGAAGTTAAGGGAAAAAGGTAAGGTTTAATCCTCTTTTCATGTGTTATGGATGGTTTGTACTTGTTGTAGTATGTAGAAATGGATGGAATTTATGCAAATATGGAGGTGGTGTTGTGGCCGTGCATGTCTAGATGTTGTGTAGAAGTGACGAATTAATTTTACGTAGTATTTTGGTTGTTGTTGTCATGAATTCTATGATAAAAAAATGAGAGTTTAATGGTTCAAGTTGAAGTTGAAATTGTTGTGGGCTGTTTTAGAAGCCAATGCGATTTGAATTGTTGTTAGTGGAAAATAATGTTGTTAGTGTGTGAATTGTTAGTGTAGTTCATGAATTTGAAAGAAGGAAATGTGTTGTCATTGCTCTTGTTGCATTATGGAGGTTTCGGGTGGAGTGGCATATTGGTTAGACTATCTTGAATGTTATGCGGATTGTTTGAAGTGTTCTTGAATATTGTTTGAATGGTTTCGGATTAGTACTTGAATATGTGAGCAATTATGAATTGAACATAAATGAAACGCCGTCGAATTTTGTAGAAAGAAGTTGCTAATGTTGGAATGCGTTTTGAATCGATTGTTGATATTGTTAGAATGACTGTTGGTATTGTTGTTGGTAATTTGGCCGAGTTGAATTCTCGGATTTATTGTTGATGATTTGGCCAAGTTGGATTCTCGGGGTTAGTTGTATTTACAGGGGAAATGCTGCCAAAATTTCTGTAAATAAAGTGTTGGTTTAGAATTGGACTCTTAAGTGTTTATGGCTAATGTTTGGTATATACTAATATTGTTGTAGATCTTGCGAAGCCAAAGACTTAAGTTCGGATTAGCTTAGGAAGCGGGCAAGGTATGTAAGGCTTACCCTTTCTTTCTTTTGGCATGATCCTTATGAAACAAGTAGATGATGTATATGTATGATTTCAAAGAGATTCCTACTCTTAGAGCCACTAGGATGGCTAATGTTCTTGATTTCCATAAGCTACTTCATATGGTTTTGATACGTATCTATGATTTCCGAAGCTCTATTTGATATGTTTTTTGAGTTTGTCTATGATTCTTATTCACTTCCGACATGAGTATGCTAGATATAGTTGAGCTTAGTGTATGGTTGAATAATGAGTAAAACATAAAGAGTTCATGTCTCCAAAAGAGTTCTATAAGTACTAAAGTCTCTAAATTTTGTATACAGTCTGGGATTGTTTTGGAAACGTTCGTAGAGGTTCTGTGGTAAAAATGTCCATAACTTTCTCATACTAAACCGGATTGACTTGAAACGTGTTTATGATCCTCGAGTGTTGATTTGCGTTCCTACCTATCGAGTCTTGATTTATGTGTATATAGTTTCTCACTACTCTGCTCGTGGATGCCTCAATATGTCCTTCACTGAGCCCGAGCCAGGGTACGTTCTCGTGCGTACTCTACTGCATTGTTCACCGAGTCCCTCTCAGTTGCGGGCCGGGACACGTTATATGTATATGTATATAATGATATGATAATACGGGGATGGCGGCAAGGATGGCGTATGATGACTTCATTCACCGAGACCCGCAATAGAGGGCCGGGACACGTTATGCATACATGATATATGATGTTGACATGCATGATTCTATCCACTGAGTCCCTCACTAGAGGGCCGGGACACGTTATGTATATATGATATATGATGTTGACATGGATGATTCTATCCACTGAGTCCCTCACTAGAGGGCCGGGACACATTATATGTATACATGATATATGATGTTGACATGCATGACCTTATTCACCGAGTCCCTCACTAGAGGGCCGGGACACGTTATACATATATATATGTGTGTGTGTGTGTGTGTGTGTGTGTGTGTGTATGATTCATGATTTGAAATGCACGACTTCATTTCATAAGGAAAACGTGTTGATGATTTTAAAAGTCATAATGGTTCTGGTGAGTTTCTATTTTGGCTATGATCCCCTGTACTGTACTTCATGCCTTACATACTCGGTACATATTTCGTACAGACCCCCACTTCTTCGGGGGTTGCGTTTCATGCCCGCAGGTACAGACATATACCTGAGTGACCCGACAGCTTAGGCCATCCATTCTGCTGCTTTGGAGTGCTCCCTTGTTCTGGAGCCTACATTTTGGTACAAACTCTTCCGTGGTATATATGTATGTATATATTCAGGGGTACGGCGGGGCCCTATCCCATCATGTGATTCGGTTGTTTTTGTTAGAGGCCTGTAGACATATATGTGGGTCATGGGTCGTTATTGTCAGACATGTCTGTGTGATTTGGTGTCTTAAGTGGTCCCCTTTGCCGTGACAGCCTTAACGGCTTGTATGTATGTATACGTATGTAGATGTTTTGGACGATATGTTTTACGACAGCCTTGGTGGCTTATGTATGATATGTTTGTTATATGTGACCGCTTAAGACGACATCTGATCTTTGTATCTGTATAAGTCAGTGTACGCCGAATCTGGATTTGCCATCTGTATGCCGATTCTGGTAAGTGCGTATGTCTGGGTGTCCAGCTCGGGCACTAGTTACGGCCCACAGGGTTGGGTCGTGACAAAAGTGGTATCAGAGCGGTTCGTCCTCAGAATGTCTACAGGCCGTGTCTAGTAGAGTCTTGTTTATCGGTGTGTGGTGCACCACATCTATAAACAGGAAGCTACAGGACATATAGGATGTTACCTTTTCTTCGATCTTAGATCGTGCGACAAAGCTGTATTTATTAGGAAGGTTCCCTTCTGACAAATTGATGTGTCTACAGCGAGGCTCCAAAGGGAGCGACAACATCAGTATTTTGGGAAATTGCTTCTGATTCTCTTCCTGCAGGTGATTGTAGATTGACGAAAGATGAAGAGGATAGCATCAGATAGTGGGGGTGCTAAGAAGGCCCCTAGGGTATCCCCAGGGCTGAGTAAGAGGAGCCTCAGCTATTCTATTGAGACTGATCCTTCAGAGGACCTGGCAACTATCCCTCCAGAGTTTTTGACCCCCAGGAAAGAGGACCCCACGGAGGGCAGTTACGATACAGATCCCTCGGAGGATCCGGCGACGATTCCTCCAGAGTTTCTGACTCCTAAAGAGGAGGACCCCGCAGAGGGTTGTTACGATACAAATCCATCCGAGCATTTCTCTAGGACAACGGAGGAGGAGATTTCTGGGGCCATGCCAGCTGCTCCTGTGGTGGAGCACTACGTTAGACAGGCCTCTCCGGTGAGTGTTACGGACTACTCCAGTCCCCTATCCTGGCCGTCAGTAAACCAGGAATTGCCCGATTATCTATACTCCTCAGATTCAGATACGAGTGATGACGAGAGTCAGACGAGCAGATGGAGGATAAATGATGATGAGGAGCATACTTCACACGGCAGCCCATCAGGTCAGACTAGAGACAGGTCGACTACAGGTATATGATTTCTCTTTGGAACTTTTTATTTATGTGTAACTTCTGTAGAGTATCATTTAATGACGGCAAATGGAAATATAAAGGGGCCGATGATTCAGTGGTTATAAGTAACGGCGACTAAGATGTCTCCACCACCAGTGGGAATCTAGAAACCCCGGATGAAAGATAGTCATGCATATGAATGAAAAGTGGATATTGAGGATTTAAAAGGTTAACATAGTAATTGTATAGTCAGAAAAGTAAAAGACCCTCTCTAGGTCGGAGGGGGGGACACGTTACGAGAATGTTCTGGAAGTTTTTAAGACCCCAACTTGCCTTAGATTACGTGATAAAGGTCGTGCGGGGAAGTGGATGCAATTATACCAGCATTAACGCACCGAAATGCATTAAAGTTTCAAGGTTAAGCGTGCTAGGGTGAGAGAAATTTTAGGATGGGTGACCCCTTGGGAAGAGTACTAAAAGTTCCATAAATGTAGATATAAGAGACAGATGTGAAAGTTGGGTAACCTAAAGGAAATTAGAATATGCGGAGTGGTTAGAAATCTTAAAGAAGTCGGGTAGGCTAAGGCGGACTAGACCGGTACAGAGAAAGAAAGCGCGTCATAGCTCTGGAATTAGGGTGAATTTGAATCGCGTTTGGAAATATTTGTAAGCGAGAGGATGATGGACATATATGTATGCATATGATATCCCATGTATGACTGTATCGATCGGTAGGTGAATCCCAGCAACCAGTGTTGCGATGTATGGAAGATATTAACTGAACGAAAATTAAGAAACAAAACGGAAAATATATTACAAATATTATAAGGTAAACTCATACTGGTTCCATCACTGGTTAAAGTTGGAAAGTCCTAATACAACGATGTCCGGGAGCAGAACGAAAGTGAGAACGTGGAGGGTAAGGAGATCTGAAGTATCGGTAATGTCAAAGGAAAGGAATATGAGTGAGTAAAGCCTCTAAAGGAAATGACAGGCAAAGCAGGAAACTATCTGAGTAGAAATTCAAAGAATAGGTTTGTAAAAGAATTAGAGTGTGATAGTAAGGAACAAAAAGGGGAATAGATCTGAGAAAGGTTACCAGTGAACATAGGACGAGCGTATGGGAGTACGAAGGATACTTAAATAAGTTGGCGATAGCAAACCGATTACTTGCCAAGGGAAGGACAAGGATAGTGAGTTGGTGTAATTGATAAGAAAACCTATGACATGGAATGAGGATTCATATGAAGACTCAGAAATTCGATTATCGAGAAAATAGAGTGAAAGATAAGGAATAGGCATGAAGGAAAGGAAAACTTGGCCAAATCCTCTACTATAGAAGGATATAATTACAAAAGGATAAATACGTAGCCATATTGATATGGTTGCTTCGAACATAGAGAAGCCTTCCTGGAGAGTGACTTAAGAATGGAACCGATTCGCACGTATAAAAAAAATACCTTGCGAACTTCAGAGCCGATGCAACAAACAACAAGAGAAGAAAGCTACTCCCTAATAAAGATTAAGGATACTGATGGCTTGATCGAAGGAAAAAGGAGAGTATTTAGGAAGAGAGTAACTGGAAACGGTTACGCACCAAAAGGTTAATAACACTGTTAGGCATAAAAGACAGGGGTATGTCAAAATGGAAAAAGTAAGCGTCGGAAATGGATGCCCTCATAAGTATTCTGATTAAATACGAGAACGTAGTTAGTAAGGAGATAGACATGACAGACTCCGCGACGAAGGAAATTTTAATTGTAAGAAGATCGCGGAAGGCGAGGGTTACTTAAAAAGGGCATAGGCACACATATATATATATATATATATATATATATATACCCTCTTAATAAGGGGGGGAGAGCATGCTAGACCTAAAATGAGCTATGACGATTCAAGCTCCAGAAAAGGAGACTTATTAGCTCGGGGCCAGAGTTCGGCGTATGTTGGCATATCGTGAAGGTTATGAAGGGACGTAGAAATGAATTGACAATAAGTGTACCATGAGGTGGATATAGGAAAAAAAATATGGAAAACACCTGGAAAGGTCAACAAATATAAAAGGACCGCCCGAAACGACACCATATGAGGATCTGCAAGGCAGGAAGTGCAAGTCACCGCTCGGTTGGTTCGATATTGACGGAACTAAGTTAATCGGCTCTGATATGATTCAGCAGGCAATCGATAGAGTGAAACATATACGGGAACGGTATGTGATAGAAAAGAGATCTCCCCGAAGTGTAATGAGACCCCACAAGGCCAGTTTAATATTCGAGGATGAATGTTCTAAAGGGGGGGAGGATGTTATATCCCGCATTTTGTACATTCGGATAATTCAAGATAATTGCGGGAAGTTAAGAGCAAGGCTATATTTTTTATCTTGTTTAACACACAAGTTGTTTATGAAAATTATTGATGTGGAAATATTAAGAAAGGCTAGGGGTAAAAAGGGAAATTCACAAGGTGGTTCATGGTAATATTGAGGAAGGCTAAGGGCAAATTCGGAATTAGGAAAATAATTTTCATGAATTCCAAAACAAACAAAAAAATGGTCTTGAAGCAAAAGGGGCCAAGTGGGCCGTCCAATTGGGTGTGGGCCTTGGCCCACATGGATGCAAAATAAATAGCTAAAAGAAGACTAATTGGATCATATTATTCATCTTTTCCACGCTTAGAAATTTCAAGAAGCTTGGAGAAGACAAAAGGGAGCCATTCGGCCATGACCCTAGCCGAACAAGACCATACAAAAAATTGATCAACAATTATTTTCTTCTAGCTAAATAACCAATTGGAAGGTCCCTAGCAAAGTGAAGTAGTCATTGAGCAAGTAAAACATCTATTTTTGCAAGCTACAAATCCTAGCCAAGTGAGAAGTTAAGGGAAAAAGGTAAGTTTTAATCCTCTTTTCATGTGTTATGGATGGTTTGTACATGTTGTAGTATGTAGAAATGGATGGAATTTATGCAAATATGGAGGTGGTGTTGTGGCCGTGCATGTCTAGATGTTGTGTAGAAGTGACGAATTAATTTTACTTAGTATTTAGGCTATTGTTGTCATGTATTCTATGATAAAAAAAAATGAGAGTTTAATGGTTCAAGTTGAAATTGAAATTGTTGTGGGCTGTTTTAGAAGCCAATGCGATTTGAATATAGTCTCTTGTATTTATGGAAAATAATATTGTTAGTGTGTGAATTGTTGGTGTAGTTCATGAATTTGAAAGAAGGAAATGTGTTGTCATTGCTCTTGTTGCATTATGGAGGTTTCGGGTGGAGGGACATATTAGTTAGACTATCTTGAATGTTATGCGGATTGTTTGAAGTGTTCTTGAATAATGTTTGAATGGTTTCGGATTAGTACTTGAATATGTGAGCAATTATGAATTGAACATAAATGAAACGTCGTCGAAGTTTGTAGAAAGAAGTTGCTAACGTTGGAATGCGTTTTGAATCGATTGTTGATTTTGTTAGAATGACTGTTGGTATTGTTGTTGGTAATTTGGCCAAGTTGAGTTCTCGGATTTGTTGTTGATGATTTGGCCGAGTTGGATTCTCGGGGTTAGTTTTATTTACAGGGGAAATGCTGCCAAAATTTCTGTAAATAAAGTGTTGGTTTAGAATTGGACTCTTAAGTGTTTATGGCTAATGTTTGGTATATACTAATATTGTTGTAGATCTTGCGAAGCCAAAGACTTAAGTTCGGATTAGCTCAGGAAGCGGGCAAGGTATGTAAGGCTTACCCTTTCTTTCTTTTGGCATGATCCTTATGAAACAAGTAGATGATGTATATGTATGATTTCAAAGAGATTCCTACTCTTAGAGCCACTAGGATGGCTAATGTTCTTGATTTCCATAAGCTACTTCATATGGTTTTGATACGTATCTATGATTTCCGAAGCTCTATTTGATATGTTTTTTGAGTTTGTCTATGATTCTTATTCACTTCCGACATGAGTATGCTAGATATAGTTGAGCTTAGTGTATGGTTGAATAATGAGTAAAACATAAAGAGTTCATGTCTCCAAAAGAGTTCTATAAGTACTAAAGTCTCTAAATTTTGTATACAGTCTGGGATTGTTTTGGAAATATTCGTAGAGGTTCTGTGGTAAAAATGTCCATAACTTTCTCATACTAAACCGGATTGACTTGAAACGTGTTTATGATCCTCGAGTGTCGATTTGCATTCCTACCTATCGAGTCGTGATTTATGTGCATATAGTTTCTCACTACCCTGCTTATGGATGCCTCAATATGTCCTTCACTGAGCCCGGGCCAGGATACGTTCTCGTCCGTACTCCACTGCATTGTTCACCGAGTCCCTCTCACTTGTGGGCCGGGACACGTTATATGTATATGTATATGATGATATGATGATACGGGGATGGCGGCCAGGATAGCGTATGATGACTTCATTCACCGAGACCCGCAATTGAGGGCCGGGACACATTATGCATACATGATATATGATGTTGACATGCATGATTCTATCCACCGAGTCTCTCACTAGAGGGCCGGGACACGTTATGTATATATGATATATGATGTTGACATGCATGACCTTATTCGCCGTGTCCCTCACTAGAGGGCCGGGACACGTTATATATATATATATATATACATATATATATGTGTGTGTGTGTGTGTGTGTGTGTGTGTGTATGATTCATGATTTGAAATGCACGACTTCATTTCATAAGGAAAACGTGTTGATGATTTTAAAAGTCATAATGGTTCTGGTGAGTTTCTATTTTGGCTATGATCCCCTGTACTGTACTTCATGCCTTACATACTCGGTACATATTTCGTACTGACCCCCTCTTCTTCGGGGGTTGCGTTTCATGCCCGCAGGTACAGACATATACGTGAGTGACCCGACAGCTTAGGCCATCCATTCTACTGTTTTGGAGTGCTCCCTTGTTCTGGAGCCTACATTTTGGTACAAACTCTTCCGTGGTATATATGTATGTATATATTCAGGGGTACGGCGGGGCCCTGTCCCATCATGTGATTCAGTTGTTTTTGTTAGAGGCCTGTAGACATATATGTGGGTCATGGGTCGTTATTGTCGGACATGTCTATGTGATTTGGTGTCTTAAGCGGTCCCCTTTGCCGTGACAGCCTTAACGGCTTGTATGTATGTATACGTATGTATATGTTTTGGACGATATGCTTTACGATAGCCTTGGTGGCTTCTGTATGATATGTTTGTTATATGTGACCGCTTAAGACGACATCTGATCTTTGTATCTGTATAAGTCAGTGTACGCCGAATCTGGATTTGCCATCTGTATGCCGATTCTGGTAAGTGAGTATGTCTGGGTGTCCAGCTCGGGCACTAGTTACGGCCCACGGGGTTGGGTCGTGACAAATGGTTTAATGAATGTGGTGAAATGAGGGTCAACAACCAAGCCATTATCAAATTTAACATTGGCAAGTACCAAGATGAGATTTTGTGTGATGTGGTACCCATGCAAGCTTGCCATCTATTGCTTGGAAGACCTTGGCAATTTGATTTTGATGCCCAACATAGTGGGAGAACTAACAAGTACTCATTTGTGGTCAAGGCGAAGAAGTACATTCTTAACCCACTACCCCCTTACCAAGTGAGTGAGGATTATAGAGTGATGAGGGAGCTTCGGGAGAAGTAGTAAAGGGAAGAAAAGGAGAAGGGTGAGAAGGAGACTTTGTTGGTCATAAGTGGAGAGGGGACATCTCAAGATGGTTTCAAGAAATTTTTGTTGGCCAAACCAAGTAATTGCTTAAAAGGGATTGACGAGAGACACTTCATGGTATGTCTTGTCAACAAAGATCTTCACCTAAATGCTAACCAAGCTACTAGCACTTTGCCTAGTAGTATGTCTTCTCTTTTGCAGGAATATGAAGCCTTGTTTCCGGAGGAAATGCCCGATGGCTTACCTCCTTTGAGAGGTATTGAGCACCAAATCGACTTTGTACCGGGTTCCCAAATTCCCAACAAACCGGCTTATAGGAGCAATCTGGAAGAAACAAAAGAATTGCAAAGGCAAGTGGATGAGCTTCTTAAAAAGGGGATAGTGAAGGAGAGTCTTAGCCCGTGTGCCGTTCCGGTGATTCTTGTTCCAAAGAAAGATGGCTCTTGGAGGATGTGCATTGATTGTAGGGTCGTCAACAAAATCACGGTAAAATATGGCCATCCCATTCCGAGGCTTGATGACATGTTGGATGAGCTTTGTGGCTCAAATGTGTTTTCAAAGATTGATCTTAGAAGTGGCTATCACCAAATCCGAATGAATCCCGGTGATGAGTGGAAAACGGCCTTCAAAACCAATTTTGGCCTCTATGAGTGGCTTGTCATGCCATTCGGACTAACCAATGCACCTAGCACATTTATGAGGTTGATGAACCATGTCTTGAAACACTTTATCAACAAGTTTGTGGTTGTTTATTTTAATGACATCCTTGTGTATAGCTAATCAATTGAGGAGCATGTAGGCCTTTTGCGGCAAGTATTTGATGTCTTGTTGCGTGAGAGGTTGTTTGTTAATATCAAGAAATGTGCTTTTGTGTTGATAAAGTCGTGCTCTTGGATTTTGTGGTGAGTGCAAATGGTGTGGAGGTTGACGAAGTAAAAGTGGAGTCTATTAGAACTTGGCCAACGCCTAAAAATGCAACCGATGTGAGGAGTTTCCATGGGTTGGCAAGTTTCTATAGAAGGTTCGTAAAGGGGTTTAGTACAATTGCCTCTTCCTTGACCGAATTGATCAAGAAAGATGTTTCTTTTGTTTGGGGAGATGAGCAAGAGAAGGCGTTTCAAGAATTGACATCCATGTTGAGTTCGTCACCATTGTTACAATTACCCGATTTTGAGAAAACTTTTGAAGTTGAGTGTGATGCTTCCGGGGTTGGCATAGGTGGAGTATTGATGCAAGAAGGCAAGCCATTGGCTTATTTTAGTGAAAAGCTAAAAGGGGCATCATTGAACTACTCTACTTATGACAAGGAGTTGTATGCACTTGTTAGGGTCTTGACCCATTGGCAACATTAATTGTGGCATAAGGAGTTTGTGATATGATCGGATCAGGAATCCTTGAATCATTTGAAGGGCCAATCCAAGCTCAACAAGAGGCATGCGAAATGGGTAGAATTGATTGAAGCTTTCCCTTATGTGATCCATTACAAAAATGGGAAGGATAATGTGGTGGCGGATGCATTATCTAGAAGGTATGTCTTGCTAAACACTATGACTTCTAGGATGATGGGATTTGAAAGCCTTAAGGGATTCTATTCTCAAGATCCCGACTTTAAGGAAATTTGTGAGGAGTTGACCCAAGGGAGAAGGATTGATAGGTTCCAACTTGTTGATGGGTTCCAGGATGGTAGAGTTTGTGTCCCAATGAGCTCATGGAGAGAGTTTTTCGTCAAGGAAGCACATAGTGGTGGAATGATGGGCCATTTTGGAGTGGCCAAGACACTTGATATTTTGGGTGAACAATTCTATTGGCCCAAGAAGCGGATTGATGTTGAAAAGCTATGTGGTCAATGTTTGGAATGCAAGCAAGCCAAGTCCAAGACTCGGCCCCAAGGTATGTATACTTCCCTTCCTACTCCTATTGGTCCTTGGATAGACATTTCTATGGATTTTGTGTTGGGTCTTCCAAGAACCAAAAGGGGTCATGATAGCATTTTTGTTGTGGTAGATAGGTTCTCAAAAATGTCTCATTTTATACCATGCCATAAATGTGATGATGCATCTAATGCAGCATCCTTGTTTGTGAATCATGTTCTTAAGTTGCATGGAGTTCCCCGCACTATTGTTAGTGATAGGGATTCCAAGTTTCTTAGTCACTTTTTGAAAAGTCTTTGGGGTACACTTGGTACCAAGCTCATGTTCTCTACTTCTTGCCACCCTCAAACGGATGGTCAAACCGAAGTAGTGAATAGGACTCTAGGGAGTATGCTTAGATGTATGATTAGAGGAAAGCCGACTTCTTGGGAGGACCGTTTACCTTTGATTGAGTTTTCTTACAATCGGTCCCTCCATTCTTCTATTGGCATGACTCCATTTGAAGTATGTTATGGCTTTAATCCTTTGATTCCTTTATATCACACCCTAATTTCCCTAAGGTGTGATGGGCACCCGACCCTTACTTAGGGCCGAGCGAACCCTCTGACCCTTAGTGCACACATAACCTTTTTGGACTTTTAAATCAAATAAAGATGAAATACGTAGTACAACTTTCAGAAATATTCTTTTTCGTTGTTCTCAAATCAAACAAAATCTGTAATCATGTGGAATTCATATCATAATACAAAATGACACATCGGCTGATGGAGCCGCTTACAGAACTGACATTCTATACCCACGACTCTGTCTGCAAAGTCTCTAACATCAATCAGAAATCATAGCACATATACCCTGACTCGGCAATACTCTAGGAGGAAGTGGAGCTCGCCAATCCCGCTGGAACAACTTCTAGTAATATCTTTCACTCATCTGGGTGTACCTGTGTTATATCCCGTATTTTTGAACCTCGAAGCATCTGCTGGGGTGGGGCCCACATACCGAGATTTTTTTTGGAACATCTTAAAAGTCATATGAATCACATATGTAAAGTTAAACACAACTCATGAAGTACCTTTGGACCAAATCAAAGTGGAAACCCTCCAAACGAATATTTTTAAGAAAACGTTTTCGGGTGACCTGACTTTGGGGGGCAAAAACTGTATTGTAAGTTTGGAATTTCGAAAATACCTTGAAATAGAAGTTGTAGATAATTGAATTAGCTTTCCATCCATAGGTCGTGCGTTCCCAGGTGACGTCGGTACAAGGAGATATGAACGTTTTAAGGTCGAAAGGTCAGTGGGCTAGGCCCAACTCGGGACCAACCGAGTTGGCCCAAAAAAATGAAAAAAAATTCAGGCCCAAGTGAGGAGCCATTCGGCCATGGTCCATAAAAAGGATCCAAGCCCATGGAATTAAGTCATGTGGTCAATGAATAAAAGACCACTTAATCATCCAAATTCCATAGAACTTTCAAGAGAAAGAATAGGAGGAAAAACAAGAGAAAAACAAGAACAAAAAGAGGGCATTTCGGGTTTGGCCATAGAAAAATCACCCCTCAAAATCTTGCCTCTAAAATTATTTTCTTGTTGAATTCCTATTAAATTAAGTGTCCTCTACAACTTGGTGTAATTGTTTTGGAAGAAGGAGCATTATTTCTTCAAGTTGACAACTTGTTCAAGTGAAGAAGTTTGTAGAAAAAGGTAAGAATCAATTCCTTTTTCTTATGTTATGAAGGTTTGTTTATGTTGTGGTATGTGGAAATGAGTAGAAATTATGGAAATAAGGAAGTTTGCAAAGTGGGTATGTATATATATATGTAGCCATGGGTGTATATATGTTGTATACATATATGAGTTGAATTGTATGTTGCATTCTAGTTGTGGTTATGATGGAAATTATATTGCGAATGAAAGTTGAATGAATTTTGGTTGAAGTTGGAATATAGATGATTATGTCACTTTAGAATAATTTTGTGATATTATGGAAATGAAGTTGTTAAGATGTGAATTATGATTATGGTTGATGAATTTGGAAGTTGGAAATTTGTTATGAAGTTGTATGCCAAAGATTTGATGTTTTGCATAAGTTATGATTTTGGCGGAAGATTGTATATCATGTATATCGAGTGTATATCATAAGGAAAACGATATGAAATGTTTCTAGAACTATATGGTGATGATCATGATGGTTGTTGAATATGAAATTATTGATCTTAGTTGAAAGTTGGGTTGAATTGAAGATTATGTCAACTTGTGAGAAAAATGACTAGTTGAAGGATATTTGTGTTTTAAATGTTCATTGTTGATATTGTTGTTGTCGTTTGGGTTGTTGTTGATGATTTATAGCCGAGTTGAATTCTCGGGGTGTCATATGTATAGGGGAAGTGCTGCCGAAATTTCGGTAGCCAAATATGCTTAAAGTTGAAATAATGGCATTAATAATTCACAATTGGTAAACTTGACCAATTGCAGTTTTTCGACGAAACGGGAAATGAGTTTGGAAAGGCTTAAGGAGCGCGAAAGGTATGTAAAGCAACCCCAATTCTTCCCTTGGCATGCCCCTAGTGTGTTAGGGTCGGATCCGGGCCTCGAAGGACCTCTTGGCCCTCGGAATCCGCAAGACAAAATTTCAGTTTTTCATTCAGTAGAATTGAACCATTTTGATACGCTTTTTCTGAAATTATGCAATTTTGCTCTAAATTATTCAGAAAGTCATAGAATGTTTGTATAACCTTTTTAGGTGATACTATATGCTTAGAGGGCACAATTTGAGCCCGCCGCCTTGTTTGTCCCAAGGCGGGCCCGCTATTTACGGTTTTGCCCCTAATGTGTTAAAGCTTCCTTTTTAAGCGATTTTTGAAAGAAATGTTTTAATTACCCTACTAATCGCTTAACGAATATTATTTTAAATATTCTGTTAAATATTATAAATTATTTTGACACTCGGAATGACTTCGGGAAAGTTATACTTCTGTAATTTATTATGATATCCGAAATACATTTATTATGATTCCGTCCGACCCCATTGGATTTGTTTGTCGTTGATACGCTTCATCGAGTCTTTGAAAACATTTATTATATTTTTAAATTGCATTAGTCTCTCACTACTCCATTCGTGGATGTCCCAATGTTTCCCACACTGAGCCCGGGCCAGGATATGTTGTCAAGCGTAATTCTCTGCATTGTTCGCCGCGCCCCGATGTGAGGGGGCAGGTATACGCGTACATGGGTCTGTGGAGTATGATGTGCCATGTCCGCCTATTCTGATCTGATCTGTTATGGCCATTCTGATATGACATTTTATGATACGGGGCCACACCCCCTTTTCTGATTCCTCTGTATTGTGGCACCAGTGTCGGGAGGGTGACCACGTTCTGTCTGCCGAGTCCCGTGGCAGGGATCGGATATGATATGACATATGTTTCTGTACACATTCTGTCTGATTTGGAAATATGCATTTGACACTCTGGATTTTGTACCCATTTTCTGTAATCATTATGATTTGACTTCTGTGATTCCGCTTTACATATTCAGTACATATTTCGTACTGACCCCCTTTCTTGGGGGGCTGCGTTTTCATGCCGCGCAGGTACGGACGACAGGTTTGCTGATCCGCACGTTTAGGATCCCATTTCTGCTATTTTGGGGCGGTCTCTTCTACAGATCCCATCTTTTGGTACAGTCTGTCACTGCTATCTGGATATGTACTTTGTTCAGGGTATGACTGGGCCCTGTCCCGTCTTATGATTATGATATGTTCTGTAGAGGTCTGTGGATACATCTGTGTGGGTTCTGTACATATGTTTGGGATACTTTGTTCTATGATGGCCTTATCGGCCTATGTGTGCCAAGTCTGCTTTTTCTGATAAATTCTGTGGCATCCACTAATATTATTATAATATTATTCTGATAATATGCTAATTTGGGTATCGGGTACGTATAGGTGCCCAGCTAGGGCACTGGTCGCGGCCCACGGGGTTGGGTCGTGACAACCTGCGTGGCATGAAACGCAGCCCCCGAAGAAAGGGGGTCAGTACGGAATATGTGCTGAGCATGTAAGGCATGGAATACAGAAAACAGAAGCATAACCGGAACAACGGTACAAAGAGTAAGTACATTAGCCAGAATACCAAGGTGCTTGTTTTCCGAACGTAAATCATGTGTACCGATGTCATATGTCAGAAGAAGTACAGAAAATGAGTAAATCATCCAGAGTACCGAAATACTTACTTTCCAAACACAGATCATGCGTGCCGACATTATATGTCATCATATACATATACATATAACAGATCCCGACCCTCTACTGAGTGACGCGGTGGATGGAGTCATCATGTATCCTGACATCATATATCATATACACATATAACAGATCCCGACCCTCTAGTGAGGGACGCGGTGAACAGAATCATCAATGCATGTCAAAATCATATATCATATATGCATATAACAGATCCCGACCCTCTATTGCGGGACGCGGTGAACAGAATCATCACATGCCATCCTGGCCGCCATCCCCATATCATCATGTCATCATATACAGACGTACATATAATAGAACTCGGCCCGCAAGGGAGAGGGACGCGGTGAACAATGCAGAGGAAGATGAACGATAACAGAACCTGGCCCGGGACGCAGTGAAGAACATACTGCGGATTGTACGAGCAAAGTAGTGCGAAACCATATGCACATAAATCAAGACTCGATAGACAAGTATACTTACCGACATCTGAAGGCTCAGAAACAAGTTTCAGGTCAATCCAACTTAGTATAAGAAAGTTATGGGCGCTTTAAGTACAGAAATTTCTACGAACGTTTCAGAAGCCATTTTTGGAAAATCAAAGCAACAATCATGTTAGGTACCTTTCGAATATCGTTATGGATCAAATCAAATAGAGCTTTTGGAACCATATGTACGTATCAAAATATATCAAAGACTCAATGGAATAATCAAACGCGCTATCATTTGAAAATCAAGACATTAGTCATATTAATTATCTCACGAACGCCATTCGAAAACATATCAAATAGAAATTCGGACATCACACGTACGCATCAAAACCATATGAAATAGCTTATGGAAGTCAAGAATATTAGCCATCCTAGTGGCTCTAAGAATCGGAATTTCTTTGAAATCATACATATACTTTGTCATGTTGGTTTCACAAAGATCATGCCAAAAGAAAGAAAGGGTAAGCCTTACATACCTGTCCCACGTCCAATTAGCTACGCTTATTCATCCAAACTTGCTAGTCTACATTCAAGAGAATTGACGTAACCATTAGACTCATTGACATGTACTTGTCTTAGTCTTTCAAATGAATTCGTTTATAATCTGCCAAAATTTCGGCAGCATTTCCCCTGTAAATACACCATCCCCGAGAATCTAACTCGGCCAATTTTATCAACAACAATCCGAGAATTCAACTCGGCCAAATTATCAACAACAACATCAACAATCACATCTCCAACTTCAACAATTATTTCAAATGCATTCTAACACTAGCAATTCTTTCTACACAATTCGACGACATTTCATTTTTATTCGATTCGATCACATATATTCAAGATAAAACGAATGATCCCACATTCATGTATTAATCCGAAATCATTCTAACATGGTTCAAGAATACCTCAAACGATTCACATATTATTCCAAACAACCCAATCAACATTTTACTTCACCCGAAACCTTCCAAATTCAATAAGAACAATGACAACACATTTCCTTCCTTCGATTCATGAACTATACCAATGATTCACACACTAACAACATTATTCTTATAATTACAAGAAACCATATTAGAATCACATTAATTCCTCCAAAAAGTTCTCAACGATTACAACTTCATTTCAATTCATCCAACCTTCATTTTCATCATGGAATTCACAACCACAATAATCAAATTACTAAATAAAATCAATTCATTTGTTCTACACAACACAACTATATTCGGCCACCACCAACATACCCCTATTTCATGAATTTCATCCTTTTCTACATACTACAATACTCACAATCATCCATAACACATGAAAGAAGATTGAATACATACCTTTTTCTCTTAGCTTCTTGGCTTGGCTAGGGTTGTGAACTTGCACAAATAGATGGTTTTATTGCTCCAACAACCACTCCATGTTAAAGAGGACGTTCCAATTGGTTGGAATACTAGAAGAAAATATTTTTTCTTGATCAACTCCATGGAGCCAATTTTCCTTAGCCATGGCCGAATGGCTCTTTAATTTCTCTTGAAGTTTCCTTGAGTTTTGAAGATGAAAATATGTCTTGCTTTGGTCCTCTCTCTACATATATATATATAGCTCCTTCCAATACCATGTGAACACATGCCCTCGTTCTTGAAGTTTCTTAAATATTAAAATAAAGATGACTAATTATTTTATTTTGTCATCACTTTTCCATATATATATATATATATATATATATATATATATATATATATATATATATATGCCACACGGCCAAAGTGGCCTTCTTCAAGAATTTTCTTGAACATTTTGTGAAATTCCCGTTTTTCCCCTAGCCTTTCACAATATTACCATGAGCCACCTTGTGAATTTCCCTTTTTACCCTTAGCCTTTCTCAATATTTCCATACTAATGAACAACTTGTACATTAAAATAACTTTAAAAAATAGCCTTGCCCTTAACTTCTCACAATTATCTTGAATTATCCGAACGTACAAAATACGGGCTATAACATCCTTCTCCCCTTTAGAACATTCGTCCTCGAATGTTCAACTGATCTTATGGGGTCTTATAACACTTCGGGGGGTCCCTCTTATAGTTTTCCTTTTCTTCATGCCCATTCCTTATCTTTTACCCTATTTTCCTTATAATTGAACTCCTCAGTCTCTACATGAGTCCTCGTTCCGTATCATGGGTTTTCTAATCCACTGCGCCAACTCATTATCCTTGTCCTTCCCAGATCATCTCTTCTCTGTTACTGTTTGGTCAATCATTATTCCTTGTTGGCTCTCCGGTGTGGATTCCCTTACAAATATGATTGAGCATCGCTTCACGTCGATGGTTCATATAATTCCATCGCGTATACTCTCATGCTCCGTATAATTAATGGTCCATGAACTATTTTCTAGTATCCGATGAACTCTTTTATTTCATTCATAGACACTGCGTTCCTTCTTTCTTTCAAAAATTCCCAGACTACCAATTGTTGGTACTTTCGTTATAATAGTCGTTCTCGTCCGAAATATCCTTTAAATCTTGTCACTCATTTAGCTCACTTACTTATAATTCCTCTTAACTATGCGCTTGCGTTGCAGCTGTGCGTCCATATTTTTCAAGCGTCCCATTACTTTTGCTCTTAGCAGAGAATCCTTACAGTTTACCCTCTCTCTATCCTCGCTCATCGAACCTTTAACTGCATTTATGATGCTACGACTGAGCGGTTTCCCACGCACGTTTCTTGTGTTTCATTTCCATTCTCTCTAAGGTCAAATCTTTCAGACTCACATGAATTCTCGCCCCATACCATTAATTTCCCAATCCACAGTGTCAACCCATCATCCTTATTCTTTTCTCAATGCGTAATCGGGTTCCTATCGCTAACTCGTTAAGGTATCCTCCTTACTCCTATGGTTAAAGATTTCCAATTATTTTACTCCCAAACGTTCTCTTCTTCCTTCGACTAACCCGTTAGTATACTTTTTCTACTTTCATCCTTAACCTTCCTTAGGTTCCGTCTTCCTCGAACACTTTTCTTCCTTTGCCATTTGTGGTTTTGGCTCTGAAGTTCATAAGATTTTACTTTAACACACAAATCTGTCTTATTCCTAAGTCATCCTTTCAGAAAAGCACTTCCATGTTCGAGATAACTACATTGATATGGCTGCACATTTATCCCTTTATATTCCTTTCAAGGGCCTAAGTCGCTTAACATCATCGCAAGGCCAAAACATTATTTCTCTTACTTCACATCCCCTGTCCTAGTTGCTATTCCTTTAGCCCCACTTATTGAAATTGGTTCTCGAACCTCACACATTCCTCTTTTGTTCACTTTATCCTTTTCACGTGCCTATCCTTGAATGTTTATCCAAGTAGTCTTGTGCTTTTGCCGGTAGTTTCGCTCGGGGGTTTCACTCTGTCACACCCTAATCTCCCTAGGGTGTGATGGGCACCCGACCCTTACTTAGGGCCGAGCGAACCCTCTGACCCTTAACACACACATAATCTTTTTGGACTTTTAAATCAAACAAGGATGAAATACGTAGTACAGCTTTCAGAAATATTCTTTTTCGTTATTCTCAAATCAAACAAAATCTGTAATCATATGGAATTTATCACATAACACAAAATGACACATCGGCTGATGGAGCCGCTTACAAAACTGACATTCTATACCCACGACTCTGTCTGCAAAGTCTATAATATTAATCAGAAATCATAGCACATATACTCTGACTCGGCAGCACTCCAGGAGCAAGTGGAGCTTGCCAACGCCGCTGGAACATCTTCTATATTGGCTTCTACTCATCTGGGTGTACCTGCGCGGCATGAAACGCAGCCCCCGAAGAAAGGGGGTCAGTATGGAAAATGTACTGAGCATGTAAGGTAAGAATCACAGTAAAAGAGAATCATAGCTGAAACAGAGGTTTACCAGAATCAAGTATGAACTTTTAAACATCAAAGCACTTGCCTTTTCAAATGAAAATCATGTATACCATCATCGTATATCATATATCATATAACGTGCCCCGACCCTCTAGTGAGGGACGCGGTGAGTAAATTCATATATGTCATTACCATACATCATATATGCATATAACGTGCCCCAACCCTCCATTGAGGGACGCGGTGAATGAAATCATATATGTCCATATCATGTACCATGTATGCATGTAACGTGCCCCGGCCCTCTATTGCGGGACGCGGTGAATAAAGTCATCATATGCCATCCTGGCCACCACCCCGTCATCATATCATCATGTCACAATATCATATGTAACATGCCCCGGCCCGCAAGTGAGAGGGATGTGGTGAACAATGCAGAGAAGTACGCACGAGAACATACCCTGGCCCGGGACGCAGTGAAGGACATACTGAGACTTGCACGAACAGAGTAGTGCGAAACCATATGCACATAAATCAAGACTCGATAGAGACGTACTCTTACCGACATTTGAAGGATCATAAACACGTTTCAAGTCAATCCGGTTTAGTATGGGAAAGTTACGGACATTTTTACTACAGAACTTTTACAAACGTTTCAAAGCAAATCCAAGATCTTTTACGAAAGTTAGGGACGTTAAAACTTACAGAACATTTAGAAACAGAATTCTTTGTGCTCATCTCGTTATTCAATCATATAATAAGCTCAACTATATCGAGCGTACTCATATCAAAAGTGAATAAGAATCATAGACAAACTCGGAAACATATTAAGCGGAGCTTCGGAATCATGGATACATATCAAAACCATATGAAGTAGCTTATTCATTTATTAATCATACAATAGACTCAACCATATGAAACATGCTCATGTCAAAAGAAAATAAGCATCATAACCAAGCTCGGAATCAAAGAGTAGAGTTACCCCAAGGTGCGTGTCATGTCATACCTTACTGAGCTCTAGGACATGCCAAAAGAAAGAAAGGGTAAGCCTTACATACCCGCTCCACGTCCTATTAGCTACGCTTAATTGTCCAAGCTCTCTAGTCTACATTCGAGAGAGTCGACAAAATCATTAGACTCATCGTCATATACTTATCTTAGTCTTTCAAATGAATTCATTTATATTCCACTGAAATTTCGGCAGCACTTCCCCTGTAAATACACCATCCCCGAGAATTTAACTCGGCCAATTTATCAACCAACAATCTGAGAATTCAACTCGGCCAAATTATCAACAACAATACCAACAATCATGACAATCAATTCAAGACGCATTCTAATGTTAACAACCTTTATCATACAATTCAACGGCATTTCATTTATATTCAATTCAATTATACCCAATCAAGCCAACATAAATACTCACACGTTTAAATACTTGTTCAAGACCTTTCAAACAAAACTCAAGAACTCTTCAAACAATCCGCGCAATGATCAAAATAGTCTAGCCAATATGCCATTCCACCCGAAAACTTCCAAATGCAACAATAACCATAACAACACATTTCCTTCTTTCAAATTCATAAACTACACCAACAATTCACACTCTAAAAACATTATCTTCCATAAATACAAGAAGACTACATTCAAGTCACATTAGCTTCTAAAACAACTCTCCAACCATTACAACTTCAACTAGAATTATCAAACTTTCATTTCCATCATAGAATCCATTACAACAACAACCAAAATGCTAAGTAAAAATTGGTTCACCGTGCTTACACAACACAACACATGCTCGGCCATACACTACATATACACGGCCACAACATAACTTCCATATTTTCATGAATTTCATTCATTTCTACATACTACAACATACACAACCATCCATAACATATAAAAGAAGATGAAACCTTATCCTTTCCCACTTGTCTTCTTACTTGGCTAGGGTTATGAACTTTCAAGAATGAATGGTTTTCTTGCTCCAACAATTATCCCACGTTAAAGAGGACCTTCAAATTAGTAGGAATGCTAGAAGAAAATAATTTTTTTGATAAGTTTTCCATGGGGCCAAATTTGGCTAGCCATGGCCGAATGCCTTCAACTTTTTTTTCGTCTTTCTTTCTTCTTCTCCAAGCTTCTTGAAGTTGTATGAGAAATATGACTAATAAGTCATATATATAAGCATAAATAATTCATCCATGTGGGCCAAACCCCACTTAACTTGGACGGCCACATGGCTAAAATGGTCCATTCAAGAATTTTCTTGAAGTGTTGGTGAGATTCCCATTTGGCCCCTAGCCTTCCACAATTTTTTACCATGAACCACTTTGCGAATTTTACTTTTTACCCTTAGCCTTTCTTAATATTTCCATACCAATAATATTCATAAACAACTTGTGTATTAAACAAGATCAAAATATAGCTTTGCCTTTAACTTCTCAAAATTATCTCGAATTATCTGAACGTACAAAATACGGGCTATAACATCCTCCCCCCCCCCCCCCCCCCTTTAGAACATTCGTCCTCGAATGTTCAACTGGCCTCACGGGGTGTCATAATACTTCGGGAGGGTCACTTTCATAGTTGTCCTTTCCTTCATGCCCATTCTTTATCTTTCGCCCTATTTCCTTTATAATCGAACTCCTCGGTCTTTACATGAGTCTTCATTTTGTGTCATGGGTTCTTCTAATTCACTCTACTAACTTGTTATCCTTGTCCTTCCCAGGTCACCTCTTTTCTGTTACTGTTTCGTCACAATGCCTTAATAGAAGTCATTTTTGGTACGTAACCTTCTCGTCTGATGATCCAATATAGCCACAGGTCATTCCTTGTTTTTACTATAGCATTGCAGTCTCACTTACCATTCTACAAATATCCATCGGCCTTTGGTGTTCTCCTTTCTTTGCTCCCTGTTTCTTTACGGCCGACACTTTGTCACTGTCCCTTTTTAATTTTTCCATTCTAAATATTCATTCAAAGACGTATGTACGTAATGTTTCTTTACTATTTATCAACCTTCGCAGTCCAGTTACCCTTATGGTAATTTATGATCCAAATTCACTTAACTTCTTAGCTCGCAACATCTTTGAGTTCTTACTACAACTTCTTTCTCTTACTTCGTTCCTTACCTTTCTCGACACGAGTATACTTGTCTTTGGTCTCGTTGTATTGGCGCTCATTTCACCCATCGTTATTTCTTGTCAGCTCTCCGGTGTGGCTTCCTTACAACTATGATCGGGCATCGCTTCACATCGATGATTCATATAATTTCATAGCGTATCTTCTCATGTTCCGTATAATTAATGATCCATGAACTATTTTCTTGTATCCGATGAACTCTTCCATACATTCCCTTTATGTCGGCCTCACGGTACACTCATTGTCAATTCGTTTCTCTTCTTCCATGTATTCTCTTGATATGCCTATATATTTTGAGTGCTGGCCCCGAGCTAATAAAGTTTTTTTTCTGGCGCTTGAAACTGTTGTGATTCCTGTTAAGCCTAATATAATATGGCCTCCCCCCTTCTAAGGGGCTCCTTATATGCCAACAATCTCCGAGTATCCTCGTCTAAGATAATTTACCTACCGCCCTTCATTTTCTTCTCAAAGCCGAGTTCCATTATCGTATAGTCTGGCCTGTCTATCTTTTTGCTGCTTACACTCTCGTATTTAACTAGAATACTGATAAAGGTATCCAATTCTGCTGCCTTCTTTTTCGTCTTTCCATCTCTCTGTCTTTTGTGATTAATGGTGTCCTGTACTTACTAGTTCATGGGGACGTCGAGGCTCACTATGTCCCTTTTTTGAAGCCTTCGGTTATACCTTACTTCTTGTCTTTCTTTCCAACTCTATGCATAACATATCGAAAACTTTTTACCATAAGTTTTTCTTTTATTCTATGACCATATCATTATTCTTGTCAACATGCCCATATCCTTCCATCCACTATTAGTCCTTTCACTCATTTAGCTTATTTACTTGTAATTCCTTTTAACTATGCGCTTGTGTTGCAGCTGTGCGTCCATGTTTTTCGAGCGTTCTGCCACTTTTGCTCTTAACACAGAATCCTTACAGTTTATACTCTCTCTATCCTTGCTCATTGAGCCTTTAACTATATTTATGATGCTATGACTAAGCGGTCTCCTATGTACGTTCCTTGCATTTCATTCCATTTCCTTGAAGATCAAATCTTTCAGACCTCACATGAATTCTCATTCTATACCATTAATTTCCTAATCCACGGTGTCGATCCATCACCCTTTTTCTTTCCTTTATGAGTAATCGGGTTTCTACTGCTAACTCGTTAAAGTATCTTTTTTTTTCCAGTTATTTTGCTCCCAATGTCCTCCTCTTCCTTCGACTAATTCCGTTAGTACATATTATCCATTCTCATCCCTAACCTTTCTTGGGCTCTTTCCTCCTCGAACACTTTTCTTCTTTTTGCTGCTTGTGGCATCGGCTCTGAAGTTCATGAAATTTTACCTTAAACGCGCAATTCTGTTCTATTCTTAAATTATCCCTTTGGAAAGTTCCTCCATGTCCAAGGAAACCGTGTTAATTTTACCATACATTTATCCCATTATATACCTCTCACCTTAACATCGTCGCAAGGCTTAAACATTCTTTCTCTTACCTCACTTTCCTTGTCATAGTCACTATTCCTTTAGCCCCACTTAATGAAATTGGTTCTCGAACCTCATACACTCCTCTTTTGTCCCATATTACTATACTTTACCCTTTTCACGTGTCTACCTTTGAATTTTTATCCAAATAGTCTCGTACCTTGCCGGTAATTTCCCTCGGGGGTTTCACTCAACGAGGTTTTCTTACCTTTCACCTTTTTCCGACATTTTGATCTCCCTGCCTTCCATTTACTCACACTCTTTCCTTTCCAAATATCATTGTATTAAAATTTCCAATCTTAACCTGTAGTAAAAATAATAGCATCTTATCTCATAACACTTGCACCATTTATTTTTGTTGTCACTTAAGCTTCGGTACCCTTACTCAATTGATGCTTTCCATACTGTAACATCGGTTGCTGGGACTCACGTGCCCACCGATACAATCACATATGGGATATCATACGCATTCACACACACTCACACACACACACACACACACACATATATATATTTACTATCAACTAGCCCACAAAATAACTTCAAACGCTATTCAAGCCTATCCTAATTCCGGAGCTATGATGCACTCTCTGTCTCTTCACCAATCTACTCTGCCTCGTCCTATGCGACCTCTTATGGTCTCCAACCATCCCATATACTCTAGTTTCTCCTAGGCTACTCAAACTTCTCATTTGTCTCTTATATCGAAATCCTTAGGATTTCTTGCATACTTCCCAGGGGGTCACCCATCCTAAGATTTCCCTCACCTTAACACGTTTAACCTCGAAACTTTGATGAAATCCAGTGCCTTAATGCTGATATAATCGCGTCCACTTCGCCGCATGACCTTCATTACATTATCTAGAGCAAGTCGAAGTCTTACAGATTCCGAGACATTTTCGTAACACGTCTTTCCCTTTACAATTACTATTTTACCCTTTTCAATTCCCAATGTTCACCTTCCACCTGTGTGTATGACTACTTCCTGTCCTGGACTTCCAGATTGCCGATGGTAGCGATCATACCTTCATCGCCGTTACTTATAAGTACTCAGATATCAGTCTGTTCGAATTTCCACTCACCATCCTTACATAATAATCTACAGCAAAACTGACTATCGACTTTCCCTAAATCATCCATTAGACCTTGCTCCTACTAAACCTCGAATGTTATCCATTTTAATCCTTCAGACTGCTAATCGTCTTTCTCACAACCGTTCTTCACGCCATGCCCAAATCCGTAGCTCCTCTAAAACAATGCATCCCATTTATTTTCTGGTTACGATATTTCCTTTCCACGTTTCCTCCTATTAGGTACCTCGTTAAATGACCTGATTTTGAAAAATTCTAACAGAATCTCCTTTACAGTCCTTACTCTTCAAAATCTGTACGCAGCAAACACCGAAAGTACCTCACAGAACATACGGTTATACGACACATTCCAGCCATCCAAAGCTTCCAATTCCAGGTAACAGAACAAATATATCAAGGCTTACCTTTATGACCTTCCATATCGTTACTCGCCTTTTTCCGTCGTATGTAAGGCTTATATAAGAAATTTCATTTTCCTATAACTTGGCTCAATCGCATGATCTAGGACAGAAAGAAGGTCAGCAACTCCTAGATGCCCCGCAACCTCCTGTTTATAAATGTGGCCGGCTTCACACCCATAAACAGGACTCTGCTGCACACGACTTTGCAGACAACCCCTAGGACAACCTGCTCTGATACCACTTTGTCACACCCTAATATACCTAGGGTGTGATGGGCACCCGACCCTTACTTAGTGTTACACCTCGGAAATTTTTTCGTACTTGTGTGATGAGTAGAACAATGAAGGGCTTGAGTGTATGATGTTTTACTAAGTCGGGAATGGCTAATTATGAATTTTTGGAAATAAGGAAGTGGCGGAGAATTTTCATCTCAGTGGTCGTAAAGGGCACTATACGGCCCGTAAAGTGATTTACAGACCGTATAGTGCAATCGTCCTCCAGCCTTCTAAAATCTCAAAGTTTCTGCCAAGTGTTGAAATGGCTAAATACGACTTGGAGGACGGCCCGTAAACTGGTTTACGGACCGTAAACCTCGGTCGTAAACTGCCATGTCCCTTAGCCAAACTTTCTATTTTTGAAATGCTTAAAAAAGATCACGGAGGACGGACCGTAAACCACAATACGGTCCGTAAACTATGGTTTACGACCACTGTTCACCCCGACGAAAGTTCATTAAAAATCAGATTTTGTGATCATTAAAAGGGACTTAAGCCTCATTTCACTTCATTTTTCATCCATACACCTCAAGAATGCTCTAGAACTCTCCAAATATTTCCTCCATAAAAATTCAAGAGAATCAAAGGGAACATCAAGATCAACACCACTAAATTCATGAAAACAAGTGTAAGAACACATCAAAGGATCATCTAAGTCAAGAAATCCTTAAAAGGGTGGCACTAGGGTTTTGGCTAAGTGAAGTATTTCAACTCAAAGCCTGTTAAATCATCATTTAAGGTATGTTTCATGACTATACCACGTGATTCAAGGTATTGGAAGGCTTAGATACTTAAAATGTAGAAGAACATAGGAATGGGTCATTATTGAGTGAATAGTGACATAAAAGAATGATAGTGGAATTGAATCACAAATGTTGAAGTTGTTATATCCCGTATTTCATACGTTCGGATATTTCAAGGTAGTCGTGGCAAGTTAAGGGTAAGGCTATTTTCAAAAATTATGTTAATGTACAAGTTGGTTATAAATATCAATTATGGACATTACTAGAATGGGAATGTTGAGAAAGGTCGAGGGTAAGAAGGAAAAATTCACAAAATGGCTTGTGGTAATGTTGCGGAAGTCGAGGGGCAAAACGGGAATTTCACAAAGTCTTGAAAATTCATAAAAAAATTCCCATGTTGGTTGTGTGGCATAAATATATGCCCACATTGATTTGGGGGCTAAAGTGTGCCACGGAAAACATTTGGTCTTCTTTGACCAAGTGAGAACTTAAGAAAAGAAAGGAAAAATCAAGAAATTTGGAGAATTTTCTAGAGAGGGGCATGTGCCCCTCACATGTTTGGAAATATAAGTATATATATATATGAAGTCTTCTTCTAATTCAAGACAAAAGGAGAAGAACAAAACAAAAAAAAAAGATGAAGAGAGTGAAGGTGAGAGTTTCGGCCAACCATGGAAAAATTTGTCCATGAGAAATCTTGTTCCAAAAATTATTTTCTTGTGGTATTCCCACTAATTCAAGAGTCCTCTACAACGTGGCATAATCGTTTCGGAAGATAAGTTACCCGTTTCGTCGTTCCCGCATTCGAGGCAAGTTGAGAAGTTGAAGAAGAAAGGTGAGTTTTAATCTTGTTTTATGTGTTATAAAGGGTTTATATGTGTTGTAGTATGCTAAGATGGAAGAAACTCATGATAGAAAGCAAGTTGGAGTTATGGCCGTGTGTATGTTTCTTTGGTGTAAGTATGATAAACAAATTTTACTTAATGTTATTTGATTGTGGTATATGTTGTGGAGTGTGACAATGAATGAAGTTCATGACAATATGGATGTTGGGGTGTTGGCCGAAAATGGGCTGCTTTGTATGTTAGGTAATGGCCTAATTTTATTTAGTGCTGGTTGATATGGTTATGAGCGTTTTGAACATGTCGTAATGTGTTAAAATGGATGAAATGCATGAAGTTATGTGTGTTAATGTGTTGGCCGAATGGTGGCTGCTTGTGTTAAAGAAATGGACTGATTTTATTTGGTATGAATTGGTTGTCGTATTGTGAACGCTATGGTGAAAAATGAAGGTTTAATGACTCATGTCGAAGTTGTAGTGTTGTGGGCTGTTTTGAAAGATAATATGATTCCAATATGTTTTCTCATATTTATGAAGATAATGTGGTAATTTATGGAATTGTTGACATAGTTAATGAATTGGAAAGAAAGAAAGGCATTGTTATCGTATTCATTAAGTTGGAAGGTTTCGGGTAAGGTTGGGTGTTGGTTTGGACGTTTTGAATTACTTGTCGATATTGTTGTTATGATTGTTAGTATTGTTGTTGGATTGGCCGGGTCAAATTCCCGGATTGTTGTTGTTGATTTGGGGCCGAGCCGTATTCTCGGGGTTGGTACATTTACAGGGAAATGCTGCCGGAATTTCGGCACACAAAGTGTTACTTTAAAGAATTAACTTCTAAAGGCTCTAATCAAGTTTTGGTAAACGTGACCAATTTATAGATTTTGGCGGATTTGGAACGTGAAATTGGAGTTGCATAAGGAGCGGGAAAGGTATGTAAGGCTTCACCCTTCTTTCTATGGCATGTCTTAGATGGAATATGTTGGATGTGAGCCTCGGGAATAACTCTACCTTCCGAAATCCGCGCCTAAAGTTTCCTCTTTTTCAATCAGTAGAATTGAACTAAAAAGTGTGCAAAATGTTGGAAGAATTTCCTAAACCTCTAGAACTCGCATAAATAGGACTCGACTACCCTAAAACCCTCACAAGTAACGCCATGACATGTAACATATGTAAATTTGGTGCGCCGCCTCATTTGATCCGAGGTGGGCCCACTGTTTCCCCGATTTACCTTATTGCTCCGATTGACTTACTTTGAAGCTGAATCCAAAAGAAACTTTCGATCCTTGTTCCATTACCAAATGACAAGTACTGTACGTATCCCAACGAGAATACTTCCATGATGATAATGATAACGATGATGTCAGAAAAGAGAATATGCCTATGATAAGTACGACAAGAACGATTCCATGACTAAGAGTCTTGAGCTAAGAATCCAATGTGAATATGAAAGTGTTATACTAGTTCATGAACCCCAATTCTATTCCGTAGCTATGACACTAGTTTCTAAAAGACTTCAAAGCATATGAATTGACGGTTATAATGCCTATGATCTTATTCTATGTCTCCTCTTAAAGTTATCTTTCGTTGATAGTCTCGCCTTATAATTATCGTTCCTTCAAGGTGAGACAAGTGATCCGAGTATTCCATAATGTAATCGGAGGATTTCGACCTTACGTCACTCCGATGGACACATGATTTTCTTTGGGCTCTCATGCATGCCAATTGTATGACATATGTGTATGAATGTGAATATGTATATGTATATGTATATGGGGAAAAGGGTAAGGGCCACTATTATATCACCACCTGATTCAGCTGGATTTCGTCCCGGACGCGGGATATGGGAGAGCCGGATACGGCGTCTGTATATGCGATATATATATAATATGTTGGGGCACTGTTGGGGAGGGGGGTGGGAGAGCCGATGTACTCGGCGTCTGTGAATGTAAATAAAGGACACCGTTTCCTGAAATGTTCTGTTTTCTGTATATGTAAATAAGAAGCACCGTTTTTTCTGAAAAAGAAACTAAGCATGCATGGCATCCGCAGAAAGGCATTCATATGTACAGGATTACATCTGTCCCAGGATAAGCTCCATATGTCTATTCCGTTATTATTCATACTGTATATTCCCTTATTATGTTACTATTCATGCTTTACATACTCAGTACATTACTCGTACTGACCCCTCTTCTTTGGGGGCTGCGTTCATGCCGCACAGGTACACCAGATGAGCCACAGTTATCATAGAAGATGTTCCAGCGGAGTTGGCAGGCTCCACTTGTTCAGGAGTGCTGCCGAGTCAGAGTATCTGAGCCATGATGTTTGTTTGATGTTAGAGACTTTGCAGGCAGAGTCGTGGGTATAGAGTGTCGATAATATGCTATATCATAAAGTCCATGTGATTGCAGATTCTGTTTGACTTGAGTACGATGGAAAAAAAAAATCTCTTGAAAGTTTTACTATGTTTTGCATTTTTTTATTGATATACGAGTCTAAGGAAGTTAAGTATGTAACAAGAGTCAGCGGGTTCGCTCGGCTCCAGATATGGGGTCGGGTGCCCAACACACCCTAGTAAAGTCGGGGTGTGACAAAGTGGTATCAGAGTAGGTCGGTCCAAGGGGTTGTCTGCAAAGTCGTGTCCAGTAGAGTCCTGTTTATGGGTGTGAAGCCGGCCACATTTATAAACAGGAGGCTGCAGGGCATCTAGGAAATGTTGACCTTCATTCAGTCTTAGATCGTGCGATAGAGCCAAGCCATAGGAAATGAGATTCTTGGTACTAATTGTTAATTTTCGCAGACGTCCAATAGCGACGGAAAAAGGCGAATGACGATATGGCAAGACACAGAGGTAAGTTGGAATATTTGTTCTGTTACTTGGGAGAGGAAGTTCTGAATGGCTGGAATATGTTATACAGCTGTATGTTCTGTAAAGTATCGTCGATAATTGTTACGTACAAACTGTGAAGAATAGGAATGGTAACAGAGATTCTGTAAGAATGGATACGCCTAACAGGAAGGCGCGTGGGAAGGAAATATTGCAAACCGGCAATAGGTGAGATGCGTTGCTCCAGAAAGGTCATGGATTTGGTATGGCAACGGAGGTGTGGACGCTACCATCGGGAATCTGGAAGCCCAAGATAGGAGGTAGCCATACACACAGGCGGAAGATGAACATCGGGAACCAAAAGGGTAAAATCGTAATTGTAAAAGGAATGACGTGGTACGAAAGTGCCTCGGAGCCCGTGAAACCTCGACTCGCTCCAGAACATGTAATAAAGGTCATGTGAAGAAGCGGACGCGAAAATATCGGCATTAAGGCACCGAATTTCAGCGAAGCTTTTGGGTTAAGCGTGCTCAGGTGGGGGCAATTCCATGATGGGTGACCCCCTGGGAAGTTTATAAGAAATTCTACACATTCTGACGTAAAAGACAAATGGAAAACTAGAATAGCCTAAGTGAAACTACGGTATATGAGATGATGGGAGACCACAAGAAGACGCGTGAAACGAGGCAGACTAGCACAGTAAAGAGCCCTGGAATTAGGCTAGGCCTGAACAGCGTTTGGAAGTAATTTGTGGGCCAGTTGATAGTAAACATACATATATGTATAAAGGTGTAGCGTGTCCCATATATGATTATATCGGTGGCATGCGAGCCCCAGCAACCGAAACGACGGGGAGAAGGATATTGATCACGCAAAGGTGCCAAAGTACGAGTGGCAACAAGAATAAATGGTACAAGTGCGGCAAGTGAACTGTTATTACTTTACTATAGGTTGAGGTTGGAAATTCTAGTATAACGATACTCGGAAAAGAAAGAGAGTGTGAGCAAATGGAAGATAGGAAGCTTAAGTGTCGGAAAAGGGGAAAGTTAAGAAAACCTTAGTAAGTGAAACCCCCGCGAGAAATTAACGATAAAAGTACGAGACCATTAGGATGAAAATTCAAGTAGGCATGTGAGACGAGATAGAGTGAGGTAAAAGGAAACAAGAAGAAAAGTGGAGAGGTTGAGAGTTGATTTCAACAAGTAGGTCTAAGAGAATGGTGACCAGGGTAGAGGAATGTGAAGTAAGAGAAGGAATGCTCAGGATGGTGATGGTGTTAAGGTGAAAGATCTGAAAAAGGACAAGCATGTAGCTATAGTAATGTGCTTAGAGGTTTAAGAAAGTATCGGGACACTTAAGAAATACGGACGCACAGCTACAACACGAACACGTAGTTAAGAAAGAATCACGAGCAAGAGAGCTAAGCAAGTGAAAGGACAGAAAGGTATGGAAATGTGGACAAATGAGGACCCAAACAGAAAGTAAAAGAAAAGCTTAAGATAAGAAGTTTCCGATATGTTAGGCACAAAGCTGGAAAAGAAGGTGGGAGATAAAGGTATAAGCGAAGACTTCATAAAGGACTATGAGCATATAAGGAACCCCTTAAAGGGGGAAAGACCATATTGGGCTTACAAGGAATGACGATAAACGAAACGAGCACCAACACATGAAGTCAAAGACAAGTGTACCTATATTGAGAAATAAGAAAAGAGACTAAAGAAGAGTTGTAGTAAGAGTCTAAAGGTGTGGCTTTTGCTAAGATATGGTCACGAGACAGTAATAGGAAAGAGATGATCTGAGAAAGACAAGGATAATACGTTGGCCCAACAAAGTAGAAAACCCACGACACGGGAAGAAGATTCATGTAAAAACCGAGAAGTTCGATTATAAAAGGAATGAGGTAAAGGATAATGAGTAAGCATGAAAGAAAGGACGACTACAAAGGGATCCTCCCGAAATATTATGACACCCCATAAGACCAGTTGAACATTCGAGGACGAATGTTCTAAAGGGGGGGAGGATGTTATATCCCGTATTTCATACGTTCGGATATTTCAAGGTAGTCGTGGCAAGTTAAGGGTAAGGATATTTTCAAAAATTATGTTAATGTACAAGTTGGTTATAAATATCAATTATGGACATTACTAGAATGGGAATGTTGAGAAAGGTCGAGGGTAAGAAGGAAAAATTCACAAAATGGCTTGTGGTAATGTTGCGGAAGTCGAGGGGCAAAGAGGGAATTTCACAAAGTCTTGAAAATTCATAAAAAAATTCCCATGTTGGTTGTGTGGCACAAATATATGCCCACATTGATTTGGGGGCTAAAGTGTGCCAAGGAAAACATTTGGTCTTCTTTGACCAAGTGAGAACTTAAGAAAAGAAAGGAAAAATCAAAAAAATTGGAGAATTTTCTAGAGAGGGGCATGTGCCCCTCACATGTTTGGAAATATAAGTATATATATATGAAGTCTTCTTCTAATTCAAGACAAAAGGAGAAGAACAAAACAAAAAAAAAAAGATGAAGAGAGTGAAGGTGAGAGTTTCGGCCAACTATGGAAAAATTTGGCCATGAGAAATCTTGTTCCAAAAATTATTTTCTTGTGGTATTCCCACTAATTCAAGAGTCCTCTACAACGTGGCATAATCGTTTCGGAAGATAAGTTACCCGTTTCGTCGTTCCCGCATTCGAGGCAAGTTGAGAAGTTGAAGAAGAAAGGTGAGTTTTAATCTTATTTTATGTATTATAAAGGGTTTATATGTGTTGTAGTATGCTAAGATGGAAGAAACTCATGATAGAAAGCAAGTTGGAGTTATGGCCGTGTGTATGTTTCTTTCGTGTAAGTATGATAAACAAATTTTACTTAATGTTATTTGATTGTGGTATATGTTGTGGAGTGTGAAAATGAATGAAGTTCATGACAATATGGATGTTGGGGTGTTGGCCGAAAATGGGCTGCTTTGTATATTAGGTAATGGCCTAATTTTATTTAGTGTTGGTTGATATGGTTATGAGCGTTTTGAACATGTCGTAATGTGTTAAAATGGATGAAATGCATGAAGTTATGTGTGTTAATGTGTTGGCCGAATGGTGGCTGCTTGTGTGAAAGAAATGGACTGATTTTATTTGGTATGAATTGGTTGTCGTATTGTGAACACTATGGTGAAAAATGAAGGTTTAATGACTCATGTCGAAGTTGTAGTGTTGTGGGCTGTTTTGAAAGATAATATGATTCCAATATGTTTTCTCATCTTTATGAAGATAATGTGGTAATGTATGGAATTGTTGACATAGTTTATGAATTGGAAAGAAAGAAAGGCATTGTTATCGTATTCATTAAGTTGGAAGGTTTCGGGTAAGGTTGGGTGTTGGTTTGGACGTTTTGAATTACTTGTCGATATTGTTGTTATGATTGTTAGTATTGTTGTTGGTTTGGCCGGGTCAAATTCCCGGATTGTTGTTGTTGATTTGGGGCCGAGCCGTATTCTCGGGGTTGGTACATTTACAGGGAAATGCTGCCGGAATTTCGGCAGACAAAGTGTTACTTTAAAGAATTAACTTCTAAAGGCTCTAATCAAGTCTTGGTAAACGTGACCAATTTATAGATTTTGGCGGATTTGGAACGTGAAATTGGAGTTGCGTAAGGAGCGGAAAAGGTATGTAAGGCTTCACCCTTCTTTCTATGGCATGTCTTAGATGGAATATATTGGATGTGAGCCTCGGGAATAACTCTACCTTCCGAAATCCGCGCCTAAAGTTTCCTTTTTTTCAATCAGTAGAATTGAACTAAAAAGTGTGCAAAATGTTAGAAGCATTTCCTAAACCTCTAGAACTCGCATAAATAGGACTCGACTACCCTAAAACCCTCACAAGTAACGCCATGACATGTAACATATGTAAATTTGGTGCGCCGCCTCATTTGATCCGAGGTGGGCCCACTGTTTCCCCGATTTACCTTATTGCTCCGCTTGACTTACTTTGAAGCTGAATCCAAAAGAAACTTTCGATCCTTATTCCATTACCAAATGACAAGTACTGTACGTATCCCAACGAGAATACTTCCATGATGATAATGATAACGATGATGTCAGAAAAGAGAATATGCCTATGATAAGTACGACAAGAACGATTCCATGACTAAGAGTCTTGAGCTAAGAATCCAATGTGAATATGAAAGTCTTATACTAGTTCTTGAACCCTAATTCTATTCTGTAGCTATGACACTAGTTTCTAAAAGACTTCAAAGCATATGAATTGACGGTTATAATGCCTATGATCTTATTCTATGTCTCCTCTTAAAGTTATCTTTCGTTGATAGTCTCGCCTTATAATTATTGTTCCTTCAAGGTGAGACAAGTGACCCGAGTATTCCATAATGTAATTGGAGGATTTCGACCATACGTCACTCCGATGGACACATGATTTTCTTTGGGCTCTCATGCATGCCAATTGTATGACATATGTGTATGAATGTGAATATGTATATGTATATGTATATGGGGAAAAGGGGAAGGGCCACTGTTATATCACCACCTGATTCAGCTGGTTTTTGTCCCGGACGCGGGATATGGGGGAGCCGGATACGGCGTCTGTATATGCGATATATAAATAATATGTTGGGGTACTGTTGGGGAGGGGGGTGGGAGAGCCGATGTATTCGGCGTCTGTGAATGTAAATAAAGGACACCGTTTCCTGAAATGTTCTGTTTTCTGTATATGTAAATAAGAAGCACCGTTTTTCTGAAAAAGAAACTAAGCGAAAAAGAAACTAAGTATGCATGGCATCCGCAGAAAGGCATTCATATGTACAGGATTACATCTGTCCCAGGATAAGCTCCATATGTCTATTCCGTTATTATTCATACTGTATATTCCCTTATTATGCTACTATTCATGCTTTACATACTCAGTACATTACTCGTACTGACCCCTCTTCTTCGGGGGCTGCGTTCATGCCGCGCAGGTACACCAGATGAGCCACAGTTATCATAGAAGATGTTCCAGCGGAGTTGGCAGGCTCCACTTGTTCAGGAGTGCTGCCGAGTCAGAGTATCTGAGCCATGATGTTTATTTGATGTTAGAGACTTTGCAGGCAGAGTCGTGGGTATAGAGTGTCAATAATATGCTATATCATAAATTCCATGTGAAGATTCGGCCAAGGTTGAAGAACAAGTTGTAAGGTAAGAATGATCATTGTTCTTGTGGTGCATGATGATTTGAATGTATAATTCATGCATGTTGTTGTTGGATTGTTGTTGTGGTTGAACTTGAGGGTGAGCCGTGAGCTTGGTGAAGCCATGGTTGGTCTCATTTTGCATGTATTGTTGATGGAGTGAATGTGTGTCAACATATGTAAATGAACAAAGATTGTAGAAGTTTGTTTATGATGTTGCATATTGGTATTGGACTGTTTTTCTTAAAAATTGAAATGAGCCGTGTAGACTTAATGGAATCATGTTTAATCTTCTCGTACATATATTGGAAATGGATTGAATGTGTTATGGATTGGATGAATGGATGAAAATCATGAAGATGTGGTAATTGTGTTGAAGCCGTTTAAGGAGACTGTTTTAGGGGAGTTTGTGGACTGTTTTGTGCCATGTTTTGATTGTTGTTGTTATGGACATTGTGGTGTATTGTATGCATATTGAATATGTGAATTGAGGTGTTAAAGAAACGAATCATGTTGAAGTATACAAGCAGCCCAAAACCGTGGACTGTTTTAAGGTTAGAAGTGAATTAGTGTATATTGAATGTTGAATGTTGTTATGAACATATAGTGAAAGTGAAGTACAATGATTCAAGTTGAAATTGAAATGATTTATGGGCTGTTGTAAGAATAAAAATGATGCTAAACAGTTCCAAGAATCGTGAAAGTAATGTTATTAAACGTGTTGTTGTCGTTGTAAGTTAAATCTGGAAAATTGCTAAGTGAAAATGGTATTGTGGTATGTGTTGTTTGGCCGTGAGTTTGGGACTGATTTAAATGATGTGAAAGCTGTCCAAAGTCCCCTAAGTCATGTTAAACAAGTTTGGATTGATATATGAAAGAATTATTAGCAATGTTAGCTTGTAGCACTAGTGGGTTTGAATGCGAACGAAACGTCGTTTAAATGTTAGAAAGGGATTGTGAGCGTCAAAATACGTATTAAATTCCTTTGTAGACTAATTGTAGCTCTTGACATCTTGATATAGGATAAGTGTTTTGGGCATCAAGTACATGTTATAATACGACTAAACGCTAAAGGTATGCAAAGCCTATTCCTTCTTTCATTTGGCATGTCCTAGACGTAAGTATGAAATGATATGAATCTTAGGGTAAATTCTATTCTCTAGCTCCATGCATGACTTATGATTCTATACTTCCTTAATGCTATTGTCACGAGCCTACTACATGATTGACTAATGAATGATGTATAGAAGTTCTTACTCTTAAAAGAATGGCATGAACAGAAGCATACTTGACTTTCAAAAACTACATCATGAAAATTGATACATGTACATGAAAGCTGAAACGTTCCGTGCTATAACTTATAATAAGAGTTGAAAAGAATTGAATATGATTATCATCCCAATACTTTAGAGCTGGTTAGTTGCTTATCTATTGAGTCTCAAAAGATGAATTGCGTATATGTGGTTGCTTAATATTCTGCTCGTGCTTACCGCTATATCCTTCACTGAGTCCCGGGCCAGGACACGTTCTCGTGCACATATTTACTATATTAATCACCGAGTCCCTCACTAGAGGGACGGGACACGTTATATATATATACATATGATGATATGATGATGTGATGATATGATGATGTGATGACATGACGATATGACGATATGGAGATGGTGGCCAGGAGGGCATATTCCCTATTATCGAGTCCCTCACTAGAGGGTCGGGACACGTATTTGTTTATGTTTATGATGCTATGATTTTAATTACCGAGTCCCTTACTAAAGGGTCGGGACACGTTATATATGTTATATACAGAATGACTATGCAGCTTTGATTACAACACTCTACATTGATATTGAAATGAGAATGATACAGATGAAATATGTTCAAAGGCAAATTTTATGAAAATCTGTTTGTTGCATTGGGTCCTATAGACCTTGTCTCAGTATGAGTCCATTACTATATTTCATGTTTTACATACTCAGTACATATTCCGTATTGACCCCCCTTTCTTCGGGGGGTTGCGTTCATGCCCGCAGGTACAGACGCTCGTTTTGGAGATCCGCCAGCTTAGGATACTTATTCAGCTACTTTGAAGTGCTCCTTTGTTCCGGAGCCTAGCTTATGGTATAACTCCCTTTTATCGTATATGTATGTGTTTATTCGGGGTACGGCGGGGCCCTGTCCCGTCATATGATACTATCACTACTCTTAGAGGTCAGTGGACATCTATGTTGGTTTATGTATAGTTGACGTTGCGTTGTATGAACATGACTTATGTTTGGGGCATACCCATTCGTGATGGCAGCCTTGTCGGCTTGCATAAGTATGTATGTTTGGAATGTTGCGTGTAATGGCAGCCTTGTCGGCTTGCGTATATATAAATATATGTTGTTGTTGAAAATGGTAACTCCTCAGGAGACAGGTGCTTATGACATACAGAATCGTGACAGCTTTAAAATAACGCCCTGCCGTTTTATACAAATAATTTCATGACATGCTAGTTATAAATGATTACCGTTAACAGGCAATATGAGTGTCCAATTCGGGTACTAGTGACGGCCTACGGGGTTGGGTCGTGACAAAAGTGGTATCAGAGCGGTTAAATTCTCGGAGTGTCTACAGACCGTGTCTAGTAGAGTCTTGTTTATCGATGTGTTGTGCACCACATTTATAAACAGGAAGCTACAGGACATTTAGGGTGTCCTCTTCCCTTCTGTCTTAAATCATGCGATAGATCCTGGACCTAGGAAAGATTGGTTTCTGACGTCTTTCCCTGTAGGTAGGTGCAGATTTCCGAGAGATGAAGAGGCCAGCTTCAGATAGCGGGGGTGCTAAGAAGGCCCCTAGGGTAAGTTCGGGACCCCAGGCTCCAGGACCGAGCAGGAGGAGCCTCAGTTATTCTATCGAGACTGACCCCTCGGAGGACCCAGCGACAATTCCTCCAGAGTTTTTGATATCCAGGGAGGCGGTCCCTGAAGCCATACCAGTTACTCCTGTGGCAGGACACCACGTCAGACCGGCCACCCCGGTAAGTGTTACAGATTATTCCATCCCCCTGTCCTGGTCATCGGTAAACCAGGAGTTGCCCGATTATCTACATTTCCTGGATTCAGATGAAAAAGACGATGAAGGTCAAATGAGTAGATGGCGGACAGATGATGACGAGAAACACACTTCACTTTCTAGATCACCGGATCGCACTAGAGACTGATCGACTACAGGTATATTAGACCTTATCGAAATTTCCTATGTATGTGCAATTGTTATAGATTGTTACCTAATAGCGGCAAGCGGAAATCAAAGGAATCATTAACTGTAGGCAGAATATATGTTGGACATAGTATGAATGCTGCAGGTATGTTTGAAACCTGCAGTTAAAGATGGAAAGGAAAAATAAACAGGAAAGAGTAACAGGTACAGTTTGGGTTGGATACACGAGGCAAGCTCGTCATTTTCATCTTGTGACTGATATAGGAAGCCCTGTGCGGCTACGATACGATATAATATATATGTGTGTATGTTGGCCCTGTGAGGCGTTGTTGGTATTTCCTGCGTGCAGGTTTTGGGATAGTAAGAAATACAGAGGAAACTCTGTCAAAATTTTCTGAGAAATAACAAGGAAATGACGTATAAGTTCGTAATATTTTTGGAAAGTCGCGCCAACAGTAACGATAAGGTTTGACTAAGTCGCAAGTGTGTCTGACTTTGAGAGATAAGGATTAACCGACGAACTGATGGTAATAGTAATTATGAGGTCGGTATCAGTATGGTAAAAAGAAATGCTAGGATAATTTGGAAGGGTTTGTGATACTAAGGGATGATTTAGAAGGGGCCGGCAAAATCTTAATAGAATGTTATATTGAGGTATCGACGGAACTGATAAGCAGGGGTAAATTACGACGAGTTTATAGTTAAAAGAAGAAATAGGATGATTGAGACAAGAGTGCAGGGGAGGAAGAATTATGACAAACACGAATGTATTGATAAGATAGCTTGTGAGATATTATGGGTAAGATTGACCAAAGGTTAAGTACGCCTACTCCACAGGGTGTAATTAAACCATAGTAAGAGTCGTGAATAAGGCCAAGAAGTGTTACACTATAGGATTGATTACGGACAAGATATTACGTGAATATAACAAGTGTTGTGATAAGAATTAGTAAAGCCTAGTGAGGAGGCGACTAAAGAATATGACGTGATTTATGTGACTAAGGTATAAAGGCAAATATGATATGGAAAAGCAGAATATAGGATGAATGAGGAATGTTTTATGAAGTTCTATAGGAAAAGCCCAGAATAAAGAGTATGTGGTGACGACAATGAAAGCGAGCACATGAAAAGAAGGATGGGTCGCTGTGAATGTGTATTGATATTGATTATAGGCAGCTGAACAGGGTGACGACAAAGAATAGATATCCCCTTCCCAGAATTGATGACCTGTTTGATCAGTAGCAGGGTGCTAGCTGTTTTTCAAAGATAGACTTGCGGTCAGGTTATCACTAAGTGCGAGTAAGGGAAACAGACATTCCGAAGACTGCATTTAGGACCCGATACGGGCATTACGAGTTTAAAGTGATGTCTTTTGGGTTGAATAATGCTCCAGCAGTATTTATGGACTTGATGAACAGGGTGTTTAAGCCATTCCTCGACTTGTTCGTGATTGTATTTATTGATGATATTCTGGTCTATTCACGATCGGAAGAAAAGCATGCAGATCACTTGAAGACAGTACTTAAGGTGCTCCAGCACCAAAAGTTATATGCTAAGTTTTCTAAATGTGAATTCTGGTTGACTTCTGTAGCATTTCTGGGGCATATTGTTTGAGCAGACGGTATTCGGGTAGACTCACAGAAGATTGAAGTAATCAAGACTTGGCCTAGACCTACGACGCCTACTGAGGTACGTAGCTTTCTGGGGCTGGCAGGGTATTACAGGAGATTTGTGGAAAAGGTTGCTTCTATCTCAACGCCTTTAACAAGGCTAACACAGAAGGCAGCAAAATTCCAGTGGACCGATGCCTGTGAACGGAGTTTCCAATTATTGAAAGATAAGTTGACTACAGCTCCAGTTCTAACTCTTCCTGAAGGGCCAGATGGCTATGTTATTTATTGTGACGCTTCCGGTGTTGGGTTGGGTTGCGTGTTGATGCAGCACGGCAGAATTATAGCCTATGCCTCCCGACAGCTCAGGAAGCATGAAAGAAATTATCCTACACATGACCTGGAGCTGGTGGCGGTGATACATACTTTGAAGATATGGAGACATTATCTATATGGCGTGCATGTGGATATTTATACAGACCATAAAAGTCTCCACAATATCTTTAAGCAGAAGTAGCTGAATTTGCGACAAAGGAGATGGCTAGAGTTACTGAAAGATTATGATGTCGATATTCTATATCACCCAGGAAAGGCTAACGTTGTGGCAGATGCACTCAGCCGTAAATCTATGGCTTGTTTGGCAGGCGTGCAGCCAGGAAAGAAAGAGATAGTCCATGAGATTCATCAGCTAGCTAGTCTTGGAGTTCGTTTGGCTGATTCTGATGATGGTAAAATTTTGGTGCGAGGTGTTGCTGAGTCCTCTATTGTGGAAGAGGTGAAGAAGCGTCAATATGAGGATCCTGTCTTTGTACATTACAGACACACAACACTTCAGAAGGACAAGACCCCATTCAAGATGTCATCTGATGGAGTACTACGATACAGAGACAGATTATGTGTACCTGAGGTTGCAGGATTCCAGCAGCAGGTAATGGGGGAAGCACACTATGCTCGTTATTTTGTTCACCCAGGATCGACAAAAATGTATCATGACCTTAGGTGTTTGTATTGGTGGGATGGTATGAAGAAGGACATAGCAGAATTTGTGGCCCAGTGTCCGAATTGCCAACAGGTCAAGATAGAGCACCAGAAGCCTGCAGGGCTATTGCAGGAGATGGAAATTCCAACCTGGAAATGGGAGGTAATTAATATGGATTTCATCACAGGTTTCCCACGCACTCCACGGAAGTATGACTCTGTCTGGGTTATTGTTGATAGTCTGACAAAATCAGCCCACTTTCTTCCAGTCAAGACTACGTATTCAGCTGGGGATTATGCCAGATTGTATCTTAAGGAGATAGTGAGACTTCATGGAGTTCCCACAGCTATTATCTCAGATATAGGGGCCCAGTTTACAGCTAATTTCTGGAGATCCTTCCAGGAGGGATTGGGGACACAAGTGAGTCTCAGCACAGCATTTCATCCTCAGACTGACGGACAGGCCGAGCGTACCATTCAGACGCTACAAGATATATTACGGGCCTGTGTCATTGATTTCAGGGGCAGCTGGGATGATCACTTGCCACTTATCGAGTTTGCTTATAATAACAGCTACCATTCTAGCATTCAGATGGCACCGTACGAAGCTCTGTATGGCAGGAAGTGCAGATCCCCTATAGGTTGGTTCGACGTGGGTGAAACTAAGCTGATAGGCCCGGATATGGTTCAGCAGGCTGTGGATAAGGTGAAGCTTATTCAGGAAAGATTACTGGCAGCCCAGAGTCGACAGAAGTCATATGCAGATAATCGACGTCGACATTTGGAGTTTCAGGTTGGCGACTGGGTGTTCTTGAAGGTGTCACCCATGAAGGGTGTTATGAGATTCGACAAGAAAGGGAAGTTGAGCCCGAGATACATTGAACCTTATCAGGTTATCCGTAAGGTAGGCCAAGTTGCCTACGAGATAGATTTACCAGCGGATTTAGAAGCAGTACATCCGGTCTTCCATGTGTCAATGCTTTGGAAGTATATAGGCGATCCTTCCAGGGTGTTTTCGGCAGATTATGTCCAGGTAACAGAGGAGCTATCATACGAAGAGCAGCCTATAGCTATACTTGATCGACAAATCAGAAGGCTGTGAACTAAAGACCTGGCTTCGGTTAAAGTGTTGTGGCGGAACAATAATAGGGAGGAGATGACTTGGGAGGCCGAAGAGGAGATGAAAAAGAGATATCCTCACTTTTTTTCCACGCCTACGGGTAATTTAAACTCCCTTACTTGATTGTGTTAATTGTCTACTCAATTTATATGTTAGCGATAAGGAAAACCCTTCCCAAGACTCTTATAGAACCCGACGGGATGAAAATCGACATTCGAGGACGAATGTTCTAAAGGGGGGAGGATGTTATAACCCATATTTTCATACATTGGGACGTTTGAAAAGAAACGCGACAAGTTAAAGACAAGACTATCTTAAGATACGAAGTGGAGACTTTAACTTCCGGCTTCGTTTCAAGTCACAAATTACCTACAAATTTCGTTTGGCATGGAAGTATTAATGGGAAATTGGGATTAAATTAATCATGATTAGATTATTAGTGGGATTGGGAACAAAAATCAGTCCATTATTTTAAGCCATGTTTGGCCGTGTAGTTGAGTGAAATGGTCAAAGATTCTTGACCCAAAAAACTTGAGTGGGACACTTTTCCAAACCTTGTAACCCATATATAAGGTAAAAATCTGATTATTCATCAACTCACTACATCATTTCAACATTACAAAGTGTAGGAAAATATAGTGTTAGAGAGAGAAGCTCTCGGCCTAGAGCTAGCTGAGAGTGGTGAGGTGAAATTGCTCCAAAAAAAATCAGTTTCTTCATCAAATCAACTCCTCATCAAGTGCATAAGAATGTGTAGTAGTTGTTGGAAAGAAACAAGGAGGTGTAGCATTTCAATAGGGTTGAAGATTCGGCCAAGGTTGAAGAACAAGTTGTAAGGTAAGAATGATCATTGTTTTTGTGGTGCATGATGATTTGAATGTATAATTCATGCATGTTGTTGTTGGATTGTTGTTGTGGTTGAACTTGAGGGTGAGCCGTGAGCTTGGTGAAGCCATGGTTGGTCTCATTTTGCATGTATTGTTGATGGAGTGAATGTGTGTCAACATATGTAAATGAACAAAGATTGTAGAAGTTTGTTTATCATGTTGCATATTGGTATTGGACTGTTTTTCTTAAAAATTGAAATGAGCCGTGTAGACTTAATGGAATCATGTTTAATCTTCTCGTACATATATTGGAAATGGATTGAATGTGTTATGGATTGGATGAATGGATGAAAATCATGAAGATGTGGTAATTGTGTTGAAGTCGTTTAAGGAGACTGTTTTAGGGGAGTTTGTGGACTGTTTTGTGCCATGTTTTGATTGTTGTTGTTATGGACATTGTGGTGTATTGTATGCATATTGAATATGTGAATTGAGGTGTTAAAGAAACGAATCATGTTGAAGTATACAAGCAGCCCAAAACCGTGGACTGTTTTAAGGTTAGAAGTGAATTAGTGTATGTTGAATGTTGAATGTTGTTATGAACATATAGTGAAAGTGAAGTACAATGATTCAAGTTGAAATTGAAATGATTTATGGGCTGTTGTAAGAATAAAAATGATGCTAAACAGTTCCAAGAATCGTGAAAGTAATGTTATTAAACGTGTTGTTGTCGTTGTAAGTTAAATCTGGAAAATTGCTAAGTGAAAATGGTATTGTGGTATGTGTTGTTTGGCCGTGAGTTTGGGACTGATTTAAATGATGTGAAAGCTGTCCAAAGTCCCCTAAGTCATGTTAAACAAGTTTGGATTGATATATGAAAGAATTATTAGCAATGTTAGCTTGTAGCACTAGTGGGTTTGAATGCGAACGAAACGTCGTTTAAATGTTAGAAAGGGATTGTGAGCGTCAAAATACGTATTAAATTCCTTTGTAGACTAATTGTAGCTCTTGACATCTTGATATAGGATAAGTGTTTTGGGCATCAAGTACATGTTATAATACGACTAAACGCTAAAGGTATGCAAAGCCTATTCCTTCTTTCTTTTGGCATGTCCTAGACGTAAGTATGAAATGATATGAATCTTAGGGTAAATTCTATTCTCTAGCTCCATGCATGACTTATGATTCTATACTTCCTTAATGCTATTGTCACGAGCCTACTACATGATTGACTAATGAATGATGTATAGAAGTTCTTACTCTTAAAAGAATGGCATGAACAGAAGCATACTTGACTTTCAAAAACTACATCATGAAAATTGATACATGTACATGAAAGCTGAAACGTTCCGTGCTATAACTTATAATAAGAGTTGAAAAGAATTGAATATGATTATCATCCCAATACTTTAGAGCTGGTTAGTTGCTTATCTATTGAGTCTCAAAAGATGAATTGCGTATATGTGGTTGCTTAATATTCTGCTCGTGCTTACCGCTATATCCTTCACTGAGTCCCGGGCCAGGACACGTTCTCGTGCACATATTTACTATATTAATCACCGAGTCCCTCACTAGAGGGACGGGACACGTTATATATATATACATATGATGATATGATGATGTGATGATATGATGATGTGATGACATGACGATATGACGATATGGAGATGGTGGCCAGGAGGGCATATTCCCTATTACCGAGTCCCTCACTAGAGGGTCGGGACACGTATTTGTTTATGTTTATGATGCTATGATTTTAATTACCGAGTCCCTTACTAAAGGGCCGGGACACGTTATATATGTTATATACAGAATGACTATGCAGCTTTGATTACAACAGTCTACATTGATATTGAAATGAGAATGATACAGATGAAATATGTTCAAAGGCAAATTTTATGAAAATCTGTTTGTTGCATTGGGTCCTATAGACCTTGTCTCAGTATGAGTCCATTACTATATTTCATGTTTTACATACTCAGTACATATTCCGTATTGACCCCCCTTTCTTCGGGGGGTTGCGTTCATGCCCGCAGGTACAGACGCTCGTTTTGGAGATCCGCCAGCTTAGGATACTTATTCAGCTACTTTGAAGTGCTCCTTTGTTCCGGAGCCTAGCTTGTGGTATAACTCCCTTTTATCGTATATGTATGTGTTTATTCGGGGTACGGCGGGGCCCTGTCCCGTCATATGATACTATCACTACTCTTAGAGGTCTGTGGACATCTATGTTGGTTTATGTATAGTTGACGTTGCGTTGTATGAACATGACTTATGTTTGGGGCATACCCATTCGTGATGGCAGCCTTGTCGGCTTGCATAAGTATGTATGTTTGGAATGTTGCGTGTAATGGCAGCCTTGTCAGCTTGCGTATATATAAATATATGTTGTTGTTGAAAATGTTTACTCCTCAGGAGACAGGTGCTTATGACATACAGAATCGTGACAGCTTTAAAATAACGCCCTGCCTTTTTATACAAATAAGTTTATGACATGCTAGTTATAAATGATTACCGTTAACAGGCAATATGAGTGTCCAATTTGGGCACTAGTCACGGCCTACGGGGTTGGGTTGTGACACCGAACCTCATACAGTCCTCTTTTATTCTATATTACCACACTTTATCCTTTTCACGTGCCTACCTTTGAATTTTTATCCAAATAGTCTCGTACTTTGCCGGTAATTTCTCTCGGGGCTTCACTCACTAAGGTTTCTTCCTTTTACCTCATTCCGACACCTTGATCTCTTTATCTTCCATCTACACTCTTTCCTTGTTTTTCCAAATATCGTTGTGTTATGACTTTTCCATTCTTAACTTGTAGCGAAGATAACATCAGCTTATCTTATAACACTTGCGCCATTTATTTTTGTCGTCACTTAAGCTTTGGCACCCTTACTTGATTGAGGCCTTCCATACCACAGCACCGGTCGCTGGGGTACCCATCATATGCCCGCCGATACCATCACATATGGGATATCGTATGCATTCATATATACATATATAATTACTATCAACTAGCCCACAAAATACTTCTAAACGCTATTCAAGCCTATCCAAATTCCAGAGCAGTGACGCACTTTCTGTCTCTTCACCAGTCTAGTCTGCCTCGTCCTGCGCAACCTCTTATGGTCTCCAACCACCCAGTATACTCTAATTTAACTCGGGCTATTCTGGCTTTTCTTTTATCTCTTATGTCTAAATCTTTAGGATTTCTTACATACTTCTCAGGGGGTCACCCATCCTAAAATTGCTCCCACCTTAACACGCTTAACCTCGAAACTTTGGTGGAATCCAGTGCCTTAATGCTGATATAATCGCGTCCGCTTCCTCGCATGACCTTTATTACATGATTTGGAGCGAGTCGAGGTCTCACAGATTCCGAGACATTCTCGTAACACATTTTTCCTTTACAATTACTATTTTACCCTTTTTCGCTCCTCAATATTCACCTTTCGCTTTCTCATATAACTACCTTTCGTCCTAGATTCCCAGATTCCTGATGGCAACGAACATGCCTTCGTCGCCGTTACTTATGCATACTCGATTACTAGTCAGTTCGGACTTCCACTCACCATCCTTACATAATAATCTACAACATAGCCAATTGTCCACTTTCTGAATCTTTCAACAGATCTTGCTCCTGTTAAGCCTCGAATGTTATCCATTTTAATCCTTTGTACTGTTAATCATCTTTCTCACAATCGTTTTTCACATCATGCCCAAATCTATAGCTTCTCTAAAATATCACATTCTAGCCATCCGGAAATGCCAATTTCAGGTAACAGATCTAATATATCAAAACTTACCTCCGTAACTTTCCATGTCATTACTTACCTCCTTCCGTCGTATGTAAGGCTTACATAAAGAATCTCATTTCCTATGACTTGGCTCTATCGCACGATCTATGACAGAAAGAAGCTCAACAATCCCTAGATGCCCCGTAGCCTCCTGTTTATAAATGTGGCGCGCTTCACACCATAAACAGGACTCTACCGGACACGACTTTGCAGACAACCCCTAGGACAAACCTGCTCTGATACCACTTTGTCACACCCTAATCTCCCTAGGGTGTGATGGGCACCCGACCCCACGTCCGGAGTCGAGCGAACCCACAGACTCTTAATACATACATAATCTGTTCGGACTCTCAATTCAAATAAAAGTAAAATACATAGTAAGCTTTCAAATCTTTCTTTTATCTTTCTCGAATCAGGCCAGATTTGTAATCTTATGGAATCCATAACATAATACATAAAGACACATCGGCTGATGGAGCCGCTTACAAAACTGACATCCTACACCCACGACTCTGTCTGCAAAGTCTTAAGTCTCGACCAAACATCACAGCACATCTACTCTGACTCGGCAACACTCCAGGAACAAATGGAGTTGCCAATCCAGATGAAGCATCTTCTAACAGTGTCCTGTACTCATCTGGGTGTACTTGCGTGGCATGAAACGCAGCCCCCGAAGAAAGGGGGTCAGTACGGAAAATGTACTGAGCATGTAAGGCATGAAATATAGGAAACAGAATCATGACTCAAACAGAGAATTACCAAAATCAAGTATGCCCTTTTAGAACATCAAGGTACTTGCTTTTTAAAAAAAAACTCATGCACATCCATGTCATATATCATATGTACATATAACGTGTCCCGACCCACTATTGAGGCACTCGGTGGATAAAATCATACATGTCCATATCATATGAAATATATGCGTAACGTGTCCCAGCCCTAAAGTGAGGGACTCGGTGGGTAGAATCATGCATGTCAACATCATATATCATATATACATATAACGTGTCCCGGCCCTCTATTGAGGGACTCGGTAGATACATATAACGTGTCCCGGCCCTCTTTTGCGGGTCTCGGTGGATAAAATCATCATATGCCATCCTGGCCACCATCCCCATATCATCATAACATCATATACATATAACGTGTCCCGGCCAGCAAGTGAGAGGGACTCGGTGAATAATGCAGTGGAATACGCACGAGAACATGTCCTGGCCCGGGCTCAGTGAAATCCAAACTAAGGCTTGCACGAACAGAATAATGCGAAACCATATGCACATAAATCAAGACTCGATAGACAAGTATACTTACCGACTCCTGAAGGCTCGGAAACAAGTTTCGGGTCAATCCAACTTAGTATGAGAAAGTTATGGACGTCTGAAGTACAGAACCTTGTACGAGCATTTCAGAAGCCATTTTTTTTTTGGAAGATCGAAGCAATAATCATATCAAATATCTTTCGGATATCGTATAGATCAAATCAAATATAACTTTTGGAATCATATGTACTTATCAAAGTATATCAAAGACTCGATGGAATAGTCGAATGTGTTAGCATTTGAAAAATCAAGACTTTAGTCATATCGATTACCTTTCGAGTATCATTCGGAAACATATCACATAGACCTTCGGACATCATAAATACATATCAAAATCGTATGAAGTAGCTTATGGAAATCAAGAACGTTAGCCATCCTAGTGGCTCTAAGAGCAGGAATTTCTTTGAAATCATACATATACGTTCTTTTGCTCGTTACACAAAGATCATGCCAAAAGAAAGAAAGGTAAGCCTTACATACCTGTCCCACGACCAACTAGCTACGCTTATCTGTCCAAACTTGCTAATCTACATTCAAGAGAGTTGACATAATCATTAGATTCATCGACATATACTCGTCTTATTCTTTCAAATGAATTCATTTATATTCTACTGAAATTTTGGCAGCATTTCCCCTGTAAATACACCATCCCCGAGAATCTAGCTCGGCCAAACCAACAATCAACAATCTGAGAATTTAACTCGGCCAAATTATTAACAACATTACCAACAATCATACTTACAACTTCAACAATCAATCCCAAAACATATTCTAACATTAACAACTCTTGTCACACATTTCAACGGCATTACATTTATATCCAATTCCATCACATATAATCAAGCCAACATCAATGCTTACACATTCAAATAGTTGCCCATGACCTTACAAACACAATTCAAGAATACTTCAAACAAGTCATACAATATTTAAAACAATCTAGCCAATATGCCATTTCACCCGCAACCTTCCAAATGCAACAAAACCATAACAACACACTTCCTTCTTCCAAATTCAATTACAACGACCCAACTTACATTCTTCCAAACACATGTCTCGCTTCCAAATTCATGAATTATGTCAACAACCAATACATTAACAAATTTATTCTTACAAATATAAGAAACCACACCAATGTCACACTAACTTCTTTAATAATGCACAACAAATTCAAATTCATTTCAAGCCATTAAATCTTCATTTAACATCATAAAATCCACAACACAACAACAATTAAAATGCTACATAAAATCAATTCATCACATCTCACAACACCACCCTATTTTCGGCCACCACTTCCACACACATATTTTCATGAATTTCATCAATTTCTTCATCCTACAACATATACAAACCATCCACAACATACAAAAGAAGATGAAACCTTACCTTCTTCCACTTGTCTTCTTACTTGGCTACGGTTATGAACTTGCAAGAATGAATGGTTTTCTTGCTCCAATAATCGTTCCATGTGAAAAAGGACCTTCCAATTGCTTGGAACACTAGAAGAAATAATTTTTTTGGATATGTTTTGCATGGGGCCAAATTTGTCCATTCATGGCCGAATGCCTTCAACTTTCTTTCTTCTTATCTTTTTTTTTTCTCCAAGTTTCTAGAGTTTTTGTATGAGAAATATGACTAGCAAGTCATATATATAAGCCTAATTAATTAGCCATGTGGGCCAAGCCCACCCTTTGCTTGGACGGCTACCATGGTTCATTCAAGAACCTTCTTGAATTATTTGTGAAATTTCCATTTTGCCCCTAGCCTTCCACAATATTACCATGAGCCACTTTGCGAATTTCCCTTTTTGCCCTTAGCCTTTCCTAATATTTCCTTACTAATAATATTCATAAATGATATTCATAACAACTTGTACATTAAAATAATTTTTTAAAATGGTCTTGCCCTTAACTTACCACGACCATCTCGAAATATCCGAACGCACAAAATACGGGCTATAACAGCACCGGTATTGTTCGTAAGGAAGAAAGTCGGTTCTCTACGAATGTGTATTGATTACAGGCAGTTGAACAAGGTGACGGTGAAGAACAAATATCCTCTTCCAAGGATTGATGACTTGTTCGATCAATTGCAAGGTGTCAAATGGTTTTCTAAAATAGATTTGCGATCGGGTTATCATTAGGTGAGAGTTAGAGAAGCGGACATTCCCAAAACAACTTGCAGGATGAGATATGGCCACTATGAATTCCGAGTGATGTCGTTTGGGTTGACTAACGCTCCGGCAGTGTTCATGAATCTAATGAACAATGTGTTCAGGCCACTCTTGGACTTGTTTGTGATAGTGTTTACTGGTGATATTCTGGTATATTCTCGCACAGAATCGGAGCATGCAGATCATTTGAGAATTGTTCTTGGCATTCTTCAAGCTCGGGAATTATATGTGAAATTTTCAAAGTGCGAGTTTGGCTGAATTCTGTGACATTTCTAGGCCATGTTATTTCAGGTGATGGCGTCCGAGTCGACACTCAGAAAGTTGAAGCTGTGAAGACTTGTCCAAGGCCTACAACGCCTACGGAAGTTCATAGTTTTTTGGGTTTAGCAGGCTATTATATAAGATTCGTAGAGGGATTTTCATCTATTTCAGCTCCATTGACGAAGCTAACTCAGAAGTCCGCTAAATTTCAATGGAATGATGCGTGTGAGCGTAGTTTTCAAGAGTTGAAAGACAGGTTATATTTAGCTCCAGTGTTAACACTTCCCGAAGGGCCGGATGGCTATGTCGTGTATTGTGATGCCTCCGGTGTGGGACTAGGCTGTGTATTAATGCAACATGGGAAGGTTATTGCATATGCTTCGAGACAGTTGCGGAGACATGAACAGAATTATCCAACTCATGATCTCGAATTGGCCGCGGTTATTCATGCGTTGAAGATATGGAGACATTACGGACCACAAAAGCCTCCAACATATTTTTAAGCAGAAGGAGTTGAACCTGCGGCTGAGGCAGTGGTTAGAATTGTTGAAAGACTATGACGTGAATATTTTGTACCATCCCGGAAAAGCAAACGTAGTGGCCGACGCGCTCAGCCGCCGATCAATGGACAGTCTATGTGAAATCCCTCCGAGAAAGAAAGAGATGGTTCATGAGCTCCACCAACTAGCTAATCTTTGAGTACGTGTAATGGATTCGGGTGATGCAGGAATTATCATCAATGATCCCACAGTTTCATCCTTGAATATAGAAGTGAAAGAACGGCAGTATGAAGATCCACAAATGTGTCATTACAGGGATGTCTTTCGTGCAAAAGAGGAGTCTTCATTTGAAGTTTCCATAGATGGGGTCCTTAGATATCGAGGCAGGCTATGTGTGCCGGATGTAGCAGAATTACGCCAACGGATTCTAGAAGAAGCACACTATTCTCGGTATTCCATTCATCCGGGTGCAACCAAGATGTATCATGATCTTAAATTTCTATATTGGTGGGGTGGCATGAAACGAGACATAGCAGAATTGGTAGCCCAATGCCTAAATTGCCAGCAAGTGAAAGCAGAACATCAGAGGCCAGGGGGCTTATTGCAGGCAATGGAAATGGGAAGAAATTAATATGAATTTCATTGTAGGACTACCTCGCTCCCGAGGCAAATACGATTCTATATGGGTGATCGTGGATAGATTGACCAAAGCAGCTCACTTTCTTCCAGTCAAACCACGTATTCAGCGGAAGATTATGCTAGGTTGTACTTGAAAGAAATTGTGCGACTTCATGGAATTCCATTATCCATTATTACAGATAGAGGAGCCCAATTTACAGCTATGTTTTGGAAGCCTTTTCAAGAAGGTCTAGGTACTCAAGTTAAGCTTAGCACGACATTTCATCCACAAACCAATGGACAAGCCGAACGCACTATTCAGACTTTGGAGGATATGCTACGAGCATGTGTGTTGGATTTTGGCGGTAGTTGGGATGAGAATTTACCTCTTATTGAATTTGCCTACAACAATAGCTACCATTCCGGTATTCAAATGGCTCCATATGAAGCTTTGTATGGAAGGAAATGAAGATCCCCAATTGGATGGTTTGAGACGGGAGAAGTACAACTAATAGGCCCCAAATTGATTCAACAAGCAGTGGAGAACGTCCAGGTGATACGAGATCGATTATTGACAGCCCAAAGCCGTCAAAAATCCTATGTGGACAACCCCCGATGAGACTTAGAAATTCAGGTCAATGATTGGGTATTCTTGAAAGTATCGCCAATGAAAGGGGTAATGAGATTCAGCAAAAAGGGGAAATTGAGCCCACGATACATTGTACCTTATAAAATTATCCATAAGGTGGGTCGTGTAGCCTACGAATTGGACTTGCCCTAAGAGCTTGAGTCAGTGCACCCAGTTTTTCATGTATCGATGCTCCGCAAGTGTATTGGAGACCCTACAAGAATAGTTTCGGTTGATGACGTCCATGTGACAGAACAACTAGCATATGAAGAAGTGTCTTTTGCCATTTTAGATAGACAGGTGCGAAGACTTCGAAATAAAGAAGTCGTTTCAGTCAAGGTTCTATGGCGAAACAACAACAGGGAATAAATGACTTGGGAAGCGGAGGAGAACATGAAAGCCAAATACCCGCACTTATTCCAATCTCCAGAAGAGGTTCATGATGACACGCCGAGGTTATAAGTGTTATATCCCGTATTTCATACGTTCGGATATTTCAAGGTAGTCGTGGCAAGTTAAGGGTAAGGCTATTTTCAAAAATTATGTTAATGTACAAGTTGGTTATAAATATCAATTATGGACATTACTAGAATGGGAATGTTGAGAAAGGTCGAGGGTAAGAAGGAAAAATTCACAAAATGGCTTGTGGTAAATTTGCGGAAGTCGAGGGGCAAAACGGGAATTTCACAAAGTCTTGAAAATTCATAAAAAAATTCCCATGTTGGTTGTGTGGCATAAATATATGCCCACATTGATTTGGGGGCTAAAGTGTGCCAAGGAAAACATTTGGTCTTCTTTGACCAAGTGAGAACTTAAGAAAAGAAAGGAAAAATCAAGAAAATTGGAGAATTTTCTAGAGAGGGGCATGTGCCCCTCACATGTTTGGAAATATAAGTATATATATATAAAGTCTTCTTCTAATTCAAGACAAAAGGAGAAGAACAAAACAAAAAAAAAAAAAGATGAAGAGAGTGAAGGTGAGAGTTTCGGCCAACCATGGAAAAATTTGGCCATGAGAAATCTTGTTCCAAAAATTATTTTCTTGTGGCATTCCCACTAATTCAAGAGTCCTCTACAACGTGGCATAATCGTTTCGGAAGATAAGTTACCCGTTTCGTCGTTCCCGCATTCGAGGCAAGTTGAGAAGTTGAAGAAGAAAGGTGAGTTTTAATCTTGTTTTATGTGTTATAAAGGGTTTATATGTGTTGTAGTATGCTAAGATGGAAGAAACTCATGATAGAAAGCAAGTTGGAGTTATGGCCGTGTGTATGTTTCTTTGGTGTAAGTATGATAAACAAATTTTACTTAATGTTATTTGATTGTGGTATATGTTGTGGAGTGTGAAAATGAATGAAGTTCATGACAATATGGATGTTGGGGTGTTGGCCGAAAATGGGCTGCTTTGTATGTTAGGTAATGGCCTAATTTTATTTAGTGTTGGTTGATATGGTTATGAGCGTTTTGAACATGTCGTAATGTGTTAAAATGGATGAAATGCATGAAGTTATGTGTGTTAATGTGTTAGCCGAATGGTGGCTGCTTGTGTGAAAGAAATGGACTGATTTTATTTGGTATGAATTGGTTGTCGTATTGTGAACGCTATGGTGAAAACTGAAGGTTTAATGACTCATGTCGAAGTTGTAGTGTTGTGGGCTGTTTTGAAAGATAATATGATTCCAATATGTTTTCTCATATTTATGAAGATAATGTGGTAATGTATGGAATTGTTGACATAGTTTATGAATTGGAAAGAAAGAAAGGCATTGTTATCGTATTCATTAAGTTGGAAGGTTTCGGGTAAGGTTGGGTGTTGGTTTGGACGTTTTGAATTACTTGTCGATATTGTTGTTATGATTGTTAGTATTGTTGTTGGTTTGGCCGGGTCAAATTCCCGGATTGTTGTTGTTGATTTGGGGCCGAGCCGTATTCTCGGGGTTGGTACATTTACAGGGGAAATGGTGCCGGAATTTCGGCAGACAAAGTGTTACTTTAAAGAATTAACTTCTAAAGGCTCTAATCAAGTTTTGGTAAACGTGACCAATTTATAGATTTTGGCGGATTTGGAACGTGAAATTGGAGTTGCATAAGGAGCGGAAAAGGTATGTAAGGCTTCACCCTTCTTTCTATGGCATGTCTTAGATGGACTATGTTGGATGTGAGCCTCGGGAATAACTCTACCTTCCGAAATCCGCGCCTAAAGTTTCCTCTTTTTCAATCAGTAGAATTGAACTAAAAAGTATGCAAAATGTTGGAAGAATTTCCTAAACCTCTAGAACTCGCATAAATAGGACTCGACTACCCTAAAACCCTCACAAGTAACGCCATGACATGTAACATATGTAAATTTGGTGCGCCGCCTCATTTGATCCGAGGTGGGCCCACTGTTTCCCCGATTTACCTTATTGCTCCGCTTGACTTACTTTGAAGCTGAATCCAAAAGAAACTTTCGATCCTTATTCCATTACCAAATGACAAGTACTGTACGTATCCCAACGAGAATACTTCCATGATGATAATGATAACGATGATGTCAGAAAAGAGAATATGCCTATGATAAGTACGACAAGAACGATTCCCTGACTAAGAGTCTTGAGCTAAGAATCCAATGTGAATATGAAAGTGTTATACTAGTTCTTGAACCCTAATTCTATTCCGTAGCTATGACACTTGTTTCTAAAAGACTTCAAAGCATATGAATTGACGGTTATAATGCCTATGATCTTATTCTATGTCTACTCTTAAAGTTATCTTTCGTTGATAGTCTCGCCTTATAATTATCGTTCCTTCAAGGTGAGACAAGTGACCCGAGTATTCCATAATGTAATCGGAGGATTTCGACCTTACGTCACTCCGATGGACACATGATTTTCTTTGGGCTCTCATGCATGCTAATTGTATGACATATGTGTATGAATGTGAATATGTATATGTATATGTATATGGGGAAAAGGGGAAGGGCCACTGTTATATCACCACCTGATTCAGCTGGATTTCGTCCCGGACGCAGGATATGGGAGAGCCGGATACGGCGTCTGTATATGCGATATATATATAATATGTTGGGGCACTGTTGGGGAGGGGGGCGGGAGAGCCGATGTACTCGGCGTTTGTGAATGTAAATAAAGGACACCGTTTCCTGAAATGTTCTGTTTTCTGTATATGTAAATAAGAAGCACCGTTTTTCTGAAAAAGAAACTAAGCATGCATGGCATCCGCAGAAAGGCATTCATATGTACAGGATTACATCTGTCCCAGGATAAGCTCCATATGTCTATTCCGTTATTATTCATACTGTATATTCCCTTATTATGTTACTATTCATGCTTTACATACTCAGTACATTACTCGTACTGACCCCTCTTCTTCGGGCGCTGCGTTCATGCCGCGCAGGTACACTAGATGAGCCACAGTTATCATAGAAGATGTTCCAGCGGAGTTGGCAGGCTCCACTTGTTCAGTAGTGCTGCCGAGTCAGAGTATCTGAGCCATGATGTTTGTTTGATGTTAGAGACTTTGCAGGCAGAGTCGTGGGTATAGAGTGTCCATAATATGCTATATCATAAAGTCCATGTGATTGCAGATTCTGTTTGACTTGAGTACGATGGAAAAAAAAATTCTCTTGAAAGTTTTACTATGTTTTCCATTTTTTTTATTGATATAAGAGTCTAAGGAAGTTAAGTATGTAACAAGAGTCAGCGGGTTCGCTCGGCTCCAGATATGGGGTCGGGTGCCCATCACACCCTAGTAAAGTCGGGGTGTGACAAAGTGGTATCAGAGCAGGTCGGTCCAAGGGGTTGTCTGCAAAGTCGTATCCAGTAGAGTCCTGTTTATGGGTGTGAAGCCGGCCACATTTATAAACAGGAGGCTGCAGGGCATCTAGGAAATGTTGACCTTCATTCAGTCTTAGATCGTGCGATAGAGCCAAGCCATAGGAAATGAGATTCCTGGTACTAATTGTTAATTTTCGCAGACGTCCAATGGCGACGGAAAAAGGCGAATGACGATATGGCAAGACACAGAGGTAAGTTGGAATATTTGTTCTGTTACTTGGGATAGGAAGTTCTGAATGGCTGGAATATGTCATACAGCTGTATGTTCTGTAAAGTATCGTCGATAATTGTTACGTACAAACTGTGAAGAATAGGAATGGTAACGGAGATTCTGTAAGAATGGATACGCCTAACAGGAAGGCGCGTGGGAAGGAAATATTGCAAACCGGCAATAGGTGAGATGCGTTGCTCCAGAAAGGTCATGGATTTGGTATGGCAACGGAGGTGTGGACGCTACCATCGGGAATCTTGAAGCCCAAGACAGGAGGTAGACATACACACAGGCGGAAGATGAACATCGGGAACCAAAAGGGTAAAATCGTAACTGTAAAAGGAATGACGTGGTACGAAAGTGCCTCGGAGCCTGTGAAACCTCGACTCGCTCCAGAACATGTAATAAAGGTCATGTGAAGAAGCGGACGCGAAAATATCGGCATTAAGGCACCGAATTTCAGCGAAGCTTTTGGGTTAAGCGTGCTCAGGTGGGGGCAATTCCATGATGGGTGACCCCCTGGGAAGTTTATAAGAAATTCTACACATTCTGACGTAAAAGACAAATGGAAAACTAGAATAGCCTAAGTGAAACTACGGTATATGAGATGATGGGAGACCACAAGAAGACGCGTGAAACGAGGCAGACTAGCTCAGTAAAGAGCCCTGGAATTAGGCTAGGCCTGAACAGCGTTTGGAAGTAATTTGTGGGCCAGTTGATAGTAAAAATACATATATGTATAAAGGTGTAGCGTGTCCCATATATGATTATATCGGTGGCATGCGAGCCCCAGCAACCGAAACGACGGGGAGAAGGATATTGATCACGCAAAGGCGCCAAAGTACGAGTGACAACAAGAATAAATGGTACAAGTGCGGCAAGTGAACTGTTATTACTTTACTATAGGTTGAGGTTGGAAATTCTAGTATAACGATACTCGGAAAGGAAAGAGAGTGTGAGCAAATGGAAGATAGGAAGATTAAGTGTCGGAAAAGGGGAAAGTTAAGAAAGGTATGGAAATGTGGACAAATGAGGACCCAAACAGAAAGTAAAAGAAAAGCTTAAGATAAGAAGTTTCCGATATGTTAGGCACAAAGCTGGAAAAGAAGGTGGGAGATAAAGGTATAAGCGAAGACTTCATAAAGGACTATGAGCATATAAGGAACCCCTTAAAGGGGGAACGACCATATTGGGCTTACAAGGAATGACGATAAACGAAACGAGCACCAACACATGAAGTCAAAGACAAGTGTACCTGTATTGAGAAATAAGAAAAGAGACTAAAGAAGAGTTGTAGTAAGAGTCTAAAGGTGTGGCTTTTGCTAAGATATGGTCACGAGACAGTAATAGAAAAGAGATGATCTGAGAAAGACAAGGATAATACGTTGGCCCAACAAAGTAGAAAACCCACGACACGGGAAGAAGATTCATGTAAAAACCGAGAAGTTCGATTATAAAAGGAATGAGGTAAAGGATAATGAGTAAGCATGAAGGAAAGGACGACTACAAAGGGATCCTCCCGAAATATTATGACACCCCATAAGACCATTTGAACATTCGAGGACGAATGTTCTAAAGGGGGGGAGGATGTTATATCCCGTATTTCATACGTTCGAATATTTCAAGGTAGTCGTGGCAAGTTAAGGGTAAGGCTATTTTCAAAAATTATGTTAATGTACAAGTTGGTTATAAATATCAATTATGGACATTACTAGAATGGGAATGTTGAGAAAGGTCGAGGGTAAGAAGGAAAAATTCACAAAATGGCTTGTGGTAATGTTGCGGAAGTCGAGGGGCAAAACGGGAATTTCACAAAGTCTTGAAAATTCATAAAAAAATTCCCATGTTGGTTGTGTGGCATAAATATATGCCCACATTGATTTGGGGGCTAAAGTGTGCCAAGGAAAACATTTGGTCTTCTTTGACCAAGTGAGAACTTAAGAAAAGAAAGGAAAAATCAAGAAAATTGGAGAATTTTCTAGAGAGGGGCATGTTCCCCTCACATGTTTGGAAATATAAGTATATATATATGAATTCTTCTTCTAATTCAAGACAAAAGGAGAAGAACAAAAAAAAAAAAAAAAGATGAAGAGAGTGAAGGTGAGAGTTTCGGCCAACCATGGAAAAATTTGGCCATGAGAAATCTTGTTCCAAAAATTATTTTCTTGTGGCATTCCCACTAATTCAAGAGTCCTCTACAACGTGGCATAATCGTTTCGGAAGATAAGTTACCCGTTTCGTCGTTCCCGCATTCGAGGCAAGTTGAGAAGTTGAAGAAGAAAGGTGAGTTTTAATCTTGTTTTATGTGTTATAAAGGGTTTATATGTGTTGTAGTATGCTAAGATGGAAGAAACTCATGATAGAAAGCAAGTTGGAGTTATGGCCGTGTGTATGTTTCTTTGGTGTAAGTATGATAAACAAATTTTACTTAATGTTATTTGATTGTGGTATATGTTGTGGAGTGTGAAAATGAATGAAGTTCATGACAATATGGATGTTGGGGTGCTGGCCGAAAATGGGCTGCTTTGTATGTTAGGTAATGGCCTAATTTTATTTAGTGTTGGTTGATATGGTTATGAGCGTTTTGAACATGTCGTAATGTGTTAAAATGGATGAAATGCATGAAGTTATGTGTGTTAATGTGTTGGCCGAATGGTGGCTGCTTGTGTGAAAGAAATGGACTGATTTTATTTGGTACGAATTGGTTGTCGTATTGTGAACGCTATGGTGAAAAATGAAGGTTTAATGACTCATGTCGAAGTTGTAGTGTTGTGGGCTGTTTTGAAATATAATATGATTCCAATATGTTTTCTCATATTTATGAAGATAATGTGGTAATGTATGGAATTGTTGACATAGTTTATGAATTGGAAAGAAAGAAAGGCATTGTTATCGTATTCATTAAGTTGGAAGGTTTCGGGTAAGGTTGGGTGTTGGTTTGGACGTTTTGAATTACTTGTCGATATTGTTGTTATGATTGTTAGTATTGTTGTTGGTTTGGCCGGGTCAAATTCCCGGATTGTTGTTGTTGATTTGGGGCCGAGCCGTATTCTCGGGGTTGGTACATTTACAGGGAAATGCTGCCGGAATTTCGGCAGACAAAGTGTTACTTTAAAGAATTAACTTCTAAAGGCTCTAATCAAGTTTTGGTAAACGTGACCAATTTATAGATTTTTGTGGATTTGGAACATGAAATTGGAGTTGCGTAAGGAGCGGAAAAGGTATGTAAGGCTTCACCCTTCTTTCTATGGCATGTCTTAGATGGAATATGTTGGATGTGAGCCTCGGGAATAACTCTACCTTCCGAAATCCGCGCCTAAAGTTTCCTCTTTTTCAATCAGTAGAATTGAACTAAAAAGTATGCAAAATGTTGGAAGAATTTCCTAAACCTCTAGAACTCGCATAAATAGGACTCGACTACCCTAAAACCCTCACAAGTAACGCCATGACATGTAACATATGTAAATTTGGTGCGCCGCCTCATTTGATCCGAGGTGGGGCCACTGTTTCCCCGATTTACCTTATTGCTCCGCTTGACTTACTTTGAAGCTGAATCCAAAAGAAACTTTCGATCCTTATTCCATTACCAAATGACAAGTACTGTACGTATCGTAACGAGAATACTTCCATGATGATAATGATAACGATGATGTCAGAATGAGAATATGCCTATGATAAGTACGACAAGAACGATTCCATGACTAAGAGTCTTGAGCTAAGAATCCAATGTGAATATGAAAGTGTTATACTAGTTCTTGAACCCTAATTCTATTCCGTAGCTATGACACTAGTTTCTAAAAGACTTCAAAGCATATGAATTGACGGTTATAATGCCTATGATCTTATTCTATGTCTCCTCTTAAAGTTATCTTTCGTTGATAGTCTCGCCTTATAATTATCGTTCCTTTAAGGTGAGACAAGTGACCCGAGTGACCCGAGTATTCCATAATGTAATCGGAGGATTTCGACCTTACGTCACTCCGATGGACACATGATTTTCTTTGGGCTCTCACGCATGCCAATTGTATGACATATGTGTATGAATGTGAATATGTATATGTATATGTATATGGGGAAAAGGGGAAGGGCCACTGTTATATCACCACCTGATTCAGCTGGATTTCGTCCCGGACGCGGGATGCCCGGACGCGGGATATGGGAGAGCCGGATACGGCGTCTGTATATGCGATATATATATAATATGTTGGGGCACTGTTGGGGAGGGGGGCGGGAGAGCCGATGTACTCGGCGTCTGTGAATGTAAATAAAGGACACCGTTTCCTGAAATGTTCTGTTTTCTGTATATGTAAATAAGAAGCACCGTTTTTCTGAAAAAGAAACTAAGCATGCATGGCATCCGCAGAAAGGCATTCATATGTACAGGATTACATCTGTCCCAGGATAAGCTCCATATGTCTATTCCGTTATTATTCATACTGTATATTCCCTTATTATGTTACTATTCATGCTTTACATACTCAGTACATTACTCGTACTGACCCCTCTTCTTCGGGCGCTGCGTTCATGCCGCGCAGGTACACCAGATGAGCCACAGTTATCATAGAAGATGTTCCAGCGGAGTTGGCAGGCTCCACTTGTTCAGGAGTGCTGCCGAGTCAGAGTATTTGAGCCATGATGTTTGTTTGATGTTAGAGACTTTGCAGGCAGAGTCGTGGGTATAGAGTGTCCATAAGATGCTATATCATAAAGTCCATGTGATTGCAGATTCTGTTTGACTTGAGTACGATGGAAAAAAAAATCTCTTGAAAGTTTTACTATGTTTTCCATTTTTTTATTGATATAAGAGTCTAAGGAAGTTAAGTATGTAACAAGAGTCAGCGGGTTCGCTCGGCTCCAGATATGGGGTCGGGTGCCCATCACACCCTAGTAAAGTCGGGGTGTGACAGAAGTGTTGAGAGTACAAATACGATATAAATGATGTTTATAATGTGAAACAAGTAGTAAATGCACGAAAGCACTAAGGTGAGCTATAGGGAGAAATATAGGGAAATTAGAGGAAAATGGTGGATTTTGCTAATGGTGCATAAATGATGATTTTGATTGCGATATTGCGAATAGCATTGTGAATTTTGGGGGTAGATATAGAACATGGGAAAAGTAGTATAAACGAAGGAAGTACTGCCCAAATTTTCCTAGAACTAGCGATCTGTTCTTGTAGTTAATTAACTAATGAAGTACGAATTCTCTCATGAAGGTGACGACGTGGTATCTTAGGAGAATAAGTGGACAACAACTTAGCTAAACGGCAAGGTATGTTAGGCTAGTCCTTTCTTTCCAATGGCATGAATCTTATAGTCCGAATTACCATCTTTCCATGAGCTCCTACATTCCAAAAAGTTAAATGCCTATATGAGATAAGTTATACGATATGATGATGCTAGGATGATGATGATGTTAGTCCTTGCCTACACTCACCTTATGTACTAGTCCTTTCAAGGTGAGGCAGAATGTCCGTAATTTCTCCATAAGGTAATCGGGGGGTCACGACCTTACGTCACCCCGATAGAGTAAAGTTGTTCTCAAGCCCTACGCATGTGCTATGATAAGATAAGCATTTTACAATGAGTACATTATTATGATTATTTTATGGTAAGCATGGCATGAGCATTGCATACCGGGCCTAGTTGGCCGGGCAGACACCGCTTCGGTGGGCGGCGATACGGATACACCACGACCTTTGGGCGTGGGCAGACACCACTAGTGGGAGGCATGAGATGGTACCCCAGACGCGAGAGGCCTGGACGCGGGCTTACATTATTGATTATCACACCATTCCGACATGGGCGGGTAGCTTGCATATGATGCATACATGTTACGATGATAAATATGAGTAAGACATCATGCATTATTCCATTTATGATTATCGGACAGATCCCTATGCTTTATATTGATGCTCTCATTATATTATTGATGCCTTTCTTCATTGTTCATGCCTCTCATACTCAGTACAATATTCGTACTGACGTCCCTTCTTTGGACGCTGTGTTCATGCCTACAGGTAGATAGGGAGGCGAGCTTGATCCAGATACTTAGGAGCTGTCAGCTGTTGGGAGCACTCCATTGTTCGGAGGTGCTTATGATTTCTCTTTGGTAAATATATATATATATATATATATATATATATATTTGGGGCACGACGGAGTCTTGTTCAGTCTATGTATTCATTATGACAGTAGAGGCTCGTAGATACGTAGTGTGGGTCAGGTGGTCTCAAAAGTTGCTATTATTATGTATATATTATTTGGCCGAGAGGCATATGTATATAAAGTACTTATGTTTTGATACAAATTATGTTTCCTATACTTTCATGCGTAAAACTGACAAAAGGTCATTAGATGAGTAAAATGAGTAGTAGAGTGAGCGGTGCTCGGTATCTAGCTCCGGGTACCCGTCGCGGCCCCTAGTTGGGTCGTGACACTTAGGGCCGAGCGAACCCTCTGACCCTTAACACACACATAATCTCTTTGGACTTTTAAATCAAACAAGGATGAAATACATAGTACAGCTTTCAGAAATATTCTTTTTCGTTATTCTCAAATCAAACAAAATCTATAATCATATGGAATTTATCACATAACACAGAATGACACATCGGCTGATGGAGCCGCTTACAAAACTGACATTCTATACCCACGACTCTGTCTGCAATGTCTCTAACATTAATCAGAAATCATAGCACATATACTCTGACTCGGCAGCACTCCAGGAGCAAGTGGAGCTTGCCAACGCCGCTGGAACATCTTCTATATTGGCTTCTACTCATCTGGGTGTACCTGCGCGGTATGAAACGCAACCCCCGAAGAAAGGGGATCAGTACGGAAAATGTACTGAGCATGTAAGGTAAGAATCACAGTAAAAGAGAATCATAGCTGAAACAGAGGTTTACCATAATTAAGTATGAACTTTTAAACATCAAAGCACTTGCCTTTTCAAATGAAAATCTTGTATACCATCATCGTATACCATATATCATATAACGTGCCCCGACCCTCTAGTGAGGGACGCGGTGAGTAAATTCATGTATGTCATTACCATAACGTGCCCCGGCCCTCCATTGAGGGACGCGGTGAATGAAATCATATATGTCTATATCATGTATCATGTATGCATGTAACGTGCCCCGACCCTCTATTGCGGGACGCGGTGAATAAAGTCATCATATGCCATCCTGGCCACCACCCCGTCATCATATCATCATGTCATCATATCACATGTAACATGCCCCGGCCCGCAAGTGAGAGGGATGCGGTGAACAATACAGAGAAGTACGCACGAGAACATACCCTGGCCCGGGACGCAGTGAAGGACATACTGAGACTTGCACGAACAGAGTAGTGCGAAACCATATGCACATAAATCAAGATTCGATAGAGACCTACTCTTGCCGACATTTGAAGGATCATAAACACGTTTCAAGTCAATCCGGTTTAGTATGGGAAAGTTATGGACATTTTTACTACAAAACTTTTACGAACGTTTCAAAGAAAATCCAAGATCTTTTATGAAAGTTAGGGACGTTAAAACTTACAGAACATTTAGAAACAGAATTCTTTATGCTCATCTCGTTATTCAATCATTTAATAAGCTCAACTATATCGACCGTACTCATATCAAAAGTGAATAAGAATCATAGACAAACTCGGAAACATATCAAGCGGAGCTTCGGAATCATGGATACATATCAAAACCATATGAAGTAGCTTATTCATTTATTAATCATACAATAGACTCAACCATATGAAACATGCTCATGTCAAAAGAAACTAAGCATCATAACCAAGCTCGAAATCAAAGAGTAGAGTTACCCCAAGGTGCGTGTCATGTCATACCTTACTGAGCTCTAGGACATGCCAAAAGAAAGAAAGGGTAAGCCTTACATACCTGCTCCACGTCCTATTAGCTACGCTTAATTGTCCAAGCTCGCTAGTCTGCATTCAAGAGAGTCGACAAAATCATTAGACTCAACGTCATATACTTATCTTAGTCTTTCAAATGAATTCATTTATATTCCACCGAAATTTCGGCAGCACTTCCCCTGTAAATACACCATCCCTGAGAATTTAACTCGGCCAATTTATCAACCAACAATCCGAGAATTCAACTCGGCCAAATTATCAACAACAATACCAACAATCATGACAATCAATTCAAGACGCATTCTAATGTTAACAACCTTTATCATACAATTCAACGACATTTCATTTATATTCAATTCAATTATACCCAATCAAGCCAACATAAATACTCACACGTTTAAATACTTGTTCAAGACCTTTCAAACAAAACTCAAGAACTCTTCAAACAATCCGCGCAATGATCAAAATAGTCTAGCCAATATGTCATTCCACCCGAAACCTTCCAAATGCAACAAGAACCATAACAACACATTTCCTTCTTTCAAATTCATAAACTACACTAACAACATTATCTTCCATAAATACAAGAAGACTACATTCAAGTCACATTAGCTTCTAAAACAACTCTCCAACCATTACAACTTCAACTAGAATTATCAAACTTTCATTTCCATCATAGAATCCATTACAACAACAACCAAAATGCTAAGTAAAAATTGGTTCACCATGCTTACACAACACAACACATGCTCGGCCATACACTACATATACACGGCCACAACATAACTTCCATATTTTCATGAATTTCATTCATTTCTACATACTACAACATACACAACCATCCATAACATATAAAAGAAGATGAAACCTTACCTTTTCCCACTTGTCTTCTTACTTGGCTAGGGTTATGAACTTGCAAGAATGAATGGTTTTCTTGCTCCAACAATTATCCCACGTTAAAGAGGACCTTCAAATTAGTAGAAATGCTAGAAGAAAATAATTTTTTTGATAAGTTTTCCATGGGGCCAAATTTGGCTAGCCATGGCCGAATGCCTTCAACTTTTTTTTCTTCTTTCTTTCTTCTTCTCCAAGCTTCTTGAAGTTGTATGACAAATATGACTAATAAGTCATATATATAAGCATAAATAATTCATCCATGTGGGCCAAGACCACCTTAACTTGGACGGCCACATGGCCAAAATGGTCCATTCAAGAATTTTCCTGAAGTGTTGGTGAGATTTCCATTTTGCCCCTAGCCTTCCGCAATTTTTTACCATGAACCACTTTGCGAATTTCCCTTTTTACCCTTAGCCTTTCTCAATATTTCCATACCAATAATATTCATAAATAATATTCATAAACAACTTGTGTATTAAACAAGATCAAAATATAGCTTTGCCTTTAAATTCTCACAATTATCTCGAATTATCCGAACGTACAAAATACGGGCTATAACACACTCACCGAGGTTTCTTACCTCTCACCTTCTTCCGACATTTTAGTATCTTTGCCTTCCCTTTACTCACTCTTTTTCTTTTCCAAGTGTCATTGTATTAGAACTTTCCAATCTTAACCAGTAGAGAAAATATCATTAGCTTACCTTATAACATTTGTGTCATTTATTCTTTTTGTCACTTGAACTTCGGTACCTTTACTCGATTGAGGCCTTCCATACTGTAGCACCGGTTGTTGGGACATACATCACATGCCCGCCGATACATTCACATGTGGGATATCGTACGCATTCATATATATATATATATATATATATATATATATATATATATATATAATTACTTTCAACTACCCAACAAAACACTTCCAAACGCCATTCAAGCCTATCCCAATTTCAGAGTTGGGAGGCACTTTCTGTCTCTTCACTGGTCTAGTCTGCCTCGTCTTACGCGACCTCTTATGGTCTCCAACCATCCCGTATACTCTAATTTCCCTTAGGCTATTCTAGCTTCCCATTTGTCTCTTATATCTAAATCTATAGGATTCCTAGTACACTTCCCAGGTGGTCACCCTTCCTAATATTTCCCCCACCTCAGCACGCTTAACCTCGAAACTTCGATGAAATTCGGTGCATTAATGCTGATATAATCGCGTCCGCTTCCTTACATGACCTTTATTACATGATCTAGAGCAAATTGACGTCTTACAGATTCCGAGACACCCGCGTAACACATCTTCCTCCTTTACAATTACTATTTTACCCTTTTTCGATCCTCAATATTTACCTTTTACTTATGTGTATAACTACCTCTCGTCCTAGATTCCTAGATTCCCGCTGGTAGTGATCGCACCTTCATTAATATTACTTGTAAGTACTCAGATATCAGTCTGTTCGGATTCCCACACACCATTCTCATATCATAATCTACAATAAAACTGATTGTCGACTTTCCCTGAATCCCCTAGCAGACCTTGTTTCTACTAAGCCTCGAATGTTATCCATTGCAATTCTCCGGACTACTAATCGTCCTTCTTGCTATTATTCTTCATGTCATGCCAAATCCATAGAATTTCTGAAACAACTCATCCCACTTATTGTCCTTTTACGATATTTCCTTTCCACGCTCCTTCCCGTTAGGCGTACCTAACTAAATAACCTGATTAACAATTTTGGCAGAATATCTTTTACCATTTTTACTATTCAATATCCGCACGCAGCAAATATCGACAATACCTCACAGAACATACGGTTGTATGATACATTCCAGCCATCCAGAGCTTCCAGTTCCAGGTAACAGAACAAATATATCAAGACTTACTTCTATAACTTTCCATATCATCACTTACCTCCTTCCGTCGTATGTAAGGCTTGTATAAGGAATTTCATTTCCTATGACTTGGCTCTATCGCACGATCTAAGACAGAAAAAAGGTCAACAATCCCTAGATGCCCCGCAGCCTCCTGTTTATAAATGTGGCGCGCTTCACACCATAAACAGGACTCTACTGGACACGATTTTGCAGACAACCCCTAGGACAACCTGCTCTGATACCACTTTGTCACACCCTAATCTCCCTAGGGTGTGATGGGCACCCGACCCTTACTTAGGGCCGAGCGAACCCTCTGACCCTTAGTGCACACATAACCTTATGGACTTTTAAATCAAATAAAGATGAAATATGTAGTACAACTTTCAGAAATATTCCTTTTCGTTGTTCTCAAATCAAACAAAATCTGTAATCATGTGGAATTCATAGCATAATACAAAATGACACATCAGCTGATGGAGCCGCTTACAGAACTGACATTCTATACCCACGACTCTGTCTGCAAATTCTGTAACATCAATCAGAAATCATAGTACATATACTCTGACTCGCAAATACTCCAGGAGGAAGTGGAGCTCGCCAATCCCGCTGGAACATCTTCTAGTAATATCTTCCACTCATCTGGGTGTACCTGCGTGGCATGAAACGCATCCCCCGATGAAAGGGGGTCAGTATGGAATATGTACTGAGCATGTAAGGCATGGAATACAGAAAAAAGAAACATAACCGGAACAACGGTACAAAAAGTAAGTACATTAGCCAGAATACCAAGGTGCTTGTTTTTTGAACGTAAATCATGCGTACCGATGTTATATCTCAGAAGAAGTACAGAAAATGAGTAAATCATCCAGAGTACCGAAATACTTACTTTCCAAACACAGATCATGCGTGCCGACATTATATGTCATCATATACATATACATATAACAGATCCCGGCCTTCTACTGAGGGACGCGGTGGATGGAGTCATCATGTATGCTGACATCATATATCATATACACATATAACAGATCCCGGCCCTCTAGTGAGGGACGCGGTGAACAGAATCATCAATGTATGTCAAAATCATATATCATATATGCATATAACAGATCCCGACCCTCTATTGCGGGACGCGGTGAACAGAATCATGACATGCCGTCCTGGACGCCATCCCCATATCATCATGTCATCATATACAGACGTACATATGACAGAACCCGGCCCACAAGGGAGAAGGACGCGGTGAACAATGTAGAGAAAGACACACGATAACAGAACCTGGCCTGGGACGCAGTGAAGAACTTACTGAGGCTTGCACGAGCAGAGTAGTGCGAAACCATATGCACATAAATCAAGACTCGATAGACAAGTATACTTACCGACATCTAAAGGCTCAGAAACAAGTTTCAGGTCAATCCGACTTAGTATAAGAAAGTTATGGGCGTTTTAAGTACAGAACTTTCTACGAACGTTTCAGAAGCCATTTTTGGAAAATCAAAGCAACAATCATGTTAGGTACCTTTCGAATATCTTTATGGATCAAATCAAATAGAGCTTTTGGAACCATATGTACGTATCAAAATATATCAAAGACTCAATGGAATAATCAAACGCGCTATCATTTGAAAATCAAGACATTAGTCATATTAATTATCTCTCGAATGCCATTCGAAAACATATCAAATAGAACTTCGGACATCACAGGTACGCATCAAAACCATATGAAATAGCTTATGGAAGTCAAGAATATTAGCCATCCTAGTGGCTCTAAGAATCGGAATTTCTTTGAAATCGTACATATACTTTGTCATGTTGGTTTTACAAAGATCATGCCAAAAGAAAGAAAGGGTAAGCCTTACATACCTGTCCCACGTCCAATTAGCTACGCTTATTCGTCCAAACTTGCTAGTCTACATTCAAGAGAATTGACGTAATCATTAGACTCATCGACATGTACTTGTCTTAGTCTTTCAAATGAATTCGTTTATAATCTGCCGAAATTTTGGCAGCATTTCCCCTGTAAATACACTATCCCCGAGAATCTAACTCGGCCAATTTTATCAACAACAATCCGAGAATTCAACTCGGCCAAATTATCAACAACAATATCAACAATCACATCTCCAACTTCAACAATTATTTCAAATGCATTCTAACACTAGCAATTCTTTCTACACAATTTGACGACATTTCATTTTTATTCGATTCGATCACATATATTCAAGCTAACACCAATGATCCCACATTCAAGTATTAATACGAAATCATTCTAACATGGTTCAAGAATACCTCAAACGATTCAAATAATATTCCAAACAACCCAATCAACATTTTACTTCACCCGAAACCTTCCAAATTCAATAAGAACAATGACAACACATTTCCTTCCTTCGATTCATGAACTATACCAATGATTCACACACTAACAACATTATTCTTATAATTACAAGAAACCATATTAGAATCACATTAATTCCTCCAAAAATTTCTCAACGATTACAACTTCATTTCAATTCATCCAACCTTCATTTTCATCATGGAATTCACAACCACAACAATCAAATTACTAAATAAAATCAATTCATTTGTTCTACACAACACAACTATATTCGGCCACCACCAACATACCCCTATTTCATGAATTTCATCCTTTTCTACATACTACAATACTCACAATCATCCATAACACATGAAAGAAGATTGAATACATACCTTTTTCTCTTAGCTTCTTGGTTTGGCTAGGGTTGTGAACTTGCACAAATAGATGGTTTTATTGCTCCAACAACCACTCCATGTTAAAGAGGACGTTCCAATTGGTTGGAATACTAGAAGAAAATATTTTTTCTTGATCAACTCCATGGAGCCAATTTTCCTTAGCCATGGCCGAATGGCTCTTTAATTTTTCTTGAAGTTTCCTTGAGTTTTGAAGATGAAAATATGTCTTGCTTTGTTCCTCTCTACATATATATATATATAGCTCCTTCCAATACCATGTGAACATATGCCCACTTTCTTGAAGTTTCTTAAATATTAAAATAAAGATGACTAATTATTTTATTTTGTCATCACTTTTCCATATTTATATACATATATATATATATATATATATATATATATATATATATATATATATATATATATATATATATGCCACACGGCCAAAGTGGCCTTCTTCAAGAATTTTCTTGAACATTTTGTGAAATTCCCATTTTTCCCCTAGCCTTTCACAATATTACCATGGGCCACCTTGTGAATTTCCCTTTTTACCCTTAGCCTTTCTCAATTTTTCCATACTAATGAACAACTTGTACATTAAAATAACTTTGAAAAATAGCCTTGCCCTTAACTTCTCACAATTATCTTGAATTATCCGAACGTACAAAATACGGGCTATAACACTTTAACCTTAACCCTTTTGGCTAGTGATGTTGTTGTGAGTTTAGATGCAAAGCAAAGGGCGGCCGAAATGATGAAAATCCATGCCAAGGTAAAGGAGAGCATTGACAAGGTCAACACCAAGGTAGCCAAGAGACAAAATCATGAGAGATGAAAGGTGGACTTCCAACCCGATGATTGGGTTTGGGTTCACTTTCGAAAAGAAAGGTTTCCGCAAATGCGAAAAGGAAAATTGAGCCCAAGGGGAGATGGGCCATTCAAAGTTCTTGAAAACATCAATGAATATGCCTACAAGATCGACTTGCTATGTGAGTATAATGTTCATAATGTTTTCAATGTGAGTGATGTTTCCTCTTGTGTTGTAGGTATGCCCTTAAATTCGAGGACGAATCTTCTCCACGAAGGGGAGGATGATAGGAACCCAACAAGCAAAAGGCCATTCACAAGAAGTCAAGCAAGAGAACTTCAAGAGTTGTTGTCACACCCCAATCCTACTAGGGTGTGATGGGCACCCGACCCTTATTTAGGGCCGAGCGAACCCTCTGACTCTTAATACACACATAATCCCTTTGGACTCTTAAATCAAATAAGAATGAAACACATAGCAAAGGCTTTCAGAAACATTCGTTTTCGTCATTCTCAAGTCAAGTAAATCTGTAATCATATGGAATCAGTAACATAATGCGTAATAGTATGTCGGCCTGCCAAGCCGCTTACAAGACTGACATCCTATACACATGACTCTGTCCGCAAAGTCTCTAACATCAATCAGGAATCATATCATATGTACTCAGACTCGGCAACACTCCGGAAGGAAATGGAGCTCGCCAATCCCACTGGAACAACTTCTAGCAACGTCTTCTACTCATCTGGGTGTACCTGCATGGCATGAAACGCAGCCCCCGAAGAAAGGGGGCCAGTACGTAATATGTACTGAGCATGTAAGACATGAAATATAGTAAAGGGGATCATGCATAAAACAGAAATTTACCAGAACAAGTATGATTGTTATAAACATCAATACACTTGTCTTTTGAAATGAAAATCATGCATGTCAACATCATATATCATATATACATATAACCTGTCCCGGCCCACTAGTGAGGGACTCGGTGGGTAAAATAATACATGTCAACATCATATATCATATATGCATAACGTGTCCCGGCCCTCTAGTGAGGGACTCGGTGAACAATGCAGTGGAGTACGCACGAGAACGTGTCCTGGCCCGGGACTAAGTGAAGGATATATTGAGGCATGCACGAGCAGAGTAGTGAGAAACTATATTCACATAAAACAATTTTAAGACTCGATGGATAAGTACATAAATCGACACTTGAGGATCATAAACACGTTTCGAGTCAATCCGAGTAAGTATGAGAAAGTTATGGACGATATCCCTTACAAAAACCTCTTTGAACGTTTCAAAAGCTATCTTTCGAAAATCAAAGCAATAGTCATATCAAGTACCTTTCGAATATCACTATGAATCAATTCAAAATAGAACTTTTGGAACCATACACTCGTATCAAGATATAGCAAAACAGTTTTCGGAAGTCAAGAACATTAGCCATCCTAGTGGCTCTAAGAATAGGAGTTTCTTTGAAATCATACATATACTTTGTCTGTTTGTTTCACAAGGATCATGCCAAAAGAAAGAAAGGGTAAGCCTTACATACCTGTTCCACGTCCTATTAGCTACGCTTATTCATCCTAGCTTGCTAGTCTACATTCAAGAGAATTTACACAATCATTAGACTCATCGTTACACACTTGTCTTAGTCCTTCAAATAAATTCATTTATAATATGCCGAAATTTCGGTAGCATTTCCCCTGTAACTTCAACCAACCCCGAGAATTCAACTCGGCCAAATCATCAACAACAATACCGACAACCACATTAACAACTTCACAATCAATCCAAAATGCATTCTAACGTTAGTAACTCTTTTTACATAATTCGATGACATTTCACTTATATTCAATTCAATCACAACAACACAACTTACAATCTTCCAAACTCAAATCAACACATCTCTCATTTCCAAGTTCATGAATTATATCTACAATCACATGTTGACAACATTATCTACACAAATACAAGAACCATTCTCACGTCACATTATTCTCTACAACAACCCACAAACGATCACCACTTCATTTCAAACCATTAAATCCTCATTTTACATCATAGAATCTACTACAACAACAATTTAAATACTAAGTAAAATTAGTTCATCACTTCTACACAATACAAACACCTACACGACCTCACTCCAACATACATAGTTCCATGAATTTCATCCATTTCTACACACTACAACATGCGCAAATCATTCCTAACACATGTAGAAGAAGATTGAACACATACCTTTTTCCACTCATTCTCTTGCTCGGCTAGGGTTGGAATTTGCACAAATGAACGGTTTGGTTGGCCCAACAACTACTCCAAGTTAATGAGGACGTTCCAATTGATGGGAATACTAGAAGAAAATAATTTTTGTGACCACTTTCCAAGGAGTCAAATTCATATGGTGCTTCTTCTCCTCTAGGTTTCTTAAGTCATGAAAAGATGAAAATGTTTAGATTTTTCCACTTGCTCATATATATATATATATATATATATGTATATATATATATATAATGGGGAACACATGTCCCCACTCTTGGCTTGGAGCAATTGGCCAAGCTTTGGGGTGGGGACCACACCCTCCACACGGCCAAGATGGCCTTTCATGAACCTTCTTGAAGGTTTGTGAATTTCCCTTTTTTCCCATAGCCTTCCACAATATTACCATGAACCACCTTGTGAATTTCCCTTTTTACCCTTAGCCTTTCTCAACATTTCCACACTAATGAACAACTTGTACATTAAAATAACTCTGAAAAATAGTCTTGCCCTCAACTTACCACGATTATCTTGAAATATCCGAATGTACAAGATACGGGATGTAACATCCTCCCCCCCCCCCTTTAGAACATTCGTCCTCGAATGTTCAACGGATCTTATGGGGTCTTATAACACTTCGGGGGGGGACCCCTCGTATAACTATCACATCCAGTTTATTCATCAATCAACATACGTACTTTAGAAATTTTGATTATCTGTAGGCATAGGGAATAAGTAGGGGTACTTCTCCTTTATCTCATCCTCGACTTCCCAGGTCATCTCTTCCCTGTTATTGTTTCATCACAATACCTTAACGGAAGTCACTTCTTCGGTACGCAATCTTCACTTAACGATCCAGTGTAGCTATAGGCTACTCTTTATTCTCATGTCTGGCTCATGGTACACTTATTGTCAATTCGTTTCTACTTCTTTCAGGTATCCATGTGATGTGCCGATATGTTTTAAACTCTGGCCCCAGGCTATTAAATTTTCCTTCTCTGGAGCCTGAACATGTTGCGATCCCTTTTAAGTCTAATATAATATGTTCTCCCCCCCCCCCCCCCCCTTTTAAGGGGCTCCTTATACACCTACAGTCTTCGAGTATCCTCGTCTACGATAATTACCTACCGCCCTTCACCTTCTTCCTGAGGCCAGGATTCCGTCATCGCATAGTCTGGCCTGTCTATCTTCTTGCTACTTACACTCTCGTATTTAACTAGAATACTTATAATGGTATCCAATTCCGATGCCTTCTTTTCGTCTTTCCATACCTTTGTCTTTTGTGACTAACGGTGTCCTGGACTCACTAGTTCATGGGGACGTCGAGATTCACTACTCCTCGTCTTTCTTCCTGACTTTGATCATAACGTACCTAAACCTCTTCCCCTGGATTCTTCTTAACTACGCGTTTTTGTTACAGCTGTGCATTCATGTTTTTCGATCGTCCTGCTACTTTTGCTCTTAGCACAGAATCCTTACAGTTTACCCTCTCTCTATCCTTGCTCATCGAACCTTTAACTATATTTATGATGCTATGACCGAGCGGTCTCCTCTGCACGTTCCTTGCATTTCATTCCATTTCCTCTAAGATCAAATCTCTCAGACCTCACATGAATTCCCATTCCATACCATTAATTTCCCAATCAACAGTGTCGACCCATCATCCATGTTCTTTCCTCGATGCATAGTCGGGTTCCTACCACTAACTTATTAGGGTATCCTTCTTAGTCCTATGGTTAAAGATTCCCAATTATTTTACTCCCAAATGTTCTCCTCTTCCTTCGACTAACCCGTTAGTATACCTTTCCTACTTTCATCCTTAACCCTCCTTGGGTTTCTTCCTCCTCGAGCACTTTTCTTCTATTGTTATTTGTGGCATCGGCTCTGAAGTTCATGAAATTTTACTTTAAACGCGCAATTCCGTTTTATTCTTAAGTTATCCTTTTGGAAAGCTCTTCCATGTCCGAGGCAACCATGTTAATTTTACCAGACACTTATCCCTTTATATACCTCTCACAGGCTGGAAATCTCTTAACATTGTCTCAAGGCCTAAGCATTCTTTCTCTTACTTCACGTTTCCTTGTCGTGGTCACTATTATTTTAGCCCCACTTATTTAAATTGGTTCTCAAACCCCACACGTTCCTCTCTTGTTTCATTTTACCACACTCTATCCCTTTCACATGCCTACCTTCAAAGTTTTACCCCAATAGCCTCGTGCCTTGCCTGTAGTTTCTCTCGGGGCTTCACTTACTCATGTTTCTTACCTTTCACCTTTTTCCGACATTTTGATCTCCTTGCCTTCCATTTACTCACTCTCTTTCTTTTCCAAATATCGTTGTATTAGAACTTTCCAATCTTAACCTGTAGTGAAAATAATACCAGCTTACCTTGTGACACTTGCACTATATATTTTTGTTGTCACTTGAACTTCGGTACCCTTGCTCGATTGAGGCCTTTCATACCGTAACACCGGTTACTGGGGTACACATACCCACCAATATAGTCATAAATAGGATACCATATGCATACATACATACATATATAGTTACTACCATCTCGCTTACAAAAGATTTCCAAATGCTATTCAACCTCATCCTAGTTCGAGAGCTGGGATGCACTTTCTTCCTCTTCACCGGTCTAGTCTGCCTCGTCCTACGCGACCTCCTAGGGTTTCCAACCATTCCATATACTCTAGTTTCCCTTAGGCTACTTTAGCTTCTCATTTGTCTCTTATGTCTAAATCTATAGGATTTCTTGCACACTTCCCAGTGGGTCACCCATCCTAATATTTCTCTCACCTTAACACGCTTAACCTTGAAACTTCGATGAAATCCAGTGCATTAATGTTGATATAATCGCATCCACCTCACCGCATGACTTTCATTACATGATCTGGAGCAACTCGAAGTCTTACAGATTCCGAGACATTCTCGTAACACGTTTTTCTCCTTAACAATTACTATTTTTGCCTTTTCAATTCCTAATATCCACCTTTCACCTATGTTTATGACTACCTTTCGCCTAGATTCCCAGATTCCCGATGGTAGTGAACACACCTTCATCGCCGTTACTTATGAATACTTGATTATCTACCTTTTTGGGCTTCCGCTCGCCACTCTTATATAATAATCTACAACGAAACTGATTGTCGACTTTCCCTGAATCCCCCAACAGACCTTGCTCCTGCTAAACCTCGAATGTTATCCATTTTAATCCGTCGGACTGCTAATCATCTTTCTCGCAATTATTCTTCATGCCATGCCAAGTCCATAACCCATCTGAAACAACGCATCCCACTTATTGTCTATTTACGATATTTCCTTTCCACGCTTCCTTCTGTTAGGCGTACCTAACTAAATGACCTGATTTTGAAAGATTTCTGGTAGAGTCTCCTTTACAATTCTTACTGTTCAAAATCTGCACGCAGCAAATACCAACAATGCCTCACAGGGCATACAGTTATCCGACACCTTCCAGCCACCCAGAGCTTCCAATTTCAGGTACAAGAACAAAAATATCAAAACTTACCTCTGTGCTTTCCCATATCACTACTTACCTTCTCCCGTCGATATTGCGCTTCTGCTAAGATCAAAGGTTAGTACAAGGAATCTCATTTTCCTATGACTTGGCTCTATCGCACGATCTAAGACACAAAGAAGGTCAACAATCCCTAGATTCCCTGCAACCTCTTGTTTATAAATGTGGCCGGCTTCACATCCATAAACAGAACTCTATTGGACACGACTTTGCAGACAACCCCAAGGACGAACTGCTCTGATACCACTTTGTCACACCCCAATCCTGCTAGGGTGTGATGGGCACCCGACCCTTATTTAGGGATGAGCGAACCCTCTGACTCTTAATAAACACAGAATCCCTTTGGACTCTTAAATCAAATCAGAATGAAACACATAGTAAAGGCTTTCAGAAACATTTGTTTTCGTCGTTCTCAAGACAAGTAAATCTGTAATCATATCGAATCTGTAACATAATGCGTAATAGTATGTCGGCTTGCCAAGCCGCTTACAAGACTGACATCCTATACACATGACTCTGTCTGCAAAGTCTCTAACATCAATCAGGAATCATAACATATATACTTAGACTCGGCAACACTCTGGAAGGAAATGGAGCTCGCCAATCCTGCTCGAACATCTTTTAGCAACGTCTTCTACTCATCTGGGTGTACCTGCGTGGCATGAAACGCAGCCCCCGAAGAAAGGGGGTCAGTACGAAATATGTACTGAGCATGTAAGGCATGAAATATAGTAAAGGGGATCATGCATAAAACAGAAATTTACCAGAACAAGTATGATTGTTAAAAACATCAATACACTTGTCTTTTGAAATGAAAATCATGCATGTCAACATCATATATCATATATACATATAACCTGTCCCGGCCCTCTAGTGAGGGACTCCGTGGGTAAAATCATACATGTCAACATCATATATCATATATGCATAACGTGTCTCGGCCTTCTAGTGAGGGACTCGGTGAATGAAATCATCATATGTCATCCTGGCCGCCACCCCCATATCATCATATCATATATATATATATATATATATATATATATATATATATATATATATATATATATATATATATAACGTGTCCCGGCCCTCTAGTGAGGGACTCAGTGAACAATGCAGTGGAGTACGCACGAGAACGTGTCCTGGCCCGGGACTCAGTGAAGGATATATTGAGGCATGCACGAGCAGAGTAGTGTGAAACTATATGCACATAAAACAATTTTAAGACTCGATGGATAAGTACATAAATCGACACTTGAGGATCATAAACACGTTTCGAGTCAATCCGAGTTAGTATGAGAAAGTTATGGACGATATCCCTTACATAAACCTCTTTGAACGTTTCAAAAGCTATCTTTGGAAAATCAAAGCAATAGTCATATCAAGTACCTTTCGAATATCACTATGGATCAATTCAAATTAGAACTTTTGGAACCATACACACATATCATGACATAGCAAAACAGTTTTCGGAAGTCAAGAACATTAGCCATCCTAGTGGCTCTAAGAATAGGAGTTTCTTCGAAATCATACATATACATTGTCTGTTTGTTTCACAAGGATCATGCCAAAAGAAAGAAAGGGTAAGCCTTACATACCTGTTCCACGTCCTATTAGCTACGCTTATTCGTCCAAGCTTGCTAGTCTACATTCAAGAGAATTTACAAAATCATTAGACTCATCGTTACACACTTGTCTTAGTCCTTCAAATAAATTCATTTATAATCTGCCGAAATTTCGGCAGCATTTCCCCTGTAACTTCAACCAACCCCGAGAATTCAACTCGGCCAAATCATCAACAACAATACCAACAACCACATTAACAACTTCACAATCAATCCAAAATGCATTCTAACGTTAGTAACTCCTTTTACATAATTCGACGACATTTCACTTATATTCAATTCAATCACAACAACCCAACTTACAATCTTCCAAACTCAAATCAACACATCTCTCATTTCCAAGTTCATGAATTATATCTACAATCACATGTTGACAACATTATCTACACAAATACAAGAACCATGCTCACGTCACATTATTATCTACAACAACCCACAAACGATCACCGCTTCATTTCAAACCATTAAATCCTCATTTTACATCATAGAATCTACTACAACAACAATTTAAATACTAAGTAAAATTAGTTCATCACTTCTACACAATACAAACACCTACACGGCCTCACTCAAACATACATAGTTCCATGAATTTCATCCATTTCTACACACTACAACATGCGCAAATCATTCCTAACACATGTAAAAGAAGATTGAACACATACCTTTTTCCACTCATCCTCTTGCTCGGCTAGGGTTGGAATTTGCACAAATGAACGGTTTGGTTGGCCCAACAACTACTCCACGTTAATGGGGACGTTCCAATTGATGGGAATACTAGAAGAAAATAATTTTTGTGACCACTTTCCAAGGAGTCAAATTCGGCCAACCATGGCCGAATATGGTGCTTCTTCTCCTCTAGGTTTCTTAAGTCATGAAAAGATGAAAATGTGTAGATTTTTCCACTTGCTCATATATATATAACTTGTATATTAAAATAACTCTGAAAAATAGTCTTGCCCTCAACTTACCATGATTATCTTGAAATATCCGAATGTACAAGATACGGGATATAACAGTTGCAACCCTTGTTCATGAAAAAGGATGCCTAGGAGGAGATTGGAGAGAAGACTTCGCGGATTTACAACATTTGGGAGTTGGCATTGGAAGAGTTGCAAAGTGGCTAGAAGCGTAAAATGGCTAAAGTGCAACTATGGGGCTAAGATTGTAATTGGAGGTCATACTTGCAAGTTATGGGGTTAGAATGGCAATTGGAGGTCATAATTGCAAGTTATGAGGCTTTGAATGCAATTGAAGACCCATGTGGGTATGTTTGCAAAAGAGCCACTTTAGGGCCTTTTGGTGTAATAGGCAATAGTATAAATAGTCCTTTTCATCCATTTGGAAGAATTAGTTTTGGATATTGTGTGAACGCAATTATTGAGAGATTTTAGTTAATAGATAGATTGTTAGGTTACTACACTAAGTGTGTTTTCATTATTGCAAAGTGAATTTGCTTATCCATTGAATTCATCTAGATTGCTCATTTGTGGTTTCCAATTGAGTCTTCTATTTGATTCAAATTACTTTGGTTCTTTTGGTTGAATTCACAATAGGAGGGTTTAATTTTAATATGCTTAGATTTGCCTATAGAATTCATTACTAATTGGGTCAAGTATCTATTCTCTATTCTCCTTAACCCCCAATTCTTCCTCTATCTTTGTTTTCCTTTATTTTGATTTTCTTGTTCTTTTATTATTCTTAGAGTTTCCTTAGGTTGAATCTTATCCGCTTCCCCTTCTTGCCGAATCGCATCACACCCTTCATGGGTGACACCTTTAGGAACACCCAATCACCAATCTGAAACTCAAAGCGTCGACGTCGATTATCTGCATATGACTTCTGTCGACTATGGGCTACCAATAATCTCTCCTGAATGAGCTTCACCTTATCAACAGCTTGTTGAATCATGTCTGGGCTGATTAACTTAGTCTCGCCTACATCAAACCAACCGATAGGTGACCTGCACTTCTTCCCATATAAGGCCTCGTACGGTGCCATGTGGATACCACAATGGTAGCTATTATTATAAGCAAACTCAATAAGTGGCAAATGATCGTCCCAGCTACCTCTGAAGTCAATAATACAGGCTTGCAACATATCTTCTAGCGTCTCAATAGTACGCTCAGCCTGTCCGTCAGTCTGAGGGTGAAATGCTGTGCTAAGACTCACCTGTGTCCCCAATCTCTTCTGGAATGATCTCCAGATTTTAGCTGTAAACTGAGCTCCTCTGTCCGATATAATAGATGTGGGAACCCCATGAATTTTCACTATCTCCTTGATGTATAACCTCGCATAGTCCTCAGTTGAATAAGTAGTTCTGACTGGAAGAAAATGGGCTGATTTTGTCAACCTATCCAGAATAACCCATACAGAGTCATACTTCCGTGGAGTGTGAGGTAAACCTGTAATGAAGTCCATATTTATTACTTCCCATTTCCAAGTTGGGATCTCTATCTAGGTAATTAATATGTGGACATTGTCCATGTATTTTATGGACAAGTGGCAGCAAGTTAATCTATTTGAATGACATAAAATGGTAATGTTGTTGTGGAAGATTTAGGAGATGTGTATTAAAAAGCATTAATACCTAGTTACACGTGTAAAGTGAGGGAGTATATCTAAAGTTGTTGCTTTAATTTGCTGGACGTTTTTTTGGCATATAAAATTTGAAGTGAAAATGTTTCCTTGTATTCTTAGATATCCTTATTTTAGATTTTAACCAAAAAAATAAAATGTATGCAGCAACTCCCAGTTTGATCTTCTCTACTTTAGCAAAAATTGTCTTAAGACAAGGTAGCAACAATGTTTCTTTCCAGCATAGTAGCAACGTTTTTCTATTTTAAGAGGACCAACTTTTACTTCGTGATGAAGTAAAGTCACGGGAAGTTTGATAGAGGCCGACAAAGTTACAATCCATCATCTAAAATCTTCTACGAGCTCAAATCAGCATCCAAGGTGTGCCTTTGATGAGAACTTATGAATCGACGGTCAGAAGCTGGATATGTATTGTTATTGTTTGTTGGACTATTTTGAAGTAGGGTATATGGTGTTCTATGGATAGTATTGGTAAATTTGATATGGTTGTAGTTCTTGTGATGTATCAAGGGTAGAAATCATGTAAATGTGTTACTGATATATTGGACTTGTTATTGTAATTAGGAAAGCAGATGGGGACTTGTTGTTTTCTAAGTTAACGAGCTTGTAGTTTATTATTGTTCACTGAGATTTTTGGTTGCCTCATAGATGTTAATATGTCTAAAAGTAAGCTTGGGAAAGTAAAGGAAAATAGAGGTGATGTTGTTCAAGGTTGGTTAGAATGTGTTTAACATCCATAAGCTGTCGATAAGACCTATCATGACGTTAGTATCATGTTCGTTGCTGCTGTAGATTCCACATGGAGAGAGACTAAGCTCGTGAGCCTATGAAAAGGAGTTGGTTGTCACGACCCAACCCCATGGGCCATGACTAGTGCTCGAACTGGACACTCGTATACGACCTATTAAATATAGTTAAACTGAAACTAAGGACAATATGAAACCTTATAAAAACAAACGAAGGATTCACAATGCCCCATATCATAAATGTCACACCCTAATCTCCCTAGGGTGTGATGGGCACCCGACCCTTACTTAGGGCCGAGCGAACCCTAGGACCCTTAGTGCACACATAATCTTCTTGGAATTTTAAATCAAATAAAGATGAAATACATAGTACAGCTTTCAGAAATATTCTTCTTCATCGTTATTCTCAAATCAAACAAAATCTGTAATCATGTAGAATTTATCACATAACACAGCATGACATATCGGCTGATGGAGCCGCTTACAAAACCGACATTCTATACCCACGACTCTGTTTACAAAGTCTCTAACATCAATCAGAAATCACAGCACATATACTCTGACTCGGCAACACCCCAGGAGCAAATGGAGCTTGCCATCTTCGCTGGAACATCTTCTATAATAGCTTCAACTCATCTGGGTGTACCTGCACGGCATGAAACGCAACCCCCGAAGAAAGAGGGGTCAGTACAGAAAATGTACTGAGCATGTAAGGCATGGAATACAGAAAACAGAACCATAATCGAAACAAGCAGTACAAAGGTAAGTACATCATTCAGAATACCAAAATGCTTATTTTCCAAACGCAAATCATATATGCCGAAGTCATATGTCAGAAGGAGTACAGAAAGTATGTAAATCATCCAGAGTGCCAAAATACTTACTTTCCAAACACAGATCATGCGTGCCAACATCATACGTCATCATATACATATACATATAATCGATCCATATGTAATATGATAGTGCCGAGGAACGTACGACCCGATCCATATATAACATATTAGTGCCGAGGAACGTACGGCCCGATCCATATATATATATTATACAGCTGCGGAACGTGCAGCCCGATCCATATATATAACATATTCGTGCCGAGGAACGTACGACCCGGGGGGGGGGGGGGGTCCCTCTTATTATTGTCCCATTTTCCATGCTCAATTCTTTATCTTTCACCCTATTTCCTTTATGACCGAACTCCTCGGTCTTTACATGAGACTTCATTCCATGTCATGGGTTTTCTAATCCACTGCGCCATCTCATTATCCTTCTCCCTCCCAGGTCATCTATTCTCTGTTGTTGTTTCGTCACAATACCTTAACGAAAGCCACATCTTTGGTACGAAATCTTCACTTGACGATCCGATATGGCCACAGGCTGTTCCTTGCCCTCATTTTATCTACGGTATTGCAGTCTCGCTTACCATGCTATAAGTATCCATCGGCCTTTGGTGTTCTCTTTTCTTCGCCCCCTGTTTCTTTATGTCTTTGTCACTATCCCTTTAATATTTCATTCTAAATATTCATCCAAAAATGTATGTATGAAAAGTTTCTTTATTTATTGTCCTTCGCAGTCCCGTTACACTTATGGTAACTCATGATCCAAGTTCACTTAGCTTCTTAGTTCGTAACATCTTTGAATTCTTACTACAACGTTTTCTTTATTTCCTTCCCCTATATTTCTCGACACAAGTATACTTGTCTTCGATTTCTTTGTATTGGCGCTCATTTCGTCCATCGTTATTCTTGTTGGCTCTCCGGTGTGGATTCCTTACAAATATGATCGCGCATCACTTCACATCGATGACTCATATAGCTTCATAGCGTGTATTCTCATGTCCCGTATAATTAATGGTCCATGAACTATTTTCTAGTATCCGATGAAGTCTTTGTTATAATGGTCGTTCTCGTCCGAAATATCCTTTGAATCTTATCATTTTTCTCCATTGTCCTTGGTGGACTTAGCTTGTAGTCATTTTCTTGCTCTTTTTATTACTCTTCAAAGCATGTTGCTGCGTACTTAGGTGCGGCACAAATTAGCCCGATATGAGGGATTCAAATCATGGCATAAACATATCATAATTCATATTTATATGAAGCATTCTCTTAAGGTATCTTTCATCATTTCCCTTCATGTCAGCCTCACGGTATACTCATTGTCAATTCGTTTCTACTTCTTTCATGTATTCTCTTGGTATGCCGATATATACTTTGAACTCCGGCCCCGAGCTAATAAATTTTCCTCCTCTGGAGCCTGTCAGTGTTGCGATTCCTTTTAAGTTCAATATAATATGCTCTCCCCCCCCCCCCCCCCCCCCTTTTTAAGGGGCTCCTTATACGCCAACAGTCTCCGAGTGTCTTTGCATTTCATTCCATTTCCTCTAAGATCAAATCTCTCAGACCTCACATGAAATCTTATTCCATACCACTAACTTCCCAATTAGCAGTGTCGACTCATCATCCTTAACCCTTCTGAAACAATGCATCCCACTTATCATCTGTTTATGATATTTCCCTTCCACGCTTCTTCCTGTTAGGCATAACTAACTAAATGACCTGATTTATTTTTTTGAACAATTCAGGCAGAATCTCCTTTGCAATCCTTACTATCCAAAATCTGCACACAACAAATATCAACAATGCCTCATAGAGCATACGGTCATACGACATATTCCAGCTACCCAGAGCTTCCAATTTCAGGTAACAGAATAAATATATCAAGACTTACCTTTATGACCTTCCATATCATCACTTACCTTCTTCCGTCGAAGTTAAGGCTTATATAAGGAATTCCATTTTTTTCTATGACTTGGCTCTATCGCACGATGTAAGACAGAAAGAAGGTCAACAATCCCTAAATTCCCTGCAGCCTCCTGTTTATAAGTGTGGCTGGCTTCACACCCATAAACAGGACTCTACTGGACACGACTTTGCAGACAACCCCTAGGACAACCTGCTCTGATACCACTTTGTCACACCCTAATCTCCCAAGGGTGTGGTGGGCACCCGACCCTTACTTAGGGCCGAGCGAACCTTCGTACCCTTAAGGCACACATAATCTTCTTGGACTTTTAAATCAAATAAAGATGAAATACATAGTACAACTTTCAGAAATATTCTTCTTCATCATTATTCTCAAATCAAACAAAATCTGTAATCATGTAGAATTTATCACATAACATAGAATGACATATCGGCTGATGGAGCCGCTTACAAAACCGACATTCTATACCCACGACTCTGTCTGCAAATTCTCTAACATCAATCAGAAATCACAGCACATATACTCTGACTCAGCAACACCCCAGGAGCAAATGGAGCTTGCCATCTTCGCTGGAACATCTTCTATAATAGCTTCAACTCATCTGGGTGTACCTGCGCGGCATGAAACGCAGCCCCCGAAGAAAGAGGGGTCAGTACGGAAAATGTGATGAGCATGTAAGACATGGAATACAGAAAATAGAACCATAATCGAAACAAGCAGTACAAAGGTAAGTACATCATTCAGAATACCAAAATGCTTATTTTCCAAACGCAAATCATATATGCCGATGTCATATGTCAGAAAGAGTACAGAAAGTAAGTAAATCATCCAGAGTGGAAAAATACTTACTTTCCAAACACAGATCATGTGTGCCGACATCATACGTCATCATATACATATACATATAACCGATCCATATGTAATATGTAGTGCCGAGGAACGTACGGCCCGATCCATATATAACATATTAGTGCCGAGGAACGTACGGCCCGATCCATATATATATATATATATTATACTGCTGCGGAACGTGCATCCCGATCCATATATATAACACATTAGTGTCGAGGAACGTACGGCCCGATCCATATATATATTATACTGCTGCGGAACGTGCAATCCGATCCATAAATATATTATACTGCTGCGGAACATGCAGCCCTATCCATACATATATTATACTGCTGCGGAACGTGCAGCCCGATCCATACATATATTATACTGCTGCGGAACGTGCAGCCCGATCCATACATATATTGTTATAGCCCGTATTTTGTATGTCCGGATAATTCGAGATAATTGCGAGAAGTCAAAGGCAAGACTATCTTCCAAAATTATTTTAATGTACAAGATGTTTATGAATATTATTTATAAACATTATTAGTATGGAAATATTGAGAAAGGCTAAGGGTAAAAAAGGAAAATTCACAAAATGGCTCATGGTAATATTGCGGAAGGCTAGGGGAAAATGGGAATTTCACAAGAAGTCTTAAAAATTCTTGAAGAAGACAAGTTGGCCGTGTGGCATATAAGTATATGTCCACATTTTTATTTAATGAGGCTAATTATAAATATATATATATATATGGACCAAGCTTGTTACATAAGCCAAGTGGTCATATTTGCTATTTTAAGAAAGTTCAAGAAAAATGGAGAAGGGATATATACATATAATTGATGACAAAATAAGGGGCAACTCATCATTTTGACTCTAGAACCTTGAAGAGAAAAAAAAAAGAAATACAGCAGGTTCGGCCATGGCTCAAAAAATTGAGGCCATGGAAATTGATCAAGAAAAATTATTTCTTCTAGCTTTTCTACTAAATGGAAGGCCCGTATTAACATGGAGTAGTTATTGGAACAAGCAAAGCACTCATTTGGGAAATTCATAAGCCTAGCCGAATGAAGGAGTCAAGTGAAGAAGGTATGTATTCAATCTTCTTTCCCATGTGTTATGGATGATTTGTGAGTGTTGTAGCATGTAGAGACGGATGAAATTCATGAAATAGATGTATATGGGTGGTGGCCGAATGGGATTGTATGATGGTAGGATGTGATGAATTGATTTTACTTAGAATTTTAATTGTTGTTGCGGTAGATTCTATGATGAAAAATGAGGATTTTATGGGTTGAAATGAAGTGGAAGTCGTTTGTGAAGAAGTTAATGTTATAATAGTATGGTTTCTTATATTTTATGAATAATATTGTTAATGTGTAGGTTGTAAATACAATTCATGAATTTGGAAGTGAGTCATGTGTTGGAAGATTGTAAGTTGGGTTGTTGTGGTTGAATTTGATAGAAGGAAATAGGTTGTTATTGTTCTTGTTGAATTTGGAAGGCTTCCGGTGAAGTAGTATGTTCATTGAGTCGTTTTGAATGATATGTGAATTGAATTGAATATAAATGAAATGTCGTTGAATTGTATGACAAAGGTTGTTAATGTTAGAATGCGTCTTGAATTGATTGTTGATGTTGTTGGCACGATTGTTGGTATTGTTGTTGATAGTTTGGCCGAGTTGAATTCTCGGATTGTTGATTGATGATTTGGGCCGAGTTAGATTCTCGGGGATGGTGTATTTACAGGGGAGATGCTACCAAAATTTCGGCAGATCATAAGTGAATTTATTTGAAAGACTAAGACAAGTGTGTGTGACGATAAATCTAATGATTATGTAAATCTTCTTGAATGTAGACTAGCGATAACGAGCTTGGACAATTAAGCGTAGCTAATAGGACGTGGAGCAGGTATGTAAGGCTTACCCTTTCTTTCTTTTGGCATGATCTTTATGAAACGAGCAAATGACGTATATGTATGATTTCAAAGAAATTACTGCTCTTAGAGCCACTAGGATGGCTAACGTTCTTGATTTCCATAAGCTACTTCATATGATTTTGATGCGTGTGTATGATGTCCGAAGATCTATTTGATATGTTTTCGAATGGTATTTGAAAGATAATCGATATGACTAATGTCTTGATTTTTCAAATGCTAGCACGTTCGACTATTCCATTGAGTGTTTGATATATTTTGATAAGTACATATGATTCCAAAAGCTATATTTGATTTGATCTATACGATATCCGAAAGCTATATTTGAGTCGCTCTCACTTGCGGGCCGGGACACGTTATATGTATATGATGATATGATGATATGGGGATGGCGGACAGGATGGCATATTATGATTTCATTCACCGAGACCCACAAAAGAGGGTCGGGACACGTTATATGTACCCACCGAGTCCCTCGATAGAGGGCTGGGACACGTTATATGCATACATGATATATGAAGTTGACATGCATGATTCTATCCACCGAGTCCCTCACAGGAGGGCCGAGACACGTTACGCATATATGATATGGATTTGCATGATTTTCATTTAAAAAGGCAAGTACTTTGATGTTTTAAAAGGTCATACTTGATTCTGGTAATTCTATGTTTCAGTTATGATTCAGTTTCCTATATTTCATGCCTTACATGCTCAGTACATTTTTTGTACTGACCCCCTTTCTTCGGGGGCTGCGTTTCATGCCACGCAGGTACACCCAGATGAGTTGAAGCTATTATAGAAGATGTTCCAGCGGAGATGGCAAGCTCCATTTGCTCCTGGAGTGTTGCCGAGTCAGAGTGTATGTGCTATGATGTCTGATTGATGTTAGAGACTTTGCAGACAGAGTCGTGGGTATAGAATGTCAGTTATGTAAGCGGCTCCATCAGCCGATGTGTCATTCTGTGTTATGTGACAATTCCATATGATGACAGATTTTGTTTGATATGAGAACAAAGAAAAAGAATATTTCTGAAAGTCTTATTATGTATTTCATGTTTATTTGCTTTAAAGGTCCAAAGAGAGAGAATGACTAAGCATAGTGATGATGTTAGAAAATTTCGGCCCTTGAAAGGTATATAAAGGAATAAATGTGTAGCCATTATATGTGATTGCCTCGGACATGGAAATGCTTTCCTGAAATGATGACTTGAGAATAAGACAGATTTGCGTGTTTAAAATAAAAAAAAAATCCACGAACTTCAGGGCCGATATCACAAAGGGAAAAAGGAGAAAAGTGTTCAAGGAAGAAGGAACCCAAGGAAGAATAAGGATGAAAGTAGGAAAAGTATACTAACGGGTTAGTCGAAGGAAGAAGAGAACGTTTGGGAGTAAAATAATAGGAACCCAATTACGTATGGAGAAAAGAATAAGGATGATGGGATGACATTGTTGACTGGGAAATCAATGGTATGGAATGGAAATTCATGTGAGGTTTGAGAGGTTTGATCTTAAAGGAAATGGAATGAAATGTAAGGAACGTACATGGGAGACCGCTCGGTCATAGCATCATAAATACAGTTAAAGGTTCGATGAGCATAGATAGAGAGAGTGTAAATTGTAAGGCTTCTGTGCGAAGAAAAAAAGTAGCGGGACGCTTAGGAAATATGGACGCAAGGTTGCAACGCAAGCGCATAGTTAAGGAGACTTACGAGTAAGCGAGCTAAATGTGCGAAAGGACGGATAGTGGATGGAAAGGTATAGAAACAATGACAAAATGATGATATAGACATGAATTGAAGGGGAACTCAAGGTAAGGAGAATTCTAGATATGTTATAAGCAAAAATCTGGAAAGCAAGACGAGGATACTCGAGGACCGTTGGCATATAAGGGCCCCTTATAAAGGGGGGGGGGGGGGGAGAACATATTATATTTGACTTAAAAGGAACCGCAACACTATCAGGCTCCAGAAGGGGAAAATTTATTAACTTGGGGCCAAAGCTCTAACCATATCGGCTTATCAAGAGGATACATGAAAGAAGTAGAAATGAATTGACAATGAGTGTACTGCGAGGGCGACATGTTTTAAACTGTAATAGAAGAGTAGAAAATGGCTACAAGCTAAATCCACAAAGGACAATGGAGAAAAACGATAAGATTCAAAGGATATTTCGGACAACAATAACTGGACTGTGAAGGATAATAAGTTGGCACAGTGGATTAGGAAACCCATGACACATAATGAAGACTCATTTAAAGACCGAGGAGTTCGATTATAAAGGAAATAGGGTGAAGGATAAGGAATGGGGCGTGAAGAAAAGGACAACTATAAAAAAAAAGGGACCCTCCCGAAGTATTATAACACCCCATGATATCAGTTGAACATTCGAGGACGAATGTTCTAAAGGGGGGGGGGGGGGGAGGATGTTATAGCCTGTATTTTTTACGTCCGAATAATTCGAGATAATTGCGAGAAGTCAAAGGCAAGACTATCTTCCAAAATTATTTTAATGTACAAGATGTTTATGAATATTATTTATAAACATTATTAGTATGGAAATATTGAGAAAGGCTAAGGGTAAAAAATGAAAATTCACAAAATGGCTCATGGTAATATTACGGAAGGCTAGGGGCAAAACGGGAATTTCACAAGAAGTCTTGAAAATTCTTGAAGAAGCCAAGTTGGCCGTGTGGCATATTGGAACAAGCAAAGCACTCATTTGGGCAATTCATAAGCCTAGCCGAATGAAGGAGTCAAGTGAAGAAGGTATGTATTCAATCTTCTTTCCCATGTGTTATGGATGATTTGTGAGTGTTGTAGCATGTAGAGACGGATGAAATTCATGAAATAGATGTATATGGGTGGTGGCCGAATGGGATTGTATGATGGTAGGATGTGATGAATTGATTTTACTTAGAATTTTAACTGTTGTTGCGGTAGATTCTATGATGAAAAATGAGGATTTAATGGTTTGAAATGAAGTGGAAGTCATTTGTGAAGAAGTTAATGTGATATTAGTATGGTTTCTTATATTATATGAATGATATTGTTAATGTGTAGGTTGTAAATATAATTCATGAATTTGGAAGTGAGACATGTGTTGGAAGATTGTAAGTTGGGTTGTTGTGGTTGAATTTGAAAGAAGGAAATAGGTTGTTATTGTTCTTGTTGAATTTGGAAGGCTTCCGGTGAAGTAGTATGTTCATTGAGTCGTTTTGAATGCTATGTGAATTGAATTGAATATAAATGAAATGTCGTTGAATTGTATGACAAAGGTTGTTAATGTTAGAATGCGTCTTGAATTGATTGTTGATGTTGTTGGCAAGATTGTTAGTATTGTTGTTGATAGTTTGGCCGAGTTAAATTCTCAAATTGTTGATTGATGATTTGGGCCGAGTTAGATTCTCGGGGATGGTGTATTTACAGGGGAGATGCTACCGAAATTTCGGCAGATCATAAGTGAATTTATTTGAAAGACTAAGACAAGTGTGTGTGACGATAAATCTAATGATTATGTAAATCTTCTTGAATGTAGACTAGCGATAACGAGCTTGGACAATTAAGCGTAGCTAATAGGATGTGGAGCAGGTATGTAAGGCTTCCCCTTTGTTTCTTTTGGCATGATCTTTATGAAATGAGCAAATGACGTATATGTATGATTTCAAAGAAATTCCTGCTCTTAGAGCCACTATGATGGCTAACGTTCTTGATTTTCATAAGCTACTTCATATGATTTTGGTGCGTATTTATGATGTCCGAAGATCTATTTCATATGTTTCCGAATGGTATTTGAAAGATAATCGATATGACTAATGTCTTGATTTTTCAAATGCTAGCACGTTCGACTATTCCATTGAGTCTTTGATATATTTTGATATGTACATATGATTCCAGAAGCTATATTTGATTTGATCCATACGATATCCGAAAGATACTTGATATGATTATTGCTTCGATTTTCCAAAAATGGCTTCTGAAATGTTCGTAGAAAGTTCTGTACTTCAAACACTCATAACTTTCTCATACTAAGTCGGATTAACCCGAAACTTGTTTCTGAGCCTTCAGATGTTGGTAAGTATACTTATCTATCGAGTCTTGATTTATGTGCATATAGTTTCTCACTACTCTGCTCGTGGATGCCCCAATATGTCCTTCACTGAGCCCGGGCCAGGATATGTTCTCGTGCGTACTCTCCTGCATTGTTCACCGAGTCCCTCTCACTTGCGGGCCGAGACACGTTATATGTATATGGTGATATGATGATATGGGGATGGCGGCCAGGATGGCATATGATGATTTCATTCACTGAGACCCGCAAAAGTGGGCCGGGACACGTTATATGCATACATGATATATGATGTTGACATGCATGATTCTATCCACCGAGTCCCTCACATGAGGGCCGGGACACGTTACGCATATATGATATATGATATGGACATGTATGATTCTATCCACCGAGTCCCTCACAGGAGGGCCGCACGTCATCTGTATATATGATATATGATATGGATATGTATGATTTTCATTTAAAAAGGCAAGTACTTTGATGTTTTAAAAGGTCATACTTGATTCTGGTAATTCTCTGTTTCAGTTATGATTCTGTTTCCTATATTTCATGCCTTACATGCTCAGTACATTTTCCGTACTGAACCCCTTTCTTCGGGGGCTGCGTTTCATGCCACGCAGGTATACCCAGATGAGTTGAAGCTATTATAGAAGATGTTCCAGCGGAGATGGCAAGTTCCATTTGCTCTTGGAGTGTTGCCGAGTCAGAGTGTATGTGCTATGATGTCTGATTGATGTTAGAGACTTTGCAGACAGAGTCGTGGGTATAGAATGTCAGTTATGTAAGCGGCTCCATCAGCCGATGTGTCATTCTGTGTTATGTGACAATTCCATATGATGACAGATTTTGTTTGATTTGAGAACAAAGAAAAAGAATATTTCTGAAAGTCTTATTATGTATTTCATGTTTATTTGATTTAAAGGTCCAAAGAGGCTATGTGTGTATTAAGAGTCAGAGGGTTCGTTCGGCTCTAAGTAAGGGTTGGGTGCCCATCACACCCTAGTGAGATTAGGGTGTGACAAAGTGGTATCAGAGCAGGTTGTTCTAGGGATTGTCTGCAAAGTCGTGTCCAGTAGAGTTCTGTTTATGTTGTGAAGCCGGTCTCATTTATAAACAGGAGGCTGCGGGGCATTTAGGGATTGTTGACCTTCTTTCTGTCTTAAGATCGTGCGATAGAGCCAAGTCATAGGAAAATGAAATTTCTTATATAAGCCTTACATACGACGGAAGGAGGTAAGTGATGATATGGGAAGTTATAAAAGTAAACCTCGATATACTTGTTCTGTTATCTGAAATTGGAAGTTCTGGATGGCTAGAATGTGACATATAGCCGTATGCTCTGTAAGGCATTGTTGGCATTTGCTGCGTACAGGTTTGAATTGTAGGAATTTGTAAAGGAGACCCGGTCAGCATTTTTCAAAATCAGGTTATTTGATCTGGAACACCTAATAGGAAGAGCATGGGAAGGAAATATCATAAATAGACAATAAGCGGGATGTAATATTTTAGAGGAGCTTTGGATTTGGGCATGGCGTGAAAAATGATTGTGAGAAAGACGAATAGTAGTCTGAAGGATTAAAATGGATGACATTCGAGGCTTAGTAGGACCAAGGTCAGTTGAGGGATTCAGAGAAAGTTGACAATCAGTTTGCTATCGATTATTATGTAAGGGTGGTAAAGTGGAAATTCAAACAGACTGATACTCGAAGTATTCATAAGTAATGGCAATGAAGGTATGTTCGCCACCATCGGGAATCTGGAAGTTCAGGACAGGAAGTAGTCATACACACAGAAGTGAAAAGTGAATATTGAGGATTAAAAAGGGTAAAATAGTAATTGCAAAGGGAAGGACGTGTTACGAACATGCCTCGGAATCTGTAAGACTTCGACTTGCTTCAGATCATGTAATAAAGGCCATATGAGGAATTGGACGCTGTTATATCAGCATTAAGGCACCGGATTCCATCGAAGTTTCGAGGTTAAGCGTGCTAAGATGGGGGAAATCTTAGGATGGGTGACCCCCTGGGAAGTGTGCAAGAAATTTTATAGATTTAGACGTAAGAGACAAGTGGGAAGCCAGAGTAGCCTAAGGGAAACTAGAGTATACAGGATGGTTGGAGACCATAAGAGGCCACATAGGACAAGACAGGCTAGACTGGAGAAGAGACAGAAAGTGCATCACAGCCCTGGAATTAGGATAGGCTTGAATAGCGTTTGGAGTTATTCTGTGGGCAAGGTAATAGTAATTACACACACACAGATATATATATATATATATATATATATATATATATATATATATAAATGCGTATGATATTTCATATGTGGTTGTATCGACGGGCATGTGGTGTGTGTCCCAGTAGCCGGTGCTACGGTATAGAAGGCATTAACCAAGTAAGGGTACCGAAGTTCGAGTGACAATAAAAATAAATGGTACAAGTGTTACAAGGTAAGCTGCTATTATTTTCACTACAGGTTAAGATTGGAAATTTTAATACAACGATATTTGGAAAAGAAAGAGAGTGAGTTAATGGAAGACAAGGAGATCAAAAGGTCGGGGAAAAGTGGAAAGTAAGAAAACTCAGTGAGGGAAGCCCCCGAGAGAACTACCGGCAAAACATGAGATTACTTGGGTAACGACTCAAAGATAGGCACGTCAAAGGGATAAAGTGTGGTAATATGGAACGAAAAAGGAATGTGTGAGGTTCAAGAACCAATTTCAATAAGTGGGTCTGAAAGAATAGTGACCACGACAAGGAATGAAAGTAAGAGAGAGAATGACTAAGCATAGTGACGATGTAAGAAGATTTCGGCCCTTGAAAGGTATATAAAGGAATAAATGTGTAGCCATATTAATGTGATTGTCTCGGACATTGAAATGCTTTCCCGAAAGGATGACTTGAGAATAAGATGGATTTGCGTATTTAAAATAAAAACAAAATCCACGAACTTCAGGGCCGATATCAAAAAGGGGAAAAGGAGAAAAGTGTTCAAGGAAGAAGGAACCCAAGGAAGAATAAGGATGAAAGTAGGAAAAGTATACTAACGGGTTAGTCGAAGGAAGAAGAGAACGTTTGGGAGTAAAATAATAGGAACCCGATTACGTATGGAGAAAAGAATAAGGATGATGGGATGACATTGTTGACTGGGAAATCAATGGTATGGAATGGAAATTCATGTGAGGTTTGAGAGGTTTGATGTTAAAGGAAATGTAATGAAATGTAAGGAACGTACATGGGAGACCGCTCGGTCATAGCATTATAAATACAGTTAAAGGTTCGATGAGAAGAGATAGAGAGAGTGTAAATTGTAAGGCTTCTGTGCGAAGAACAAAAGTAGCGGGAGGCTTAGGAAATATGGACGCAACGTTGCAACGCAAGCGCATAGTTAAGGAGACTTACGAGTCAGTGAGCTAAATGTGCGAAAGGACGGATAGTGGATGGAAGGGTATAGAAACAGTGACAAAATGATGATATAGACATGAATTGAAGGGGAACTCAAGGTAAGGAGAATTCTAGGTATGTTATAAGCAAAAATCTGGAAAGCAAGATGAGGATACTCGAGGACCGTTGGCATATAAGGGCCCCTTATAAAGGGGGGGAGAACATATTATATTTGACTTAAAAGGAACCGCAACACTATCAGGCTCCAGAAGGGGAAAATTTATTAACTTGGTGCCAAAGCTCTAACCATATCGGCTTATTAAGAGGATACATGAAAGAAGTAGAAATGAATTGACAATGAGTGTACTGCGAGGGCGACATGTTTTAAAGAGTAATAGAAGAGCAGAAAATGGCTACAAGCTAAATCCACAGAGGACAATGGAGAAAAATAATAAGATTCAAAGGATATTTCGGACAACAACGACTATTGCAATAAAAGTATCAACAATTGGTAGTCTGGGAAATTTTTGAAAGAAAGAAAGAACGCAGTGTCTATGAATGAAATGAAAGAGTTCATCTGATACAAGAAAATAGTTCATGGACCATTAATTATACGGAGCATGAGAATATACGCTATGAATTTATATGAATCATCGATGTGACGCGATGCTCGATCATATTTGTAAGGAATCCATACAAGGAGACAACGGACGATGGATGAAACGAGCGCCAATACAAAGAAATCAAAGACAAGTATACTCCTGTCGAGAAATGTGAGAGAAGGAAATAAAGAAGAGTTGTAGTAAGAATTCAAAGATATTGCGAACTAAGAAGTTAAGTGAACTCGGATCATAAGCTACCATAAGTGTAACTGGACTGCGAAGGATAATAAGTTGGAACAGTGGATTAGGAAACCCATGACACAGAATGAAGACTCATATAAAGACCGAGGAGTTCGATTATAAAGGAAATAGGGTGAACGATAAGGAATGGGGCGTGAAGAAAAGGACAACTATATAAAAAAAAGGGACCCTCCCGAAGTATTATAACACCCCATGAGATCAGTTGAACATTCGAGGACGAATGTTCTAAAGGGGGAGGATGTTATAGCCCGTATTTTGTACGTCCGGATAATTCGAGATAATTGCGAGAAGTCAAAGGCAAGACTATCTCCCAAAATTATTTTAATGTACAAGATGTTTATGAATATTATTTATAAACATTATTAGTATGGAAATATTGAGAAAGGCTAAGGGTAAAAAAGGAAAATTCACAAAATGGCTCATGGTAATAATGCGGAAGGGTAGGGGCAAAATGGGAATTTCACAATATATATATATATATATATACATATAATTGATGACAAAATAAGGGGAAACTCATCATTTTGACTCTAGAACCTTGGAGAGAAAAAAAAAAAATATAGTAGGTTCGGCCATGGCTGAAAAAATTGAGGCCATGGAAATTGATCAAGAAAAATTATTTCTTCTAGCTTTCTACTAAATGGAAGGCCCTTATTAACATGGAGTAGTTATTGGAACAAGCAAAGCACTCATTTGGGCAATTCATAAGCCGAGCCGAATGAAGGAGTCAAGTGAAAAAGGTATGTATTCAATCTTCTTTCCCATGTGTTATGAATGATTTGTGAGTGTTGTAGCATGTAGAGACGGATGAAATTCATGAAATAGATGTATATGGGTGGTGGCCGAATGGGATTGTATGATGATAGGATGTGATGAATTGATTTTACTTAGAATTTTAATTGTTGTTGTGGTAGATTCTATGATGAAAAATGAGGATTTAATGGTTTGAAATGAAGTGGAAGTCGTTTGTGAAGAAGTTAATGTGATATTAGTATGGTTTCTTATATTATATGAATGATATTGTTAATGTGTAGGTTGTAAATATAATTCATGAATTTGGAAGTGAGACATGTGTTGGAAGATTGTAAGTTGGGTTGTTGTGGTTGAATTTGAAAGAAGGAAATAGGTTGTTATTGTTCTTGTTGAATTTGGAAGGCTTCGGGTGAAGTAGTATGTTCATTGAGTCGTTTTGAATGCTATGTGAATTGAATTGAATATAAATGAAATGTCGTTGAATTGTATGACAAAGGTTGTTAATGTTAGAATGCGTCTTGAATTGATTGTTGATGTTGTTGGCATGATTGTTGGTATTGCTGTTGATAGTTTGGTCGAGTTGAATTCTCGAATTTTTGATTGATGATTTGGGCCGAGTTAGATTCTCGGGGATGGTGTATTTAGAGGGGAGATGCTGTCGAAATTTCGGCAGATCATAAGTGAATTTATTTGAAATACTAAGACAAGTGTGTGTGACGATGAATCTAATGATTATGTAAATCTTCTTGAATGTAGACTAGCGATAACGAGCTTGGACAATTAAGCGTAGCTAATAGGACGTGGAGCAGGTATGTAAGGCTTACCCTTTCTTTCTTTTGGCATGATCTTTATGAAACGAGAAAATGACGTATATGTATGATTTCAAAGAAATTCCTCCTCTTAGAGCCACTAGGATGGCTAACGTTCTTGATTTCCATAAGCTACTTCATATGATTTTGATGCGTATTTATGATGTCCGAAGATCTATTTCATATGTTTCCGAATGGTATTTGAAATATAATCGATATGACTAATGTCTTGATTTTTCAAATGTTAGCACGTTCGACTATTCCATTGAGTCTTTGATATATTTTGATATGTACATATGATTCCAAAAGCTATATTTGATTTGATCCATACGATATCCGAAAGATACTTGATATGATTATTGCTTCGATTTTCCAAAAATGGCTTCTGAAATGTTCGTAGAAGGTTCTGTACTTCAAACGCTCATAACTTTCTCATACCAAGTCAGATTAACCCAAACTTGTTTCTGAGCCTTCAGATGTCGGTAAGTATACTTATCAATTGAGTCTTGATTTATGTGCATATAGTTTCTCACTACTCTGCTCGTGGATGCCCCAATATGTCCTTCACTGAGCCTGGGCCAGGATATGTTCTCGTGCGTACTCTCCTGCATTGTTCACCGAGTCCTTCTCACTTGCGGGCCGGGACACGTTATATGTATATGATGATATGATGATATGGGGATAGCGGCCCGGATGGCATATGATGATTTCGTTCACCGAGACCCGCAAAACAGGGCCGGGACACGTTATATGTACCCACCGAGTCCCTCGATAGAGGGCCGGGACACGTTATATGCATACATGATATATGATGTTGACATGCATGATTCTATCCACCGAGTCCCTCACAGGAGGGCCGGGACACGTTACGCATATATGATATATGATATGGACATGTATGATTCTATCCACCGAGTCCCTCACAGGAGGGCCGGGACACGTCATCTGTATATATGATATATGATATGCATATGCATGATTTGCATTTAAAAATTCAAGTACTTTGATGTTTTAAAAGGTCATACTTGATTCTGGTAATTCTCTGTTTCAGTTATGATTCTGTTACCTATATTTCATGCCTTACATGCTCAGTACATTTTCCGTACTGACCCCCTTTCTTCGGGGGCTGCGTTTCATGCCACGCAGGTACACCCAGATGAGTTGAAGCTATTATAGAAGATGTTCCAGCGGAGATGGCAAGCTCCATTTGCTCCTGGAGTGTTGTCGAGTCAGAGTGTATGTGCTATGATGTCTAATTGATGTTAGAGACTTTGCAGACAGAGTCGTGGGTATAGAATGTCAGTTATGTAAGCGGCTCCATCAGCCGATGTGTCATTCTGTGTTATGTGACAATTCCATATGATGACAGATTTTGTTTGATTTGACAACAAAGAAAAAGAATATTTCTGAAAGTCTTATTATGTATTTCATGTTTATTTGATTTAAAGGTCCAAAGAGGCTATGTGTGTATTAAGAGTCAGAGGGTTCATTCGGCTCTAAGTAAGGGTCGGGTGCCCATCACACCTTAGTGAGATTAGGGTGTGACATATATTATACTGCTACGGAACGTGCAGCCCGATCCATACATATATATTATATTGCTGCGGAACGGGCAGCCCGATCCATACATATATATTATAACATAACATGTTAGTGCCGAGTTTAACATAGTGCGCAGAACGTCATATCCGGCCCGAGACTCGGCGAACGATATAACAATAGTGCGCACGAGCAGAGTAATGAGAAACCATATACATATAAATCAATTCTAAGGCTCGGTGGAGAAGTATACTTACCGACACCTGAAGGCTCAGAAACAAGTTTCGGGTCAATCCGATTTAGTATAAGAAAGTTATGAGCGTTTGAAGTACAGAACCTTCTACGAACGTTTCAGAAGCCATTGTTGGAATATCAAAGCCACAATCATGTTAGGTACCCTTTGAATATCGTCATGGATCACATCCGACAGAGCTTTTGGAACCATATATACGTATCAAAATGTATCAAAGACTCGATGGAATAATCAAACGTGCTATTATTTGAAAACCAAGACATTAATCACATCAATTATCTCTCGAATGCCATTCGGAAACATATCAACCGAACTTCAGACATCATAGATACGCATCAAAACCATATGAAACAACTTACGGAAGCCAAGAATATTAGCCATCCTAGTGGCTCTAGGAATAGGAGTTTCTTTGAAGTCATACATATACTTTGTCATGTTGGTTTCACAAAGATCATGCCAAAAGAAAGAAAGGGTAAGCCTTACATACTTGTCCCACATCCAATTAGCTGCGCTTATTCGTCCAAACTTGCTAGTCTACATTCAAGAGAATTCACACAATCATTAGACTCATCGACATACACTTGTCTTAGTCTTTGAAATGAATTCATTTATATTCTGCCGAAATGTCGGCAGCATTTCCCCTGTAAATACACCATCCCCGAGAATCCAACTCGGCCAAATCATCCATCAACAATCCGAGAATTCAACTCGGCCAAATTATCAACAACAATACCAACAATCATGCTAACAACATCAACAATCAATTCAAGACGCATTCTAACATTAGTAACTTCTTTTACATAATTCGACAACATTTTGCTTATATTCAATTTAATCACAACAACCAACTTACAATCTTCCAAACACATCTCTTATCTCCAAATTCATGAGTTATACCAACAACCCATACATTAACAAATTTATTCTTACAACTATGGCACTATTAATATTTTATGACCCATTTACTACGCTCTTCTATAATCCAAGTGTTTCAATGTATTAATGCTTCAATCATCATGAGAAGGTCCTCAAACTTAACTTGGGTAGTGTTGGAACAAGCCTTGAGCAACAACACTCTTTTATGCCAAAAACCCTATTTCACTTCCTTTGCAATTTCTTGGTGTAGATGATCTTTGATGAGCTTCACACCCTTGGTTCCATGGATTTAATGTAGTTGACAACTAATTTACCTTAACTTCTTGTGGATGAAATGTTTGGAATGTTCTAGAGTCCTCTTGAGTTGTGTAGATAAGAAATGAAATGAAAATGAATGAAAAGGGTCCCTTATATTAATCACAAAATCTGATTTTTAATGAACAGTAGTCGGGTGCACAGTGGCTGTAAACCCAGTTTACGGGCCGTATTCTGGTTTACGGTCCGTCCTTCACGACCATAATTAAGCATATCAGAGATAGAAAGGTTTGCTGGAGTCATGGTGGTTTCGATTTACGGTCCATATTCTGAGTCGTATTTAACCATTTCATCATTTGGCAGAAAGTTGAAGTTGTTGGGATGTTGAAGGACGATGGTAGTTTACGGTCAGTAAACCACTTTACGAGTCGTATTCTATTTTACGACCCACTGGGTCAAAGTGCAGATCTATAACTTTCTCATTTCAAAAATTCATAAATAGTCATTCCCTACTTAGTAAAATATCGCACACTCACACACTTCGTTGGTCTACTCGTTGTACGTTCACGGAGAAATTTCCGGGGTGTAACATTTTTCCCCCCTTTGGAACATTCGTCCTCGAATGTTAAACACTCGGGATTCTACGAAAATTTCGTCAGAGTTTCCCCTGTAATTTGGCACTAACAACCTGTCACAACAACCCATAATATCATCGCCTCACAGGGCTACATCACAACATTGACATATCTTTGGCCACACGCGACCAAAAGCATGAAAATAAACATACATACCTTATATCGCTGGTGCTTCATCTTGAATCTCTCCTGGGGGTCGAAATAAATGCGGATACCTAGACTTCATATTCTCTTCTGCTTCCCAGGTCATTTCTTCCCGATTGTTGTTTCGCCAAAAGACTTTTACTGAAGCTACCTCTTTATTTCGAAGTCTTCGTACTTGCCTGTCTAGAATAGCCATAGGCACCTCTTCATAGGTTAGCTTTTCTGTCACTTGCACATCATCTATCGGGACAATCTTTATAGGATCTCCAATACACTTGCGGAGCATCGAACCGTGGAAGACTGGATGGACTGATTCAATCTCCGAAGGCAAATCCAGTTCATAGGCTACATGACCCATCTTACGGATAATTTTATAGGGTCCAATGTATCTACGATTTATTTTCCTTTTCTTACCAAATCTCATCACCCCTTTCATTGGCGATACTTTCAAAAATACCCAGTAACCAACTTGGAATTCCAAGTCTCGTCGGCGATTGTCCGCATAAGACTTTTGGCGACTTTGGGCTTTCAACAATCGATCTCGGATCACCTTAACCTTTTCCACCGCTTGCTTAATTAATTCAGGGCCTACTAGTTGTGCTTCTCCTATTTCAAATCATCCGATTGGGGATCTACATTTCCTTCCATATAAAGCTTCATATGGATCCATTTGAATGCTTGAATGATAACTATTATTGTATGCGAATTCGATTAGAGGTAAATGATCATCCCAACTTTCACCGAAATCCAGCACACATGCTCGTAGCATATCTTCCAAGGTCTGAATAGTACGCTCGGCCTGTCCGTCAGTCTGCGGATGAAATACCGTGCTAAGCTTCACTTGAGTGCCTAGACCTTCTTGGAAGGACTTCCAAAACCTGGCTAGAAACTGTGCTCCTCTATATGTTATAATAGATAATGGTATACCATGTAGTCACACAATTTCCTTGAGATACAACCTCGCATAGTCTTATGTTGAGTACGTGGTTCTAACTGGAAGAAAATAGGCCATTTTTGTGAGCCTGTCCACAATCACCCATATCGAATCATACTTGCCTCGAGAACGAGGTAATCCCACGATGAAATCCATGTTGATCACTTCCCATTTCCAAGTAGGAATTTCTATTACTTGCAATAAGCCTCTTGGCTTCTGATGTTCAACTTTTACTTGCTGGTAATTTGGGCACTATGCTACAAATTCGGCTATGTTTCTTTTCATGCCATCCCACCAATACATCATCTTGAGATCACGATACATTTTAGTCGCACCCGGGTGAATAGAATACCGAGAACAATATGCTTCTTCAAGAATTCGTCTGCGCAATTCTGCTACATTCGGCACACATAATCTGCCTCGGTACCTAAGAATTCCATTTATAGAAACTTCAAATGAAGACTTCTCTTTCCCATAAGATGTGTCTCTGTAGTGACGCAATTGAGGATCTTCATATTGCCGTTCTTTCACTTCTACATCCAAGGGCGAAGTTGTGGGGTCATTGATGCCAATCCCTGCATTACCTGAATCAATCACCCGCACTCCAAGATTAGCTAATTGGCGGAGCTCATGAACCATCTCTTTCTTTTTCGGAGGGACTTCACATAAACTGCCCATTGATCGTCGGCTAAGCGCATCGGCTACTACATTCGCCTTTCCGGGGTGATACAAAATGTTCACATCATAATCCTTCAATAATTCTAACCACCGCCTCTGCCGCAGGTTCAACTCCTTCTGCTTGAAAATGTACTGAAGGCTTTTGTGATCTGTATAGATATCAACATGCACACCGTACAATAATACCTCCATATTTTTAAGGCATGAATAACTGCAGCCAATTCGAGATCATGAGTCAGATAATTCCTTTCATTCTTCCGTAATTGTCTCGAAGCATATGCAATAACTTTTCCATGCTGCATCAATACGCATCCTAGTCCAACACCAGAAGCATCACAATACACCACATAGGCATCTGATCCTTCGGGAAGTGTTAAGATCGGAGCTGAGGTCAATCTGTCTTTCAACTCTTGGAAGCTGCGCTCACAAGCATCATTCCATTGAAATTTGGCTGACTTCTGGGTTAGTTTCGTCAATGGGGCAGAAATAGATGAAAAGCCCTCTATGAATCTTCTATAGTAACTTGCCAAACCCAGAAAACTACGGACTTGTGTAGGCGTCGTAGGCCTTGGCCAAGTGTTCACAGCTTCAATTTTCTGAGTGTCGACTCGAATGCCATCATTTGAAATGACATGGCCCAAAAATGTTACAGAATTCAGCCAAAACTCGCACTTTGAAAATTTTGCATATAATTCCCGGGCTCGAAGAATGCTTAGAACAATTCGCAAATGATCTGCATGTTCTGATTCAGTGCGAGAATATCAAAATACTATTACAAATAAATCCAAGAGTGGCCTGAACACATTATTCATCAAGTTCATAAACACGGCCGGAGCATTAGTCAACCCAAATGACATCACTCGGAATTCATAGTGACCATATCTCGTTCGGAAGGCCGTCTTGGGAATATCCGCTTCTCTAACTCTCACCTGATGGTAACCCAATCTCAAATCTATTTTTGAAAACCATTTGGCACCCTGTAGCTGATCAAATAAATCATCAATCCTCGGATGAGGATATTTGTTCTTTATCGTCACTTTATTCAATTGCCTGTAGTCGATAAACATTCGTAGAGATCCGTCTTTCTTTCTTACAAAGAAGACCGGTGCTCCCCACAGTGATGAACTGGGTCTAATAAACCCCTTTTCCAGCAAATCTTTCAACTGCGCCTTTAGCTCTTTTAATTCTGCCGGAGCCATTCGATAAGGAGGAATAGAAATAGGCTTGGTGTCCGGCAGCACGTCAATAGCAAAATCTATTTCCTTTTCTGAAGGAAGACCTGGAAGCTCATCAGGAAATACATCTGGGAATTCATTCACGACCGGAACTGATTGGAAAGTTGGCGGCTTTGCCTCGGTGTCATGAACCCGAACTAAATGATAAATATAACCCTTGGCTATCATCTTCTTTGCCTTAAGGTAGGAAACAAACCTACCCTTTGGAGATGCTGCATTAACCTTCCATTTAAGCATGGGCTCTTTCGGGAATTGGAATCGAACCACTTTTGTGCGGAAATCAACGTTTGCATAACACGAGGCCAACCAATCCATACTCATGATTACATCGAAATCTATCATTTTCAGCTCAATCAAATCAGCTTTGGTCTGACGATCACATATCACAATGACACAATTTTTGTACACTTTCCTTGCTATCACGGGATCACCAACCGGAGTGAGTACCTCAAAAGGTTTAATTGACTCGGGTCTCACCCCAATACAACCAGCAACATATGGAGTAATATAAGAAAGAGTAGAGCCGGGATCTATCAATGCATACACATCACGGGAGAATATAGACAGTATACCTGTAACAACATCCGGGGAGGACTCGAGATCTTGCCGTCCGGCTAAAGCATATACACGGGGCTGAGTGGCACCTGAAGTAGATGCTGCCCCTCTGCCTCTACCTCGGCCTGCTGACATCTGGGGAGTCTGTCCTGCCGGGCGTGCTGAGGAAGAACCAGCTGCTGAACCGGTGAGCTGAGCTCCAACTCTACCACTCATCGACGGTAAATCTCTCATCATGTGCCCAACTGGGTCGAGCTCTCCTCCCTGTCTACCTGTGGGCATGATCACAACATCCAAAGAAAACAGACGTCACTACGAATATTGTACTGAGTATGAGAGGCATAAACAATGAAATAGAACAACGGCATAAAGGAAATATCAGTATGGAACATCTATATCTAACTATTATATATAAAAGAATTAAGCCATGCTGTCTTACTCATACTCATCACCATATCATGTGTGCATAATGTATAAGTTGCCCGCTCATATAGGTGCGGTATAATAATGTTTAAGCTGCCCGTCCATATCAGATCGGTGTGATAATTATAACATGAGCCTGCGTCCAGGCCTCCCGCGTCTGGGGTATCATCTCATGCCGCCCACTAGTGGTGTCTGCCCATGCCATTTGGCCATAGTGTATCGTATAGCTGCCCGCCTCGGCGGTGACTGCCCGGCCAACTAGGCGTGGTGTTATATCATCAACATACATGCTCATCATAATATGCTTATCATAATACATGCATAAGGCTTATGAACAACTTTACTTTATCGCGGTGACGTAAGGTCGTGATCCACCGATTTCATTATGGAGCAATTATCGACATCCTGCCTCACCTTGAAGGAACTAACATATAAGGTGAGTGTGAGCAATAAATAACATGACGCCATTTTAAGATCATCATATCATAGCTCTCATCTTACATTACCATTCATGGATATGGGATTTTTAGCTTTCCAGAATATAGGAACTCATGAAGAGGAGGAAAATTATGCTATGAGATTCAAGCCATTAGAAAGAAGGGACTAGCCTCACATACCTTTGAAGTTTAACTAAGCTATCGTTCGATTTTTATCCTTCGATATCGCGTTTCTACCTTCAAAAGAGAATTCGCATTTACGTTAGTTAATCGACTATAAGAACACGCTACTATTTCTAGGGAAGATTGGGCGGCACTTCCTTTGTTTATAATAATTTTCCCCTATTCCATATTAACTCCCAAACGCTCACAACAACATTCACAATATTGTATTCAACAATCGTCATTTTATCTACATTTTCCACATTCCACCATTTTTCTCTAATTTCCCCACATTTATGGGTTTTAGCTCATCATCACATTTTCTCATACATCACACCTATTTCATGGTATACACATCATTTATAACATATTTATACTCCCAACTCATCAACATTCATAATGCAATCGAACTATCATTCAACTATGTCACTATTCACATTTTATGACCCATTTACTACGCTCTTCTATAATCCAAGTGTTTCAATGTATTAATGCTTCAATCATCATGAGAAGGTCATCAAACTTAACTTGGGTAGTGTTGGAACAAGCCTTGAGCAACAACACTCTTTTATGCCAAAACCCTATTTCACTTCCTTTGCAATTTCTTGGTGTAGATGATATTTGATGAGCTTCACACCCTTGGTTCCATGGATTTAATGTAGTTGACCACTAATTTCCCTTAAATTCTTGTGGATGAAATGTTTGGAATGTTCTAGAGTCCTCTTGAGTTGTGTAGATAAGAAATGAAATGAAAATGAATGAAAAAGGTCCCTTATATTAATCACAAAATCTGATTTTTAATGAACATTAGTCGGGTGCACAGTGGCCGTAAACCCAGTTTACGGGGGCCGTATACTGGTTTACAATTCGTCCTTCACGCCCATAATTAAGCATATCAGAGATAGAAAGGTTTGCTGGAGTCATGGTAGTTTACGGTCGTAGTTTACAGGCCGTATTTCGATTTACGGTCCATATTCTGAGTCGTATTTAACCATTTCATCATTTGGCAGAAAGTTGAAGTTGTTGGGATGTTGAAGGACGATGGCAGTTTACGGTCCGTAAACCACTTTACGTGCCGTATTCTATTTTACGACCCACTGGGTCAAAGTGCAGATCTGTAACGTTCTCATTTCCAAAATTCATAAATAGTCATTCCCTACTTAGTAAAACATCGCACACTTATACACTTCGTTGGTATACTCGTTGTACATTCACGGAGAAATTTCGGGGGTGTAACATAATCAAAGATGCTAATGCACCTGTGCCTTATGAAATAAGAATCATGCATGTCTATACCATATACCATATCTGGCCCATTGTGGGACTCGGTGAATAAAGTCATCATATACCATACTCGGCGCCATAATCACATCATCATCATCATATATATATATATATATATATATATACCGTACCCGGACCTTTAGTGAGGGACTCGGTGAACAATACAGTGAAACAGTGCACGAAAACATACCCTGCCTGGGACTCGGTGAAAGATATATTAACAACATGCACGAGCAGAGTAGTGAGCAACAATATACAAACTAAATCATCATCTGAGACTCAATAGAATAGGTAGAATGAACTAATACTTAAGCATCAAAGATAACAATCATATCAAGTACCCCTCGAATGTCACTACGGATTATATCAAATAGAACTTCAAGAATCATAGACACGTATCAAGATAGTGTGAAATAGGTTCTGGATATCAAGAACATTATCCATCCTACTGCCTCTAAGAATAGGGCTTTCTTTGGAGTTATATGCTCGTCTATTTGTTTATAAAGATCATGCAAAAAGAAAGAAGGGTTAGCTTTACATACCTGTTATAGATCAACCGTAACCAAGCTTGCTTCGTCGCCCCTTTAGCCTATTAATACCAGTGTAACACTATTGTTAATAAACTACGACTTCCCAAACTTATAAATCTACAACCAATCACTTATGGGAATCACTCCTTAGTTAATACTCTTTGATTAGCATTTTGATTAGTTAAGAACTTAACGGAAATCGGGCAGCATTTCCTCTATATAACTCGCCTAACCCGAACTTCCAATTAATCTCCGGTTATCACAACAATACTGTTATACCCCGTATGTTCATACGTCAAATTATTCGCAAGCAAGTCGACTCAAGTTAAATGAAGAATCATTTTTGGACACGAAATAGAAATCTTTTAATTTGCAATTTTAAGTAGAACATAAATTGTTTATAAATTTTATTTAGTGTAAAAATATTATTGGAGGTTAGAGATTAATTATTTGTGATTAGATTACTAAGTAGGAATTAGTGATTAATTAAATTAATTAAATTAAGTCTAGTGGGCCTCATCCGAATTAAATAAAAAAAAAAAAAAATGGATGACTTATTAGGTTGGACACGTGTAGGATTTAGAGGACATATATATAAGTCAAGAATGACTCATTGAGTCATCACTATCACACTTCAATTGAACAAAAATGGAGATGGAAAGAGAAAAAAAAAGGAGCAGCATTGGATATTAAGTCGGAGAAGAAGAAATTGTAAAATTGGAGCAATTGAGCGTAGAAATTCCTTCGAGAAAAATTTGGTAAGATTTTCTTATTTTATGGTGTAATTGTGTTAATAGTATTATAATGGAATTATTAAAATTGGATTGGACGAAATTGGAAGTAAGAAAATGCATGAAATTGATGTTATAGGAAATTGTGGGCTGAATTGTGAGAATTTTATGTGTATATCGTTGTTGTTGGTATTTCTGTGCTGACAGGAGGACAATTAGAAATTCGGGTTAGGCGGATATATAGGGGAAATGCTGCCCGATTTTCGTTAAGCCCTTAATTAATGGAAAACCCTAAACGAGAATGTATTGGTTAAAGAACAAGTTCTATAAAGTGATGGGCTACGCATTTGCCAACTAGAAAGTATAGTTACTGACGATAACGTTACCTTTATGTTAACTAGGCTAAAAGAGAGACAAAGCGAACGGTTTTGCGATTAGTCGTCAACAGGTATGTAAAGGTGTCGCTTCTTTCTTTTGGCATGTCTTAGATTTAAGTGATGAACGATATGAACTTTGGGGTAATTCCATTCATAAGCTTTGAGTGATATTTATGATTCTTATTCACTTCTTGATGTTACAATTCTCAAGGGATTGAGCCTCCCTCTTCAGTTTTCTGTACGTTGGTTAATAGTCGATATATATCCGTTCCTATTCTTAGGAACTCTATAATAACTAGTGACATATGACTATGATCCTTAAGGCTTTGTGATATACTTATGATGACGTCAAGGGATGTTTGATATGTTTCCGATGACCTTCGAAAGGTATTTGATACGACTATTGTCTTGATTTTCAAATGGTAATTCGTGTTGATTATTCTATTGAGTCTTTGAAAATGTTTTTAAATTGCATATAGTTTCTCACTACTCTGCTCGTGCATGCCTCAATATGTCTTTCACTGAGTTTCGAGCCAGGATATGTATTCGTGCACAGTTTCACTGCATTGTTCACCGAGTCCCTCACTAGAGGGCCGGGTACGGTATATATATTATGGTGTTATGCTGTGTTATGGTGTTATGCTGTGTTATGGAGTTATGCTGTGTTACGGAGTTATGCTGTGTTCTGGAGTATGTTGTGTTATGGCGCCAAAGACGGGGTGGCGACCCTGTTCACCGAATCCCATAATGGGCCGGATATGATATATGATATTGACATGCATGATTTATGATCAAAGGCAAGCATTTTGGTATTCTGGTTATTGTACTCGTTTTTTGTACTCCTTATTTTAGTTATGATCCTGTTTACTGTATTTCATGCTTTACATGCTCAGTACATATTCCGTACTGACCCCCTTTCTTCGGGGGGCTGCGTTTCATGCCCGCAGGTGCAGATACTCGCTTTGGTGATCCACCAGCTTAGGACTCCCTTTCTGCTGTCTTTGAGAGCTCCGTTGTTCTGGAGGCTAGACTTTTTGTTTGAATCTTATGATATATATATGTATATGCTATCCAGGGGTACGACGGGGCCCTGTCCCGTCATATTTCGCTATTCGTACTCTTAGAGGTCTGTAGACATATGTGTGGGTTGTGTATGGGTTCTATTCAGTTGTGTCTATACGATGTGCTGTGGTATGATGTTCGTCTCTAGTAGCAGCCTTGTCGGCTTGCATACGATATTGATATGTGATGGCAGCCTTGTCAGCTTGCGTATTATTTCATGATATGATTAGTTGTGACTCCTCAGGAGACCGTTGATCTGGAAATATATATATATGATGATGTTACAAACTTTGGAGTTCCTTTATAAGTTTCTGTATTGTCATAGTTTCAGTTTGATGTTATATGTAACAGGTTGGTATAAGAGTGCCCAGTTCGGGCACCAGTCACGGCCTATGGGGCTGGGTCGTGACAAAAGTGGTATCAGAGCAGTTCGTCCTCGGAGTGTCTACAGACTGTGTCTAGTAGAGTCTTGTTTTATCGGTGTGTTGTGCACCACATCTATAAACTGGAAGCTACAGGACATTTAGGATGTTACCTTTATTTCATATCTAAGATCGTATGATAGAGCTCAGCCATAGGAAATGAAATTCCTTATACTAACCTTTGATTACAGCTGAAGAACGACATCGACTGAAGTACGCGACTGACGATATTGGAAGCTACAAAGTACACAGGTAAGTAACGGTGCGAAAGAGGCATGTTGGATAAGGTAAGAATGTTGAAATTTGATTGAAATGTAAAGTTGAAGAATGAAAGAGTAGGTAGATAGTAAGGTATAACAGGACGGATCGTTAAAGGATCAGGTACGTCTCGAGGTGCGCTATGTGAGGTAAGTTTCGACACCTTTATACTTTTTACTGGAAATAGGGAGCCCTGTGTGGCTATGATATGATATGATATATGCGTATATATGTTGGCCTTGTGAGGCATTATTGGTATTTCCTACATGCAGGTTTTGGGATAGTAAGAAATACAGAGGAAACTCTGCCCAAATTTTCCCAGAAATAGAAAAAAGAAGAGAATGGGATATAAGTTCATAATATGTCTTGAAAGTCGATACCGATAGGGAAAATTTATTATGCTAGATTAAAGCTTTAAGAGATACCCTCCATGTCATCCGTAAGAGGCACCATTGTTATTTGACAAATTGTATTTCGAAAAAGCCTATATGAGCAGTAAGGTTTGGAATTCATTTGAATGGACCAGAATGCTTTCCAGCCACACTTTTGCCTTAGAAAAAGCTTATGTTGAAGGGTAAAAACGTCCGGTAATTAATTTTCACTTTTATTGAAAAGTACAAAGCATACAGCCAGTAGTTTATGAACTAAATGATTCGTTCACGACTCAAGAATAAATCTGGAGGTAAACTATGTGAATCAAGCACTAGAAGTCCTGTGGTTCTTGTCGGATTCTAGTTTTCTTCTGGTGGTGGTTGGAGAATGCCTCATGGTAACATTTTATTAGTTCTCAATCAACTAGTTGGAGATGGAATTTTTGGAAGGAAAACTTAAATTTGTAGGCTGTCTAGGATCATGTATTTCATATGTTGTTGGTGAGATGCTAGGATGATTCAGAAGGGCTTGTGATACTAAGGGATGATTTAGAAAGAGGTGGCAACTCGTAACAGAACATTTTATTGAGGTATCAAGTGAACTGATAAGTAGGGGTAAATTACGATGAGTTTACAGTCAAAAGGAGTAGTAGTATGATTGAGACAAAAGTACGGGGTAGGAAGAGTTATGACAAATTATGAAGGTATTGATAAGATAGCATGTGAGGTATTAAGGGTAAAGATTGATCAGAAAGAGTGACGGGTTAAGTACGCCTAGTCCATATAGTGTAATTAAAACATAGTAAGAATCGTCAATAAGATTAAGAATTGTTACGTTATAGGATGGATTACGAATATGATGTAATGTGAATACCATAAGGATTGCTATAGAAATGAGTAAAGCCTAGCAAGGAAGTAACTAAAGAATACGATGTGATTAGTGTGAAACGGAAAAGCAAATGTAGAACGAATAAGGAAGACTTACAAAGTTCTACAGGGAAAGTTCAGAATGGAGATCAAGTGGTAACGAAAGTGAAAGCGAGCACAGGAAGAGAAGGAGTTAATTGAAAGAAGAAGATAAGAAGAAAGCGAGTGGGATTACAGTATAGCGATGTGTTATGACGTATAGCTAAGAAAACGAGTAATATAAGCGACAAAATTGTGAAAGCCCAAACTAAAGGAAGATGAGCAACGGGACAGAATGAATACCAGAGATGACTGGTATGATAAGAACAAATAGGGATGAACAGAATATACTATGGAAATAAGAAAGGGGTTATGTAGAAGTAGTGTTTTCTGAAGGATACAAGAGTAGCATAAGAATCCTCGTGTACAGAATAAAAGACGGACATAGACTGGAGAAATGAAAGGAATACTAAATGAAGCACTCAAGACGGACGTAATTAATTAAGTATGAGTATAGGACAAAAGGAAAATATATAGCTATGAACTTAAGGTGTAGTATTACGAGAAGGTGATAAGACAAGACCACTATTAAGAAGAATTTGATATGATTTTGAGTTAGTTAGAAGTTAACGTTGGGTATACAACAAGGGTGAAAGAGCATGAGGCATAAAGGAGCACTGCATGTGTATGACTTCACCTTGGAAATGGTGAAATCCTTAAAGGACAAGGATTGCGAATTTGCGAAACAACTGATGTATTGTAAATATATTAAAAGAAACAGATGATATCCGTTGGGATAAAGATAGTGTTATCAGAAAGCTTGAGACACTTATCATTAGAATATAAGTGCTACCGAACGGAGAATTTGAAACGACGATAAGCACTAGCTAATTACTGATTGGAATGAATGGAATGTGACTTCGGATAAATTGGTACATCAATTATATTACTTGAGTACCAACCATCAGATAAGATTTTGTACTATATATCGAGAGTTCTCGTCACCTTTTGATTGTGTTGGGGTTTCATACATGGGTAATCTAAGTTATGGGGGATATAAAGGAAGACATGGAGGTGGTGCAGTAACCAAATGTATTGGAAAAAGAATCATATGAATTTGAAAATTGAAATGGGGGCATAGAGCGGAATATAAATAGATAAGGATGTAGGTACACCCTAAAGGGGGGAAGCGGATGAGAAAAATGCAAGTGTAAGGTGAAATCAACTGACACTGCAATACATTTGATGTGAAAACTTAAAATTTAAGTGAGATCCCTTGCTGAAATAAGTTAGCGAGATTTGAAGGCCAACAATAAACGGATAGAAGCCAAGATAGTATTTGAGACAGTGCAGAGAATTATTGGTAAAGATCTTGGATAATATGACATCAGAAGGTGGATGCTCCTAAAAAGGAAGAATACGACAAGAAAATGGCAACGAGTAACTTAAAAGATATTATAAAAGATAGCAAGGCTATACTGGATTAGAGGTTAAGATGTTGACAACAGAGTTATTGGCTAATGATATTGTGACAAATAAGTAGCAAAGGAGAAAGGATAGGAAATCTCTCCTATAGTAGGATATGAGAAAATCAAATGGCGAATAAAGAAAAGGAAAGGAGCGTGACAAGATAGACCGCAACTGAGTTTTAGTACAAATAAGATATGCAAAACGGGATGAACCAGGAGAGAGAAGGACTATGACTAAGATTGGATATACTTTGTACAAGCTGTACAAGAATAGTTATGCAACCTACGAATAATTGTATGCTAAGGATGAGACCAAGTGAGTACTTGATAAGGAGAATAAGGATTCAGTACTAACAACGTGATTGTGATATTTTGGATACATTAAAGGAAGGTGTAAGGTGGTTTGAGGAAAAACTACAGAGGTATAATTAGTATTGAGGGCAAGAGCCATAATTAAGCCTTGATATCAATTGAAAGAGATAAGCGAAGAATGTAAGGTCTGCATAAAGACTAGTGAGGCGCCGCTAATGTATTTCTTGGGTTGATTTGAGAACCCACATATATTCTTGTAAGATTGCAACATGATGCGTGATAGGAAAAATAAGAGAAACATTTGAGTAAAGAGGTAATAGAAGAGTTTGAGTCAAAAATAAGGAAACGACACGAGATAATATGCCTAAAGTATTACCAGTTACGTTAAGGGAAATTACGAAATGATTTAATCGAGACAATCAGAACAAGCGAGTTACGGGATGACAGTGAAGTCATAATATGAGGGGACCATAGCGCTATTTGATAACCAACCCTAAAGATCAAGATCAAGAAGTAAAAACAAGTGATGGTTAAAGACCTTTAAAAGAAAGTCAAAAAGTGACGCATGATGCTGAGGGTTCCAGAATACGGACTGTCACAGCGGAGTAAAGCAGGGATATTAGAGTACAAAATGTTACCCTCTGGAAAATTTCATTTTACTCGTAAAACTTGCGAAGGGTCTACAGGTTACTAGAGGCATGCGATACTCCAGGGGTATTAAAGTCTAATAAACCGACGAGGGACGTCTACGCGTTATAAAAAGCTTATTTAAAGATTGAGAGGTAAAATAAAAGAAACGATACCTTAAGGGGATAACTGTAAGAGAAGCACAAGAACAAAGTAAGATTTCAGCGGAAGAGTAATACAACTGACAACGGACTGCGAAGTAAAGAGGAGAGTAAAGACAATGACGTGGAGTTATTACCTCGGGAAGAACCAGAAAGAGGAAATATTACCGGAAAGACTATGTAAAGACCTGGAAGGCGTTATAATGAACTAAAGCGAGTAGACAAACGGAAGGGGTATGTGAAGGGCATAATTAACTAAGAGAAACTTGAGAAAGTATTGGGAATTCAGGATCAGTTTAACATTCCAGGACGAATGTTCTAAAGGGGGGAAGGATGTTATACCCCGTATGTTCATATGTCAAATTATTCGCAAGCAAGTCGACTAAAGTTAAATGAAGAATCATTTTCGGACACGAAATAGAAATCTTTTAATTTTCAATTTTAAGTAGAACATAAATTGTTTATAAATTTTATTTAGTGTAAAAATATTATTGGAGACTAGGGATTAATTAATTGTGATTAGATTACTAAGTAGGAATTAGTGATTAATTAAATTAATTTAATTAAGTCTAGTGGGCCTCACCTGAATTAAGTAAAAAAAAAAAAAAAGAATGGCAGACTTATTAGGTTGGACACGTGTAGGATTTAGAGGACCTATATATATAAGTCAAGAATGACTCATTGAGTCATCACTATCACACTTCAATTGAACAAAAATAGAGATGGAAAGAAAAAAAAAAGGAGCAGCCATGGCTGCTACTGTTCAGGGCCAGCCATGGCTGTTGTATAAAAATAAAAAAAATTGCTTTGATTTAATTCCAAGGTGAATTACAAGTTCAAGGAGGTGATAGCAACATTGGATATTAAGTCGGAGAAGAAGAAATTGTAAAATTGGAGCAATTGAGCGTAGAAATTCCTCCGAGAAAAATTTGGTAAGATTTTCTTATTTTATGGTGTAATTGTGTTAATAGTATTATAATGGAATTATTAAAATTGGATTGGACGAAATTGGAAGTAAGAAAATGCATGAAATTGATGTTATAGGAAATTGTGGGCTGAATTGTGAGAATTTTATGTTTATATCGTTGTTGTTGGTATTTCTGTGTTGACAGGAGGACAATTAGAAATTCGGGTTAGGCGGATATATAGGGGAAATGCTGCCCGATTTTCGTTAAGCCCTTAATTAATGGAAAACCCTAAACGAGAATGTATAGGTTAAAGAACAAGTTCTATAAAGTGATGGGCTACGGATTTATGAACTAGAAAGTATAGTTACTGACGATAACGTTACCTTTATGTTAACTAGGCTAAAAGAGCGACAAAACGAACGGTTTTGCGATTAGTCGTCAACAGGTATGTAAAGTTGTCGCTTCTTTCTTTTGGCATGTCTTAGATTTAAGTGATGAACGATATGAACTTTGGGGTAATTCCATCATAAGCTTTGAGTGATATTTATGATTCTTATTCACTTCTTGATGTTACAATTTTCAAGGGATTGAGCCTCCCTCTTCAGTTTTCTGTACGTTGGTTAATAGTCGATATATATCTGTTCCTATTCTTAGGAACTCTATAATAACTAGTGACATATGACTATGATCCTTAAGGATTTGTGATATACTTATGATGACGTCAAGGGATGTTTGATATGTTTCCGATGACCTTTGAACGGTATTTGATACGACTATTGTCTTGATTTTCAAATGGTAATTCGTGTTGATTATTCTATTGAGTCTTTGAAAATGTTTTTAAATTGCATATATTTTCTCACTGCTCTGCTCGTGCATGCCTCAATATGTCTTTCATTGAGTCCCGGGCCAGGATATGTATTCGTGCACAGTTTCACTGCATTGTTCACCGAGTCCCTCACTAGAGGGCCGGGTACGGTATATATATTATGGTGTTATGTTGTGTTATGGTGTTATGCTGTGTTATGGAGTTATGCTGTGTTACGGAGTTATGTTGTGTTATGGATTTATGCTGTGTTCTGGAGTATGCTGTGTTATGGCGCCAAAGACGGGGTGGCGACCATGTTCACTGAGTCCTATAATGGGCCGGATATGATATATGATATTGACATGCATGATTTATGTTCAAAGGCAAGCATTTTGGTATTCTGGTTATTGTACTCGTTTTCTGTACTCCTTATTTTAGTTATGATCTTGTTTATAGTATTTCATGCTTTACATGCTCAGTACATATTCTGTACTGACCCCCTTTCTTCGGGGGGCTGCGTTTCATGCCCGCAGGTGCAGATACTCGCTTTGGTGATCTTAGGACTTCCTTTCTGCTGTCTTGGAGAGATCCGTTGTTCCGGAGGCTAGACTTTTGGTTTGAATCTTATCGTATATATATGTATATGTTATCCAGGGGTACGACGGGGCCCTGTCCCGTCATATTTCGCTATTCGTACTCTTAGAGGTCTGTAGACATATGTGTGGGTTGTGTATGGGTTCTATTCAGCTGTGTCTATACGATGTGTTGTGGTATGATGTTCGTCTCTAGTAGCAGCCTTGTCGGCTTGCATACGATATTGATATGTGATGGCAGCCTTGTCGGCTTGCGTATTATTTCATGATATGATTAGTTGTGACTCCTCAGGAGACCGTTGATCTAGAAATATATATATATATATATGATGATGTTACGAACTTTGGAGTTCCTTTATAAGTTTCTGTATTGTCGTAGTTTCAGTTTGATGTTATATGTAACAGGTTGGTATGCGGGTGCCCAGTTCGGGCACCAGTCACGGCCTACCGGGCTGGGTCGTGACAAATACCAACAACAACGATAATAGAAATAATCATATCAAATCCTTAAAATCAAGCCCATAAACAACTCAAACAATCCAATAACATCTCTTAATCCTTTTTCAATTCAAATCATTAACATCTAAGATTGTACACCAAACAGACCAACATACGCTTCGTATACGATACGTTATACACTTGTTTTCTTCCAAATTTATGAACCATATCAATAACAACACGACAAAAACATCAACTACCATCCATGCACAAGAAAATTACTTCAATATCATTTTAATAACAAGCTCGAAACAGTCCACCAAGACTACAACATCAAAAATACGATTTTCGATCTTTACTTCGCAAAATTACAAACACACGGAAAAGAGTATAATATTACCATGAACAACAGAACCCATACATATCTAACTATATTTCCATCCCTTCAACATAACAAATTACCTTCAAATACAATACCATAATAATGACAACACTAATCAAACTTAATCCAATTAGAACAACTCCAATTCTGCCAACTTACAACGCCAACAATAATCATGTAATTTTCTTACTTCCAAATTCATCTAATACACTTTAATCTCTCCATTACAACATCATTAACTCCAATTTCATTTCAAGAAGAAGAAATCTTACCTTAATTTGATTAGGACAGATCCTATACTCACTTGCACCAATTGCACCACTTCTTCTTCCTCAAATTCAATTTAGACCTTTAGGTTGCTTCCCCCTTGAACGTGTAGAACACCTTTGGGAATTTAAAAAAAAAAAATTCAAGGCCAAGGCTGGCCGTGAGCTGCCATGACTAGTTGTAGCTTTCTTCAAATGAATAATTTGTGAAGAAGGTGTTTAAGATTAGTCATTATCTACATATATATATGTAGCCTGCCCTATTTACACGTGCCCCACTAGCATGCATCATCTATGTTATTATTATTTTTAATTATGAATTCTGGTGGGGCCCACTTAGTGCATTAATTAGGCTAATTAATCCTTAATCCTTACTTAATAATCTAATCATAGCTAATTAATCCCTAATCTTCACTAATGTTTCTATACTAATTGTAATTAATGTGCAAACTGTGCACTATTAAAATCGGGATTGAAAAGTCCTTGTCTCATATCTCAAAAATAATCTTGTCCTTGAACTTATGTCGATTAACTTACGAATAATCCAACGTACAAAAATACGGGGTATAACATTGGTATAAGGTATGTTAAGGATATTCCCTTTTCTTTCTTTTTTGCATGATCTATGTGAGACAAACTATTACATCCCGTGTTTTCATGTGTTGGAAAGCGTGCGAGTTAAATGACATTAGTAATGGAAACGAGGTTATTCCCCAAGCTTATAGGTGGTTTAAGCTATACAGATGTATTCGAAGGATTAGAAGTCAAATGAATCTGATGAAATAAGTTTCGTCGAGGTTTAAAATTTTTTTTAGTGAAATACGGTCCAAGCTATGATATTCCGTATTTTTTTTACCAGGAAATTGAACTGTCCAACATGAGCGATTTTGCCGAGGCCATAGGACTTGGTCGTATTCAAGCATGAAAATCAAGAAATCGGTGTATACGAGGAATGGAGTCCCGAAATGATTTAAGATAGAAAAGTGTGATGACGATGATTGAAAATAATTTTTATGTGTGGCAAATGAGGCTACAGACTAGTGTTATATCACATGGGCATGGCAATGGATATATGGAGTATGTTAAAAATGATTACTATTTAAGTGAATTGAGATCAAGAAATTAATTATGTGGATAATTGGTTATATGTTTAATTTTAGCGGGAGATTAATTACCTATAAGTAGCTTATGGTTAATGATTAAGGTGGACATCATGACCCTTTACATAGCAGCAACTAGTGACTAAGTAAATAAAGTGGCTAGGTGGCATCCCTAGAAGAAGTGCTTGTTTTTACAAGATAAGTTTTAAGGGGTGGGACCCATGGTCCACTACGAGGACTACAAACCTCATATTTCATCTAAGTGAAATACGTATGGAATATTAAATGAAGGGGAAGAAGCAAAGTGATATGTATTGCAATCATAATTTTCCATTTTGGAGAGGAACACGAGTTATTTTTCTTGGAAGAATAGATACAAGGTTTTTAGTTGAAGCAACGGACCAAGACGAAGCAACGAATTACCAAAAATAACATAAAGCAAGTTGGAGATTTATCCATAGTGAAGTAAGGTGGAAGAATATTATTTCTTGGCATATGAGGTAAGAATTCTCCTCTACTAGATATATTTAAATTCATCCAGGTCATGGTTAAATTGTGGGACGGGAACTACGAAATTAATTGCGGGAAATTGGATAAATTGTTGTTGTTATCATGTGGACTATTTGGTGGTTGTTATAAATTGTTTGGTGTGCTGGAATATCGTGGGATTAGTTGTAGTTGTTGTTGTGTTTGCTGTTATACTATATAAATACGAAAATAAAGAAGTGTATACAACAAGCATCGGTATAGGAATGTATATTCGGATGTTTTGGAGGTGATTTAAGAATGGATTTGATTCTATTTGGATATGTATTTATTGATATTGTTGTTAGTATGGTGATTGATATTTTAACTAAGTTGGAATCACGAGGATTATTGTTTTTTTAGGGAAGATGCTACCCGAATATCGTTAGATTTCTAAGTAATTAAGGAATGGTTTGAAAGAGTATCCTAATTTAGTTATTGGCATATTTGGTATTGTTTGTAGATTGGCGAAGCCCGAGACCTAAGTTATGGTTAACTTGAGAAGCGACAAGGTATGTTAAGGCTATCCCTTCTTTCTTTTTTGGCATGGTCCATATGGAACAAACGGGCGACGAACGTATACACTCCAAAGAAGCTTCTATTCTTAAATACTAGAATGGCTAATGTTCTTAATTTCCAAAAGCTATTTCATTATGTCCTGATACGTGTCTATGATTCCTGAAGTCCTATTTTGATATAATCCATAGTGACATTCAAGGGTGCTCCCAAGTTATTCAAGGACTTCAGAAATAATTTTATGAGTCTCACTTGCATTATGACTCCAATGAATTCTAGTTCTCTGTGGTACTTAACGTGACTGTTGTCTTGATTCTAAAGTGTTAGTTCATTCTAATAATTCTATTGAGTCTCATATAATGATTTAGTTTGCATATGGTTGCTCATGATATTCTGCTCGTGCATTCCGTTAATATATCATTCACCGAGTCCCGGGCCGGGTATGTATTTGTGCACAGTTTTACTGCATTGTTCACCGATTCCCTCACTAGAGGGTCGGGTACGGTATATATATATATATATATATATGATATGATTATGGCACCGAGTCCTATGATGGGCCGAGTATGGTATATGATGACTTCACTCACCGAGCCCCTCACTAGAGGGCCGGGTACGGTATATATTTATATTTCACCGAGTCCCGTACTAAAGGGACGAGTATGGCATATATTTACATTTTTAGTCATTGCCTTCGGGGCTATTCATATTACAGGTGGTTTCTCATACATTCATTATGGCTTTTGTCTCATTCTTTATGCTTACTGCCGCCATACATGCTCGGTACATTGTTCGTACTGACTTCCCTTTGCCTGGGGGCACTATGTTCATGCCACACAGTCCCATATTATTTTGCAGGTAAAAGTATTCAGCTAGGATGGTTGGCTATCAGCTGGGATTGGCAAACTCCATTTTCTTCCTGGAGCAGTGCTGAGTCATTAAGGTTATCACATGTGTGTATGGGTACGTCGGGGCCCTGTCCCGACTCATATGATTCAGATGTTTACTCTTAGAGACTTTGCAGACAGCGTCCTGTGATTAGTATGTTGAGAGGTCATACGTTGAGTTAAGCGACCATGTAGGCCGACATGTCAGCTTGTCTTACTAGGATTTTGATTAATTGAGTATCGTTCGCAAATTTCTATGGTTTGATTGAAAGTACTTTATTATATGTCCAGTTTCATTATATGAATGCTAGAGGGTTCGCTCAGCTCTAAGTAGGTGCCCATCATGCCCTGATGAGATTGGGGTGTGACACAAACAGACGACGAATGTATAAACTCCAAACAATCTCCTATTCTTAGAGACACTAGGACGGCCAACGTTCTTGATTTCCAGAAGCTATTTCATTATGTCCTGATACGTGTCTGTGATTCCTGAAGTTCTATTTGATATAATCCATAGTGATATTCGAGGGGTACTTGACATGGTTGTTGTATTTGATTCTCAAGTGTTAGTTCATTCTAATTATTCTATTGAGTCTCAGATGATGATTTAGTTTGCATACGGTTGCTCATTATTCTGCTCGTGCATGCCGTTAATATATCTTTCCCCGAGTCCCGGGCCGGGTATGTTTTCGTGCACAGTTTCACTGCATTGTTCACCGAGTCCCTCACTAGAAGGCTGGGTACGTACGTGTATATATGATCATATGATTATGGCACCGAGTCCCATGATGGGCCGGGTATGGTATACGATTGCTTCACCGAGTCCCTCACTAGAGGGCCGAGTACGGTATATATTTATATTTCACCGAGTCCCTTACTAAGGGGTCGGGTATGGCATGTATTTACATTTCTAGTCATTGCCTTTTAGGCTACTTACATGGTTGTTCTCTGCCTTCGGGGCTATTTATATTACAGGTGGTTTCTCATACTTTCATTATGGCTTATATCTCATTCTTTATGATTACTGCTGCCTTACATACTCGGTACATTGTTCGTACTGACGTCCCTTTGCCTGGGGCCGCTGTGTTCATGCCACACAGTCCCAGATTGTTTTGCAGGTAAAAGTATTCGGTTAGGATGATTTGCTATCAGCTGGGATTGGCAGACTCCATTTTCTTCCTGGAACACTGCCAAGTCATTATGGTTATCATATGTGTGTATGGGTATGTCGGGGCCCTATCCCGACTCATATGATTCAAGTGTTTGCTCTTAGAGAATTTGAAGACAGTGTCCTGTGGTTAGTATGTTGAGATGTCATACGTTGAGTAAAGCGACCATGTAGGCCGATATGTCAGTTTGACTTATTTGATTTCTGACTAATTGAGTATCGTTCGCAAATTTCCATGGTTTAACTGAAAGTACCTTATTATATGTCCAGTTTCATTATGTGAATGCTAGAGGGTTCGCTCAGCTCTAAGTAAGAGTTGGGTGCCCATCATGCCCTGATGGGATTGGGGTGTGACAAAGTGGTATCAGAGCAGTTCGTCTTAGGGGATGTCTGCAAAGTCGTGTGTAGTAGAGTCTTATTTGTGGTGTGTTGCGCGCCACATTTATAAATAGGAGGCTACAGGGCATTGAGGAGAGTTACTTTTTTTTCATATCTTAGGATCGTGCGATAGAGCCAAGAGATAGGAAATGAGATTCCTTATACTAACCCTTGATTTCAGCAGGAAAGTGGTGTCGACAAGAGGAGGTAAATGATGATACAGGGAGTTACAGAGGCAAGATATTTCATTGAGGTTATGTTATCAAAATTTGTATATACAGAATGGCGAACCGGTCATCATCAAGGAATGTTATTGTAAGTATAGTAAGAAAATGGATTGAATGTATATATATTTGTCACGACCCGGCTAGGGGGCCGCGACGAGCACCCGGTGCTACCCCACCTGGGCACCCCCTTATCGTACAAAACATAACATCTAGGTGAACCATAAGTCAATTCGTGCTTTTCTTATCGCTAATCATATTGATCCCATTAGACGACCATCATCATTTAACATATCATCGGCATCTATGCCACATCACAAGTACAAGGCCGACGAGGCCAACAAAAGATATACAAAACATGGGCTGACATGGCCGAACATCTCTACCCACATATACATGACTACGAGCCTCTAAGAGTATGACATATCGTATGAGCGGGACAGGACCCTGCTATGCCCATAATTATATACACAAAAGAATAAGTCCCCAAAAGCTACGGCTCCGAAAGAAGTGGAGCTCTGCTATGCAATCTCTGAATAAGCAGCTATGGATCAAGTCTGTCTCCCTGTGCACCTGCGGGCATGACGCAGCGTCCACAAACAGAAGTACGTCAGTACGAAGAATGTACTGAGTATGTAAAGCATGATCAACATCGATATATAAGCATAATGAACAACGTATGAAATAGCATAGGAGGGGAGACAATAATATCATCGTCATAGTACTTACCTGCCTTTCGTAGGACTTTCCATTTTTCATACGTATTAGCACACCTACGTCGTCATCCGTATTCTATAATAGTACTCGTACCATACTTGTGCTCATATTCGTATACATGTCCTTATCCATATTCTTATACATAGTCTTATCACATTCATATTCATATTATATACCTAGTCATTTCATATACATAGCATTTACATAGCATACCCGACCTTATAGGATCAGTGTTTTATATATATACTTGGCCAACCAAGGCTCAAGATCATGCATACCTGGCCCTACCAAGGCATCAGGGTTATCCGTACCATCTGCAGAGGTGTGCGCGCGTTTCGTAATCGTATACATACTCTATACATAGTCATATAAATATAGTCTTACCCGGCATCATAAGCTCGGGGTCTCATCATAGCCCTTCATACACATACATATACATATATCATAGCTCGTAAGCATCTCTAATCTCATTTTACTCTCATCATCATTTCTATCCTCATCATTATCGTTACATCTACATTATAGACTTACTCGTCATACGAGGAACATAGTATAATCATAGTACATATCAAGGGTCGTGAGCTTATGAGCTCGGAATGTCAACCATGTGAAGACAACATACTCGTATAGAGGAATTAGAAATTTGGTCAAGAACCATAACTTATGAAAGAAGGGTTAGCCTTACATACCTTTCCGTCGAACTATTCTACACTTGCACGTTCCCGTCCAATGCTAGCGTTTATACCTTCATTAATATCATAACAATGGCCAATAGTCATTCACATTATCTAGATTCCTCAATTTTCCTCTATTTCACCCACATTCATGGTCATAACACCAAACTTCGTCCATTCGTCTAAAGTGTTTAGTTCATGATCTTAATACCATTTATAACATATTCATATCACAACACAACAACATTCATAACTCAATTCAAACTATTTCTCAAAATGGCACTATTCATCATTCATGACCTAGTTGACCACATTTTCTACAATCCATGTATTTTAATTCTCCAATACCTTAAACATCTTGTAAAAATCATGAATCTTACCTTAGAAGTTGTAGGAACAAGCTTTGGTTGATAATACTCCTCTTTGAGCAAAACCATAGTTTTTCTCCATTTGGATTTCTTGACTTGGATGATCCTTGATGATTCCCTTATCCTTGATTCACTTGTCTTAATGTTATTGATGGCTTATAATCCTTGAAAACTCATATAATAAATGTAGAGAGAAGTTTTAGAGAGAAGTGGTGTAATGTTGTAATGAAATAAAATAAGTCTTGATCCTCATATTTAATGAATTGGAAAATCTGTGCTGGGTGAACAGTGGTCGTCCATGGAGGTTTACGGTCCGTATTCCACTTTACGGACCGTCCCTCGTGGTCGTCTTTAAGCTTAAGCAGGACCAGAAACTTTGGCCGGCATGCATGGTGATTTACGACCATGGTTTACGGGTCATAAATCACTTTACGGTTCGTCCACCAGGTCGTATTATACCTCTTCCTCAGCTGGCAGAAAGTTGAAGTTTGGCATGCCAGTTTACGACCTGGCAGTTTACGGACCGTATACCAGTTTACGGTCCGTATTTGTGTTACACCTCGGAAATTTTTCCGTACTTGTGTGATGAGTAGAACAATGAAGGAATTGAGTGTATGGTGTTTTACTAAGTCGAGAATGGCTAATTTTGCATTTTTGGAAATAATAAAGTTGCAGAAATTTTTTTCACCCAGTGGTCGTATATGGCATTATACGGCCCGTGAAGTGATTTACGGACCGTATAGTGCAATCGTCTTTCATTACGTCAAAAATCTCAAGATTCTGTTAAGTGTTGAAATGGTTAAAGACGACCCAGTTTACGGCCCGTAAACTGGTTTACGGACCGTAAACCAGGTCGTAAACTGCCATGTCCCTCAGCCAAGACTTCCTGTAAATGGTGAAAATGATTAAAAACGACTTGGAGGACGGCCTGTAAACTGGTTTACGGACCGTAAACCTCAGTCGTAAAGTGCCATGACACTCAGCCAAACCTTCTGTTCTTGAATTGCTTAAACACGATCATGGAAGACGGACCGTAAACCACAATATGGTCCGTAAACTGCAATTTACGACCACTGTTCACCCGACGAGAAATCATTAAACATCAGCTTTTGAGCTATTAAAAGGAACTTAGGCCTCATTTTATTTCATTCTTCATTCATACAACTCAAGAACACTCTAGAACTCTCCAAACACTTCCTGCATAAGAATCCAAGAGAATCAAGGAAAAAGCTAAAGATCAACAACACAAAACCTATGAAATCAAGTGCAAGAACACATCAAGGGATCATCTAAGTCAAGTAATTCCCAAGAAGGTGAAACTAGGGTTTTGTTTAAGTGAAGAATTTCAACTCAAGGGTTTTTCAACCACTATCCAAGGTAAGTTTCATGATCATTCTATGTTGTTTGAAGTATTGAAAAGCTTAGACACTTGAAATGTAGAAGAACATAGAAATGGACCATTATTGAGTGAATAGTGCCATAAATGAATGATAGTGGGATTGAATTATGAATGTTGAAGTGTTGTGAATACAAATACGTTATAAATGATGTTTATATCATGAAACAAGCATTAAACGCATGAAAATGCAAGGTTGAGTCATAAGGCTAATTATGAGGGAAATTGGAGGAAAATGGTGGATTTTGTTAAATGTACGTAAACGACGATTGTTGATTTCGATATTATGAGTAATACTATGAATGTTGGGAGTTAATATAAAACATGGGAAAAATAGTATAAACAAGAGAAGCGCTGTCTGACTTCTCTTAGAATTAGCGACGCATTCTTGTAGTTAGTATGCTAATGTTGATATGAATTCTTTATGAAGGTAACGACGCGATATTGAAGGAGAACGAGTGAGCGATATCTTAGCTAAACGACCAAGGTATGTGAGGCTAGTCCCTTCTTCCTGATGGCATGAATCTTGTAGCACGAAATTCCTATTCTCTTCATGAGTTCTTATAGTCCGAAAGGCTAAGAGTCTAAATCCTTAATGTCTATATAAGATGAGGAATACGATATGATGATGCTAGTATAATGACGATGTTAATTATCGCTTACACTCACCTTATGTACTAGTTCCTTCAAGGTGAGGCAGAGTATCAATAGTTATTCCATAATGGAATCGGGAGATCACGACCTTACGTCACCCCGATAGAGTAAAGTTGATCTTGAGCCTTATGCATGTATTACAATGAGATAAGTATTTTATGATGAGTATATTATTATTATGAGCATTATATGATAAGCATGACATGAGCATTTCACACCGTACCTAGTTGGCCGGGCAGTCACCGCCAAGGCGGGCAGCTATACGGATACACCATGACCTTCGGGCATGGGCAGACACCACTAGTGGGCAGCATGAGATGGTACCCCAGACGCGGGAGGCCTGGACGCGGGCTAATATTATTAATTATCACACCGTTCCGACATGGACGGGCAGCTTGCATATGATGCATATATGTTATGAGGATGAGTATGAGTAAGATGGCACGCATGATTTCCTTTATGATTATCAGACAGATCCAGATATTTCATGTTGATGTGATCACTATATTGTTGATGTTTTCTTTCATTGTTTATGCTTCTCATACTCAGTACAACATTCGTACTGACGTCCTTTTTTCGGACGCTGTGTTCATGCCCACAGGTAGACAGAGAGGAGAGCTTGGCCCAGATCCTCAGTAGCAGTCAGCTGGTTGAAAGCACTCCATTGTCCGGAGGTGCTTAGGATTATCCTTTTGGTATATATATATGTATATTTTGGGCACGACGGAGTCTTGTTCCGTCCATGTATATACAGTATGTTAGTAGAGGCTCGTAGATACGCAGTGTGGGTTAGATGGTCTCACAAGACGTTTTCATATGCAAGTATATTATTTTGATGGCCGAAAAGCAATTGTATATAAAGTATTTATGTTTGCTTAATTATGATTTTCCTACAACTGGTATGTAAATTGATAAAAGAGTATTAAATGAGCAAGATAAGTAGTAGAGTGAGCGGTGCTCGGTAACTAGCTCCGGGTACCCGTCGCGGCCCCTAACTGGGTCGTGACAATTTGCACTTTACGACCACTGGCAGAAAGCTGAAGCTTTTGCATGGCAGTTTACGACTGCCAGTTTACGGACCATAATGCACTTTACGGTCTGTATTTTGCAATATACGACCACTGGGCAGTTGCAATTCTGCAACTTCCCATATTTCTTAGACTTCTCATTTTAATCACCCCCGTCCATGCACATGCATTGCTCACCTTGTATCTCATCTTAACTTAGCCAACTTCCTCGTTTCACATCGGATACTTTCAAAATCTCGCCTAAGGTCATCAAACGTCGTTCCTTGCTCATAGACATCGTGCACTCATATTCATCACTAGTTCATTCTCTTGCGTACCAACGGAAAATTTTCTGAGGTGTAACATTCTTCCCCCCTTAGGAACATTCGTCCTCGAATGTTAAAGGCTTGGGGAATTCTATAAAAATTCCGCCAGAGTTTCCTCTGTAATGTGGCACTACCACCCTGTCACAACAACCCACAATAACAATGCCTCATAGGGAAATAATACAACAACACTAGAAATTTGGCCACACACGACCTGAATGTATAAAAGGGAATCATACATACCTCATGATCTCGACGTCTCATCTTGGACTTCTCCCAATGACTGAAATAAATGTGGATATTTGGACCGCATATTCTCTTCCGCTTCCCATGTCATTTCCTCTCGATTGTTATTTCTCCACAGAACTTTAATTGAGGCCACCTCTTTGTTTCTAAGCCTCCGTACTTGCCTATCTAATATGGCAATGGGTATTTCATCATAAGTTAACTTTTCTGTCACTTGAATATCATTCACTGGGACGATCCTCGTAGGATCTCCAACACACTTCCGAAGCATCGAGACATGAAATACTGGATGGACTGACTCCAAATCTGGAGGTAGATCTAGCTCATAGGCCACTTTGCCTATTTTCCGCACAATCTCATAGGGTCCGATATACCGGGGACTGAGCTTCCCCTTTTTTCCAAATCTCATAACGCCTTTCATTGGCGACACTTTCAAGAATACCCAATCCTTAACTTGGAACTCTAAGTCCCTTCGATGATTATCCGCATAGGACTTCTGGCGACTTTGAGCCGCTAACAACCGATCTTGTATGAGCTTGACTTTCTCTATAGCTTGCTGGACCAAATCTGGCCCTATCAACTTAGTTTCTCCGGTTTCAAACCACCCAATTGGGGATCTACACTTTCGCCCATATAGAGCCTCATAGGGTGCCATTTGAATGCTGGAATGGTAACTATTATTGTAAGCAAACTCAATGAGTGGCAAATGGTCACCCCAATTTCCTCCAAAATCTATCATACATGCCCGTAACATATCTTCAAGAGTCTGAATAGTACATTCAGCTTGCCCATCAGTTTGCGGGTGAAATGTCGTGCTTAGGCGCACTTGGGTCCCTAGACCCTCTTGGAAGGACTCCCAAAACTTAGCTGTAAACTGAGTCCCCCTATCGGAGATAATAGATACCAGAACACCGTGGTGTCTCACTATCTCTTTAAGATAAAGCTTTGCATAATCTTCTGCCACATAGGTCGTCCTGACCGGTAAGAAGTGAGCTGACTTTGTGAGTCTATCCACAATCACCTATACGGAATCATACTTACGTCGAGAACGGGGTAACCCTGTGATGAAATCCATATTAATCACTTCCCACTTCCAAATTGGGATTTCTATAGCTTGCAATAAGCCACCAGGCTTTTGGTGTTCTATCTTCACTTGTTGGCAATTAGGACACTGAGCTACGAATTCCGCTATATCTTTCTTCATACCATTCCACCAATATAGAGACTTAAGATCATGATACATTTTCGTCGCTCCGGGGTGAACGGAGTAACGGGAACAATGAGCTTCCCTCAATATTTGGTGACGTAGACCTACCACATCGGGGACACATAACCTGCCTTGACATCGGAGAACTCCGTCTTCCGAAATATCAAATGATGACTCCTCCTTCTGAGGGAGTGTATCTCTGTACTGCATTAGCATGGGATCCTCATATTGTCGCTCTTTTACTTCTGCTACTAGCGATGAAACTGCTGAATTCTGAATAGCAGCTCCGCTGCTACCTGAGTCCACCACTCGGACTCCTAGGCTAGCTAACTGCTGAAGGTCACGGGCCATCTCTTTCTTTTCAGGTCGTACATCACTTAGACTTCCCATCGACCTACGGCTAAGAGCATCAGCCACAACATTTGCCTTTCCGGGGTGGTACAGGATTTCAACATCATAGTCTTTTAGCAACTCTAGCCATCGTCGTTGCCGCAAATTCAACTCTTTCTGCTTGAAGATGTACTGGGGACTCTTATGATCTGTATAAATATCCACATGGACACCATATAAGTAATGTCTCCATATCTTTAAAGCATGGACCACCGCGGCCAATTCTAAGTCATGGGTAGGATAATTCTGCTCATGTTTCCGTAATTATCTAGAAGCGTACGCAATCACCTTACCATTTTGCATCAATACACAACCTAGCCCGACGCCTGAAGCATCACAATAAATAACATATCCTTCCAATCCCTCTGGAAGTGTCAAGACTGGGGCTGAAGTCAATCGGTCTTTCAACTCTTGGAAACTACGCTCGCAAGCATATGTCCATTAAAACTTAGCTGACTTCTGAGTCAACTTGGTGAGTGGCGTAGAGATAGAATAAAAACCCTCAACGAATCGTGGGCCTTGGCCAAGTCTTCACCGCCTCAATCTTTTGGCTATCCACTCGAATACCGTCAGCTGCAACAATGTAGCCCAGAAATGCCACTGAGTTCAACCAAAACTCGCATTTGGAAAACTTCGCGAATAACTCTCGATTTCGAAGAACTCCAAGGACAATACGCAAGTGATCCGTATGTTCTGTCTCGGATCTAGAATACACTAGGATGCCATCGATGAATACTATCACGAATAGTTCCAGAAAAGGCCTGAATGCATTGTTCATTAAGTCCATAAACACTGCCGGGGCATTAGTTAGCCCAAACGACATTACTCGGAACTCGAAATGGCCATATCTTGTACTGAAAGCTGTCTTAGGGATATCTTTCTCCCTAACTCTTACTTGGTGATACCCGGACCTCAAATCAATCTTTGAAAACCATTTGGCACCTTGCAATTAATCAAATAAATCATCAATCCTCGGGAGGGGATACTTGTTCTTAATCGTCACTTTATTCAATTGCCGATAATCAATGCACATTCTCAAGGAGCCATCCTTCTTTCGGACAAACAATACAGGTGCTCCCCACGGGGATGAACTAGGCCTAATGAAGCCTTTTTCAAGCAAGTCTTTCAATTGCTCCTTCAACTCTTTCAACTCTGCGGGTGCCATCCTATAGGGAGGAATAGATATGGGTTTAGTGTATGGCAATACATCAATCGCAAAATCAATCTCTCGTTCGGGAGGAAGGCTTGGAAGCTCTTCCGGGAACACATCCGGAAATTCGTTCACTACCGGAACTGACTGAAGAGTCGGCGACTCAGCTTCTACATCTTGAACTCGCACTAGGTGATAAATACACCGTTTCGTGATCATCTTTCTTGCCTTTAAATAGGAGATAAACCTACCTTTTGGGGATGCCGAATTTCCTTTCCATTCTAAGACTGGTTCTCCCGGAAATTGGAAACGAACCATCTTCATTCTACAATCAACATTGGCATAACAAAAAGCCAACCAATCCATGCCCATAATGACATCAAAATCTACCATCTCTAGCTCATGCAAATCAATCATGGTACGACGATCACAAATCACAATCACACAATTCCTATATACTCAGCTAGCTATTACCGATTCACCCACGGGTGTAGACACCTCAAAAGGCTTGATAGACTCCGGCTCAATTATAAATCGACCCGCAATATATGGAGTAACATATGATAATGTGGAGCCTGGATCAATCAAAGCATATACATCATGAGAGAATACCGATAATATACCTGTGACCACGTCATGAGAAGACTCAAGATCTTGGCATCCAGCCAAAGCATAAATACGGTGCTGAGGACCGCTAGTACTGGGAGCTCTGCCTCTACCTCTACTATGGTCGACTGGCGCATGTGAACCTGGCCCCGTAGGGCGTACAGATTCCGAAGATTCGGCTATCGACCCTGATGGTTGTGTCCTACCTCTACCATGTACTGAAGGCAATCACGCATAAGATGGCCTGGCCGACCACATGAATAGCAATCATCTGAACCAAATCGACATCGACCCCAATGCATCTTCCCACACTGGGAACACGGTGGTATGGGTGGCCTTGACTGGCCCAAATCACCTCTGAACTGAGGTCCTGTATAACTCGGACTCGGCCCTAAACGAGCAGATCTATCAAGGCCCTGGCCTGAGAACCGTGGAGGTGGACTGGTCATAGAATAGCCTAAATGGCTGGGAAGCTGCTGTCTGTGTCCACCCCTGGACTCGCTCCTCGAACCCGAAGGTCTAGCTCTCTTGCTATGTCCCCTATCTTGCTCATGTTCATTTCTCCGCTGCTGTAGGTGTTCCTCTAATTCCTGAGCATGTTCCTGAATGCGTGCAATATCCATGTCATCCTGAAGGGACGCAGTTAAGCATTTATCCATCAAGTGTGGCCCTAGGCCTTTCACAAACCGGTGGACCCGATCGCCCATATCTGCTACCATGGCCGAAGCATACCTAGCCAAGGAATTGAAGCGGAGACTATACTCTGTAGCACTCATGCTACCTTGCCTCAGATTCAAGAATTTATCGGCCCTAGCTCGCCGAACTTCTGGAGGCATGTAGTGACGGAGAAAAGCATCAACAAACTCTTGCCATACCGGCGGAGGTGCATTGGCTCCCCGCGAAGCCATACATACTGTATACCACTAGATCGAGATATCTCTCAATCTATAGGATGCTAGCTCTACCGACTCAGTGTCTGAAACATGTATCAGCCGGAGCGTCCTTAGCATACCATCAATAAAGTCCTGGGGATCCTCCTCCGGTTTTGACCCAAAGAATTCTGGGGGTTTCAAAGCAATGAAGTCACGGGCCCTTGCACTAACAACCCTGTCACCTTGCCCTGCACTTGGCCTCTGACTCTGGGCCGCGACCAACTGAGTCAACAAATTAAAGGCCTCTCTCACATCTTTGCCCGAAGCATTCGGTGGAGGGGCTGGAGCTGGGGCTGAGGCACCCACGTGCTCCTCAGTAATAGGCACTGTCTGGGAGGACTGAGATGGAGCCGCACTCTGGGACTCATCTTCCTCTACTACCGGTGGCGGTGCTCTTTCAGCCTGCCTTTCTGCCACCGTCTTGCCCTTTTGGGCTGCTGTAGCCTTTTTTTTTAGGCATCTCTGAAATACACAACACACGATTTAGGAACAAGAATTTCTTAGATCATAGCTCTATCGCACGATTCTTATGAAGAAAGAAGGTCATATATTCCTAAAATGTCCGCAGCTTTCTGTTTATAAGTGTGGCACGCAACACACCCATAACCAAGACTCTACTAGACACGGCTCGTAGACACATCCTAGGACTGAACTGCTCTGATACCACTTTTGTCACGACCCGACTAGGGGGCCGCGACGAGCACCCGGTGCTACCCCACCCGGGCACCCCCTTATCGTACATAACATAACATCTAGGTGAACCATAAGTCAATTCATGCTTTTCTTATCGCTAATCATATTGATCCCATTAGACGACCATCATCATTTAACATATCATAGGCATCTATGCCACATCACAAGTACAAGGCCGACGAGGCCAACAAAAGATATACAAAACATGGGCCGACATGGCCGAACATCTCTACCCACATACACATGACTACGAGCCTCTAAGAGTATCACATATCGTATAAGTGGGACAGGACCCTGCTATGCCCATAATTATATACACAAAAGAATAAGTCCCCAAAAGCTACGGCTCCGAAAGAAGTGGAGCTCTGCTATGCAATCTCTAAATAAGAAGCTATGGATCAAGTCTGTCTCCCTGTGCACCTGCGGGCATGACGCAGCGTCCACAAACAAAAGTACGTAAGTACGAAGAATGTACTCAGTATGTAAAGCATGATGAACATCGATATATAAGCATAATGAACAACGTATGAAATAGCATAGGAGGGGAGACAATAATATCATCGTCATAGTACTTACCTGCCTTTCGTAGGACTTTCCATTTTTCATACGTATTAGCACACCTACGTCGTCATCCGTATTCCATAATAGTACTCGTACCATACTTGTGCTCATATTCGTATACATGTCCTTATCCGTATTCTTATACATAGTCTTATCACATTCATATTCATATTATATACCTAGTAGTTTCATATACATAGCATTTACATAGCATACCCGACCTTATAGGATCGGTGTTTTATATATATACTTGGCCAACCAAGGCCCAAGATCATGCATACCTGGCCCTACCAAGGCATCAGGGTTATCCATACCATCTGCAGAGGTGTGCGCGCGTTTCGTAATCGTATACATACTCTATACATAGTCATATACATATAGTCTTACCCGGCATCATAAGCTCGAGGTCTCATCATAGCCCTTCATAGGCATACATATACATATATCATAGCTCGTAAGCATCTATAATCTCATTTTACTCTCATCATCATTTCTATCCTCATTATTATCGTTACATCTACATTATAGACTTACTCGTCATACGAGGAACATAGTATAATCATAGTACATATCAAGGGTCCTGAGCTTATGAGCTCGGAATGTCAACCATGTGAAGACAACATACTCGTATAGAGGAATTAGAAATTTGGTCAAGAACCATGCCTTATGAAAGAAGGGTTAGCCTTACATACCTTACCGTTGAACTATTCTACACTTGCACGTTCTCTTCCAATGCTAGCGTTTATACCTTCATTAATATCATAACAATGGCCATTAGTCATTCACATTATCTAGATTCCTCAATTTGCCTCTAATTCACCCACATTCATGGTCATAACACCCAACTTCGTCCATTCGTCTAAAGTGTTTAGTTCATGATCTTAATACCATTTATAACACATTCATATCACAACACAACAACATTCATAACTCAATTCAAACTATTTCTCAAAATGTCACTATTCATCATTCATGACCTAGTTGACCACATTTTCTACAATCCATGTATTTTAATTCTCAAATACCTTAAACATCTTGTAAAAATTATGAATCTTACCTAGACGTTTTAGGAACAAGCTTTGGTTGATAATACTCCTCTTGAGCAAAACCCTAGTTTTTCTCCATTTTGATTTCTTGACTTGGATGATTCCCTTATCCTTGATTCACTTGTCTTAATGTTATTGATGGCTTATAATCCTTGAAAACTCATATAATAAATGTAGAGAGAAGTTTTAGAGAGAAGTGGTGTAATGTTGTAATGAAATAAAATAAGTCTTGATCCTCATATATAATGAATTGGAAAATTTGTGTTGGGTGAACAGTGGCCGTCCATGGAGGTTTACGGTTCGTATTCCACTTTACGGACCATCCCTCGTGGTCATCTTTAGGCTTAAGCAGGACCAGAAACTTTGGCCTGCATGCATGGTGATTTACGACCATGGTTTACGGGTCGTAAATCACTTTACGGTCCATCCACCAGGTCATATTATACCTCTTCCTCAGCTGGCAGAAAGTTGAAGTTTGGCATGCCAGTTTACGACCTGGCATTTTACGGACCGTATACCAGTTTACGGTCCGTATTTGCACTTTACGACCACTGGCAGAAAGCTGAAGCTTTTGCATAGCAGTTTACGACTGCCAGTTTACGGACCGTATTGCACTTTACGGTCCGTATTTTGCAATATACGACCACTGGGCTGTTGCAATTCTGCAACTTCCCATATTTCTTAGACTTCTCATTTTAATCACCCCCGTCCATGCACATGCATTGCTCACCTTGTATCTCATCTTAACTTAGCCAACTTCCTCGTTTCACATCGGATACTTTCGAAATCTCGCCTAAGGTCATCAAACGTCGTTCCTTGCTCATAGACATCGTGCACTCATATTCATCACTAGTTCATTCTCTTGCGTACCAACGGAAAATTTTCCGAGGTGTAACAATATTGATGATAAGTTCAGCTATAAGGTGTGCACAGAAGAAGCTGAAGGAATCAGTAAAAAGATAAGTAACGGTAAGCAGAGTATATGTCAGATATTGTGTGAATGTTGCAGGTATGATTGAAACCTGCGGCTAAAGATTGAAAGGGAAAGTAAATAGGAAAGTATAACAGGTACAGTTTGAGTTGGATATACGAGGTAAGTTCATCATTTTCATACTGTTGTTGATATTGGGAGCCCCGTATGGCTATGATATGATATGATACATATGTATATATGTTGGCCCTGTGAGGCATTGTTGGTATTTCCTACGTGCAGGTTTTGGGATAACGAGAAATACAGTGGAAACTCTGCCAAAATTTTCTAGAAATAAAAAGAGAATGACATATAAGTTCGTAATATGTCTTGAAAGGTCGTGTCAACAGTAATGATAGGATTTGACTAAGTTGCGAGTGTTACACCTCAGAAAATTTCGTGTTACTAAGGCTACAAACGGCTTAATGGGAGCTCAAGGAGGAGCAAATATTACAAGTATAAAGAATGAAATTCTACTGTAGTAGCATTATGATAGCATGAGTATGATATTTGGAATTCGTACAATATGATTGGAATGATACGTTAAAAGATATATAGCCCTCGTAACCATAAGCTGAGGTGGCGCTCACATGATGGGATTTTTTATAAAGGACATATGATAGGTTATATGGACAATATATGTGAAGTTAAACACAACTCAAGAAGGACCCTTGAGCCAAATCCAAGTGTAAGCCCTCTAAAAAGATGTTTTTAAGTTACGTTTTCGGGTGATCTGACTTCGGGAGACCATAACCCCATCATTATTTGGAAATTTGGGAAACCACAAATGTGAAAGTTGTAGATAATTGAATTAGCTTTTCAACCATAGGTCTTGGGCCTTCACACGACATAGGGATAATATGTTATGGACGTTTTAATGCAGCAAGGTCAAGCTGGGCAGTGGGCTCGGCCCAACCCGACTCAAGGTCGGTGGGAACCGACCCAAGACCCATATATAAGGGCTAAATGCATAAAAATTCATTCATTTACAAACCAAGCAGTCCACAAACCTTTAGAGAGAGATAGAGGAGAGTTAGAAAGAGAAAGTGGAGAATCGAGCAAGTTCGAGGCCCCGAATCCCCAGGCTCATGAAGGATAAAGTGTAGTACTAGTTGTTGTCATCGTTTTAAGATAATTATTGAGCTTGGGGGATGATATTTAGTGATTTATCTGCTACTAAGTTATGTAAAGCTATCCCTTCTTTCTTTTTCGCATTATCTATGTGAGACAAACAGACGACGAATGTATAAACTCCAAAGAAGCTCCTATTCTTAGAGACACTAGGATGGCTAATGTTCTTGATTTCCAGAAGCTGTTTTATTATGTCCTGATACGTGTCTTTGATTCTTGAAGTTCTATTTGATATAATCCATAGTGATATTCGAGGGGTATTTTATATGATTGTTGTTTTTTATTCTCAAGTGTTAGTTCATTCTAATTATTCTATTGAGTCTCAGATGATGATTTAGTTTGCATATGGTGGCTCATTATTCTGCTCGTGCATTCCGTTAATATATCTTTCACCAAGTCCCTGGCCGGGTATGTTTTCGTGCACAGTTTCACTGCATTGTTCACCGAGCCCCTCACTAGAGGTCCGGGTACGTATATATATATCTATAATGATGATTTGATGATGTGATGATGGCACCGAGTCTCATGATGGGTCGGTATAGTATATGATGACTTTATTCACCGAGTCCCATGTTGGGCCTGATGTAGTATATGATATAGACATTCATGATTTTCATCTCGTAAGGCACAGGTGCATTGGTATCCTTGATTATCATACTTGCCTTCTGCTACCTTTTATTCAGTCTTGATCTTCTTTATTGTATTTCATGCTTTATATACTTAGTACATATCTCGTACTAACCCCCTTTCTTCGGGGGGCTGCGTTTCATGCCCACAGGTACAGACACTCGGTTTGATTATCCTCCATCTTAGGACTTCTGCTTAGTTGTTTTGGAGAGCTCCATTGTTCTGGAGCCTAGATTATTTTGGTATAGATCTTTTGATGTTGACTTTATGCATGTCCAAGGGTACGGCGGGGCCCTGTCCCGTCATATTTCACTTGTACACTCTTAGAGGTCTGTAGACATATGTGGGTTGTATCTGATTGTGTCGATATGGTTTGTTTTGGATCTTCCCGTATATAGTGGCAGCCTTGTCGGCTTGCGTATTGTGTTATGCTTTGGTCAGCTGTGACTCCCCAGGAGACAGGTTTATGATATGTGGCGTTGTGAATCTTTTGTTTGTTTTTACAAGTTTCCATACTGTCCTTAGTTTCAGTCTGACTATATCTAGCAGGTTTGTATACGAGTGTCCAGTTCGGGCACTAGTCATGGCTCATGAGGTTGGGGTCGTGACGAAAGTGTTATCTAAGCAGTTCATCCTCAGAGTGTCTACATACCATGTCTAGTAGAGTCTTGTTTATCGGTGTGTTGTGCACCACATCTATAAACAGGAAGCTACAGGACATTTAGGATGTTACCTTCCTTTCATATCTAAGATCGTGCGATAGAGCCCAGTCATAGGAAATGAAATTCCTTATACTAACCCTTGATTTCAGTAGAAGAACAACATCGATGGAAGAAAGTGACTGATGATATTGGAAGTTACAAAGTACACAGGTAAGCAACGGTGCGACAGTTGCATGTCGGATAAGGCAAGAATATTGAAGTATGATTGAAATGTAAAGTTGAAGAATGAAAGGGAAGGTAGATAGGAAGGTATAACAGGACAGATCGCTAAAGGATCAGGTACGTCTCGAGGTGTGATATGTGAGGTAAGTTTCGACATCTTTATACTTTTACTTGAAATTGGGAGCCCTGTGTGGCTGAGATATGTCATATATACATTAGCCCTGTGAGGCGTTACTGGTATTTGCTGCGTGCAGGTTTTGGATAGTAAAGAAATATAGAGGAAACTCGGCCGAAATGTTTCTAGAATTTAAAGGAGATGAGATACAAGCTTGTAATAAGTCCTAACGGGAAAAGATGTTATGTAAAAAGTAATGGCAGGAAGGGATTAAGTTAGGAGTATAGTCCACCACTACAAGAGATGAGTTAAATATTGTTGAATTGAAAATAGCAGCGATTGTCAGTTCGACATTGATATGCTAAAGAGAAATGCTAGAGTAAATTAGGGAGACTAGTAGTACTAAAACATGACATAAAAGAGAAAGGGTAATTCCAATAGAGTGATACTGAAGTACTGATTAGATGGATAAGCACGAGTAAAATATGACAAGTTTATTAGCAAAATAAAGTAACAGGATGACTGAGACTGGGGTACGAAATACGAAGGTTATAACGAATGAGATCAAGAAGTGGCACTCTATAGAGTTGATTATGATCAGGGTATAATGAGAACGTAGCAAGAACTTTAATACAAAGTAAGTGAAGTGTAGCGAGGAAATAACTAAAGATGTGACATGTTGTACATGAATAAAAAGTGAATGCAAGTGCGAAACCAATAAGCGAACCATAGGGTAGTAGATAAGAAAGCTTATAAGATCTTGTTGGGGGAAGATCCAGCATAGAGGTTTCGCAATGACGGAAATGATAGTAAGCAAAAGGAAAAAGGAAGTTGACTTGAACGAGAAATCAGAGAAAGTGATATGGCACAGTAGTAACAGTTGTGATTTGTATAATCGAGATCACGAGTGATATTTTTGGCTAGATGTAAAAGACCAAGATTACGGAAAGATGAATAACGAAATAAAATGATTGTTAGGCAAGGGATCAGCATAATAAGAATGAGAGGGGATGATCAGAATGAACAAAATAAGTTTTGGAAGCGAAGAATGGACTCTATAGAAGTAATATATCCTAAAGGACAAAGCGCTATTGAGTTAAGAATAGGGTTCCTCAGGCGAGGAATGAAGGATTGATTATAACGGGAGGTAATAAGATAAATTGAGAAGGAATGAATAAAAAGGAATTAGTATGGGTATAGGAAGAAAAGGAAATATGCGAAGTACGCGCACTTAAGAAGTAGTCGTATAAAAAGAAAAAAAGATGCGTCTCCTATGAATATCCTATACCAAGATAGAACAAGTAAAGTATATAAAGGAATAATCTGGAAAGAAAAATGTTTACCGTACGACGATAAAGCAATAAAGCAAGGCTATCACCAATGACAAATATGACATGATTATGATTTGGTTTTGAAATCAATGTTGAGTGCAACACTAGAGTAGAACAGTATGAGGCATAAGAGGTATTAGTTGTGAATGAGACTTAGATCCTTCAAAATAAAGATGGCAGGTTTAAGAGAAAATGCAGTTACAGTCACTATAAGTCGACTACGGGAAAGAGAGGAATAAGTTGAGATGGAAGAAAAGGGAAGGATGACGCTATAAGTGAATTCTGAGTATTGAAGAATGGAATAAGTGACATTACATGGATAATACGGATGGCTAGACATACTACTATTTCAGACATCCCTATGGAACAGAAGTTGTTAATTTGAGCGGATGTAGACATTGACTCATAACTAATGGTTGCGCTAAGTAAAATACAACCTTGTTTGGGTTGCTATGTTGGTTGTATTACTTGGTTGCAAAACTGCAAGATGAGCACGTTAAGACATCACATATGAATATGATATAGTATAATAAGGGAATTGACGAAAGAGATATATGAGTTCGAGATTGGAAGTGAGGTAACAGAGATAAGTAAGACCCTTAAAGGGGGGAAGCGAGTAAGGAAAATACAAGTGTAGGGATTGAAACGAGGAATCCTGAGATGCGATAGATATAGACTTTTATGTAGAAATAAGTCTAATAGCTAGTAAATAAGTGGACAGGAATCGAGCGTGTATCTGAGACTGTACTGAAAATCATTGTAAAAACCTTGAACAACATAACATTGTGTCACACCCTAACAGTGGTAGGGCATGACGGGCACCCGACTCTCATCAGAGTCGAGCGAACCTTTAGACATTCGCTCTATCAAATCCTATCATTTCAAAAACTTTTAAGAATATAAAACTTTTCCAAATAGAAATCATTATCTTTATAACGATTATGAAAACTTTCAATCAAATAAGTACTTTAAACCAATTGAAATCATCTAAAATACATACTCTTTTAAAATCCACAAATGACTCAACTGACATCACTTTGTCGACATCTCGACAAACATACCACAGGACACTGTCTGCAGAAGTCTCTAAGAAGTAAACTGAACATTATGAGTCAGGACAGGGCCTTGACATACCCATAATCATACATATCGATAAATTACTCAGCGCAGCTCCAGAATGAGGTGGAACTTGCCAATCCTAGCTGACGTCCAAACATCCTAGCTATACACTTAACCTGCCAAACAATCTGGGGTTGCGGGCATAAACGCAGCGTCCCCAGGCAAAAGGACGTCAGTACGGACAATGTACTGAGTATGTAAGGTGGTAACAAGTCATAATCATAATTTGACTTAGGAGAGAAGAAATCGCAACCTAACTCAATACAAGCAGCCTTCGCTGGAAGAAACATCAAGGTGCACACGAAGTCTCAAAACAATCTTTAAGTAAATAATGCAATCTAACACATATGCCGCTTCCGACATCTTAATAGAATAGTCCCTTCGGACAGCCGCTTCCGGCTAGTATCACAATAGTCCCTTCGGACGGCCGCTTCTGGCATAATAATGATGGCCCCTTCGGGCAGCCGCTTCCGGCTTAATAACGATGGCCCCTTCGGGCAGCCGCTTCCGGCTTAATATCAACTCAAACTCAATACACAAATATCAATTTCAATTCATTACATAAGTCACTAATCAAGCCTTCACAATCCAGTTATTAGCCTTAGTCTTTCAAAAGAAGTTATCAAATTTGTATCTCACTAGACTTAGGAGGACATACTTCCAGGTTTGAGGGTAGAATTGTTATGAAATTCTTACTACTTATGTTCTACTCAATTTCATCTTATTGCCCTACCCAAAGAATAGATGATCATATCAATACAAAGGGATGATACTATGGAATGTAAATATAAATCGTAAATGAAATGAAGTAGTAAGATCTCGCGCCCCCTTTGGAGTGGTTTTGAAAATAAAACTTTATGTTTCCTTTAGTATAAAACTCATTTCATCGAAATCATTAGTAAAACTATATACACAACTCAACTTGGCACCTTATGGGTGTTCCCTTCGGAACAGAATAGGAGTACAGTATCAATAAGTCATCACAAGAAACATTTAGACCTTACTCATCTAAGAATGGAATCATATGGAGTACATATAGAATGGATAACAATAAGAATCATGCCAAAGGAAGAAAGGTTTGCCTTACATACCTTTGCCACTTTCTAGCTAACCACAGCCCATCTTCGGGTCATGCTAATCTATCGACAATACCAATTTACCAACAATCAATCCAATATATATCCTTATAATCAATCCCTTAAACTTATCTTTATTTCTAACGGAATTTCGACAGCATTTCCTTTATAAACTCGACAACCCCGAGAATCCAATTCAGCTAAATTAACAACAACAAGAACTATCTCATATAAGCCTTTTTAAACTCAAAGTATCAACTACCAAGGATATACACCAAAACGGCCCGGTATACGCTTTGTATACGATATCTTCATACACTTTATTCTCCCAAATTCAAGAACAACAACGTATCAACAACATCAACAACAATTTCAACAATTATTTTATATCAATATCCAACTAATCCTATCCATTTAATCATACCAAAACAGCCCCCAAGTCATTTGATATCCAAAAATTATAACCGAACTTTCAATGTCATTTTCTCTATTTTAACCCGTCAAATCTATCAATGATCAGGGTAAGAACTTCATTAAAATCTTAAAGATACCTTATATGAGTAGCCACCACGAAAACAACATCCCCCATGTTCAATTTTTAGCTTAAAACGACGGCAACAACTTCTACTACACTTTACTCTTCACGAGCCTCGGAATTCGGGACCTCGAACATGATCAATTCTCCACTTTCTCTCTCTAACTCTCCTCTCTCTATCTAAAATATTATGGACCTTTTTTATGAAAATGAGGCAGATAAGGCTGAAAATTTCCCTTAAATAGCAAGGGAAGTGGGCCTGACCCGACTTGGAATCGGGTTGGGCCGAGCCCACTGCCCAGCTTGACCTTTCTGTCTTAAAACGTCAATAACTTTTTATCCCTATGTCACATGCAGCCGCACGACCTATGTTTGGAAAGGTATTTCAATTATCTACAACTTTCATTTTAGGAGTTTTCCCAAATAACAAAATAATGATGGGGTTATGGCCTCCCGAAGTCTGATCACCCGAAAACGTAACTTAAAAACATCTTTTTGGAGGGCTTTCACTTTGATTTGGCTCAAGGGTCCTTCTTGAGTTGTGTTTAACTTCACATATATTATCCATATAACTTGTCATATGTCCTTTATAAAATCTCAACATGTGGACTCCACCTTAGCTTACGATTACGAGGGCTATATATCTTTCAATGTATCATTCCAATCATATTATACGAATTCCAAATATCGTACTCATGCTATCCTTATGCTAATACAGTAGAATTCCATCCTTTACACTTGTAATATTTGCTCCTCCTTGAGCTCACATTAAGCTGTCTGCAGCCTTAGTAACATGAAATTTTCTAGGGCGTAACACATTGAGAGCGGATAACTCAAGGAATATTGTAAAGGATAGCGATGCTATGTTGGAATAGAGGCAAAGGAATTGACAGTAGAGTCGTTTGATAATGATATAGCGCTTTATAAGTGACGAATAAGAGGGACATAAATATTTCTATTTTAGAATATAAGATGTGATAATCAGGGGACAAATAAAGGAAAGAAAAGAGTATGACGAGATAAGTTACAACAAAAAAAAAGTTTTGTTATATATGATATGCATAAAGTAGAACGAACCAAAGGAAGGGAAGTTTATGAATAAGTTTAGATGTTCATTCACGAATCACACAAGAACGGTTATGTAACTTGCAAGTATTTAGATGTCGGGAAAGAAACCGATTAGGTACTTAAAAAGAGGAGTAAGAAGTAAGCAATAATAGTGTGTTTGTGATACTCCGCGTCAGTTGAGGGAAAATATATGGTAAATTGAGTCGAAATGGTGAGTTGGAATTATCATTAAGGGAAAATAGGACAATCACTTTGAATATGATATAAGTATATGTTTTATGTTTCCTATGATAGCCCTGAAGTGTGTTAGATTACTTGCGAATTCGATGGGATCATTGAATAAATGGGGTTTTACCAGAAGAATATTACGCCTTGGAACTTTAATTTTTGTATCATTGTGGTTATAGAGTATCCTAGCGGATTATGAAAATTCTCGAAAATTATGAAGCCTTTAATGAGTCGACGAGGGACACCCTCGACAGGACATTTCAAATTAAATTTATCTAGACTCTACATATTTGAATCAATACCATTTTCATGGTCATATGGAAGAAACGAAGTGGGAGAGATTTGCAAACCATGTGAGACTTAATACCATTATTGAGCAAGAAAAAGGATCAACGAGTCTGAGTATCAAGGAGGTTCTACCAAAATTTTGTTAAAGTTGATTGTGATCAGTATATATATGTGTGCTATGATCAGTAAGATACACAAGTGTAAAGTGAAGAATGAAAGGTTAATAATAGTTGTAAATCGACTGAAAAGAGGGTTAAGATAAGTTCTCTCGGGGATTAGAAGTAAGGTTGATAAACTAAGATTAATGTGATTCGAATAACGTGATAAGATTATGAGAAGAGACTTAAGAAGGGAAGCAATGATAAGCAAGGAGTCATTCGAGAGGTGAGTTAGTATAAAAGAGTAAGCTTAAACGAGTAAAGAATGAAACAAGGAAGAGAGAAACATGATTACATGTGTTTTAGGAAAGAGAGTAATGTGTCCCTTATAGAAATCAATATAACTGAAAGCATCAACTGGCTAAGGGAAGTTGAAGCTTCTAGACGAAAGATAAGTATTGAAAAAGACAATGAATTTGAAGCTTATAGAGGAAAGATAAGTATTGAAAAGCACTTTAGGAATTGTGAAGGGTTGAGTTATAATAGTAAGCATTGGAATTGGATACGAGTAATAGTCTTCATTTAACATTCGAGGACGAATGTTTCTAAGAGGGGAAGGAGGTTACACCCCAGAAAATTTCATGATAGGGCTACAGACAGCTTAATGTGAGCTCAAGGAGGAGCAAATATTACAAGTATAAAGAATGAAATTCTACTGTAGTAGCATGAGGATAGCATGACTATGATATTTGGAATTCGTACAATATGATTGGAATGATACGTTAAAAGATATATAGCCCTCGTAACCATAAGCTGAGGTGGCGCCCACATGATGGGATTTTTTATAAAGGACATATGATAGGTTATATGGACAATATATGTGAAGTTAAACACAACTCAAGAAGGACCCTTGAGCCAAATCCAAGTGTAAGCCCTCCAAAAAGATGTTTTTAAGTTACGTTTTCGGGTTATCAGACATCGGGAGGCCATAACCCCATCATTATTTTGTAATTTGGGAAAACTCCTAAAATGAAAGTTGTAGATAATTGAAATACCTTTCCAACCATAGGTCGTGCGGCTGCATGTGACATAGGGATAAAAAGTTATGGACGTTTTAATGCAGCAAGGTCAAGCTGGGCAGTGGGCTCGGCCCAACCCGACTCAAGGTCGGTGGGAACCGACCCAAGACCCATATATAAGGGCTAAATGCATACAAATTCATTCATTTACAAACCCGGCAGTCCACAAACGTTTATAGAGATAGAGAGGAGAGTTAGAAAGAGAAAGTGGAGAATCGAGCAAGTTCGAGGCCCCGAATCCCCAGGCTCGTGCAGGATAAAGTGGAGTACGAGTTGTTGTCGTCGTTTTAAGCTAATTATTGAGCTTGGGGGATGATATTTCGTTATTTATCTGCTCCTAAGGTATGTATAAGGTTCCTCTCATGTTATTAAAGTGTTTATTTAGAGTTTTAATAGATTAGAACGGAGGAAATAATGTCAAAAGCTCGTTTGGCATTTTTGGGAGGTTTATGAAGGTGGGGCTGTTTCAGTGGAGTTAAATGGATGGAAATATCTTAGTTATGATGTATATTGATTGTCAATATTGTTTTTTGACATTGTTGCTGATAATTTAGCTGAATTGGATTTTCGGGTTTGTCTAGTTTATAAAGGAAATGCTGTCGAAATTCCGTTAGAAATAGAGATAAGTTTAAGGGATTGATTTTAAGGATATATATTGGATGGATTGTTGCAGTAAATTAAGTATATTGTTGTGTTTTTGAGATTTATTTGTTGTTGGGCTGTTGTGGTGATATACCGAATTGGGAGATACTAATGATATAGGGGAAATGCTGCCCGTTTCGTTTTAGAATTAGGTTATCAATTAATATATATGATATACGAAAGCCTTCTTAAGTCATGTGCATATTCTTACGATTATAGGTTTGGCATACTAATTGTGAAAAGTTCGTTATTAAGTTGAGTTCCTTGGACGACGTACGGTATGTAAAGCTATCCCTTCTTTCTTTTTGGTATGATCCATGTGAGACAAACAGAAGACGAATGTATAAACTCCAAAGAAGCTCCTATACTTAGAGACACTAGGATGGCTAATGTTCTTGATTTCCAGAAGCTATTTTATTATGTTCTGATACGTGTCTATGATTCCTGAAGTTCTATTTGATATAATCCATAGTGATATTTGAGGGGTATTTGAAATGACTGTTGTTTTTTATTCTCAAGTGTTAGTTTAATCTAATTATTCTATTGAGTCTCATATGATGATTTAGTTTGCATATGGTTGCTCATTATTCTGCTCGTGGATGCCGTTAATAAATCTTTCACCGAGTCCCGGTGATGGGTCGGTATGGTATATGATGACTTTATTCACCGTGTCCCATAATGGGCCGGATATAGTATATGATATAGACATGCATGATTTTCATCTCGTAAGGCACAGGTGCATTGGTTTCCTTGATTATCATACTTGCCTTCTGTTACCTTTTATTCAGTCTTGATCTTCTTTATTGTATTTCATGCTTTATATACTCAGTACATATCTCGTACTGAACCCCTTTCTTCGGGGGGCTGCGTTTCATGCCCGCAGGTACAGACACTCGGTTTGATGATCCTCTAGCTTAGGACTTCTGCTGAGCTGTTTTGGTGAGCTCTATTGTTCAGGAGCCTAACCTTGATAGGGCACGATGGGCACCCGACCCTTATTTAGGGCCGAGCGAACCCACTGATTCTTATTACACTCATAATCGCTTTGGACTCTTAAATCAAATAAACCGAAATACATAGTAAAGGCTTTCAGAAACATTCCTTACGTTGTTCTCAACTCAAGTAAAATCTGTAATCATATGGAATTTGCAACATAATGCATAATGGTACATCGGCTTATAGAGCCGCTTACAAGACTGACAACCCACATACGTGACTCTGTCTGCAAAGTCTCTAACATCAATCAAGAAATCATGACATATATATATGTACTCTGACTCGGCAACACTCTGGAAGGAAATGGAGCTCGCCAATCCCGCTGGAACATCTTCTAGCAATGTCTTCTACTCATCTGTATGTACCTGCGTGTCATGAAACGCAGCCCCCGAAGAAAGGGAGTTAGTACGGAATATGTACTGAGCATGTAAAGCATGAAATACCGTAAAGAGAATCATAACCAAAATGGAGATTTACTAGAAACAAGTATGATTTTTAAAACATCAATACATATGCCTTTTGAAATGAAAATCATGCATACGATCATCATATACCGTACCCGGCCCATTATGGGACTCGGTGGATAAAATCATATCATCATGTCAGCATACTATCATATCATCATGTATATATATACCGTACCCGGCCCTCTAGTTTTCTTCACCGGTCTAGTCCGCCTCGTCGTACATGACCGCTTTAGGTTTCCAATCACTCCGCACACTCTAATTCCCCTTAGACTACTTTAGCTTCCCACTTTTCTCTTACGTCTGAAATTTACAGAACTTTTAATACACTTCCCAGGGGGGTCACCCATCGTAAGATTTCTCTCGTCCCAGCACGCTTAACCTTGAAACTCCGATGAAATCCGCTGCCTTAATGCTGGTATAATCGCATCCACCTCACCGCCTGATCTTCATAACATAATCTGGAGCAGGTTGAAGCCTTAATGGATTCCACAACACTCTCGTAACGTATCTCCCTCCGAATTAGAAAGGGTCTCTTACTCTTCCGATTACACAATTACTATTTTGGTCTTTTTTATTCTCAATACCCACCTTTCATCTGTCCTAGACTTCTAGATTCCCAATGATAGCGAACACACCTTGGTCACCATTACTTATAAATACTCGGCCTCTTTGAGTTTCCGCTTGCCGTTATTAAATAATAATCTACAGCAAATGCACATACATAAAAAACTCCAATAAGGGTTTATATATCATACCTCGAGGTATACCTGATCGTTTAACGATCCGCCCAGTTATAACTTCTTGTTTACCTTTCCTTTTCATTCTTCAACTTTACACCTCAATCATACATGCAATATTCTTACCTTACCCGACATACATCCTTCGTGCCATTGCTTACCTTTGTACTGATTCATTCAATCGTCCAATTCACAACCTTATGACTGAACTCATCATCGAGAGATACATTTAATCAATTCCTCTACTTGTACTTACACTGGTTTACCTCTATGTCGACCGATCCATCATCATAAATATACATTCTGATAGCGTAACCTCAACGAAGTGACTTACCTCTGTGACTTCCCATATCACCACTCACTTTCTCCCGTCGATACTGTGCTTCTGCTGAAATCAAAGGTTAGTATAAGGAAACTCACTTCCTATGACTTGGCTCTATCGCACGATCTTAGAGGTCAAAGAAGAATAACCACCCTAGATGCCCCGTAGCCTCCTGTTTATAAATGTGGCGCGGTTCACACCATAAAGAGGACTCTACTGGACACGACTTTGCAGACAACCCCTAGGACGACCTGCTCTGATACCACTTTGTCACACCCTAACCTTAATAGGGCATGATGGGCACCCGACCCTTATTTAGGCCAAGCGAACCTACTGATTCTTATTACACTCATAATGTCTTTGGACTCTTAAATCAAATAAATCGAAATACATAGTAAAGGTTTTCAGAAACATTCCTTACGTTGTTCTCAAGTCAAGTAAAATCTGTAATCATATGAAATTTGCAACATAATGCATAATGGTACATCGGCTTGTTGAGCCGCTTACAAGACTGACAACCCACATACGTGACTCTGTCAGCAAAGTCTCTAACATCAATCAAGAAATCATAACATATATATATGTACTCTGACTCGGCAACACTCCGGAAGGAAATGGAGCTCGCCAATCCCGCTGGAACATCTTCTAGCAATGTCTTCTACTCATCTGTATGTACCTGCATGGCATGAAACGCAGCCCCCGAAGAAAGGGGGTCAGTACGGAATATGTACTGAGCATGTAAAGCATGAAATACCGTAAAGAGGATCATAACCAAAATGGAGATTTACTAGAAACAAGTATGATTTTTAAAACATCAATACATATGCCTTTTGAAATGAAAATCATGCATACCATCATCATATACCGTACCCGGCCCATTATGGGACTCGGTAGATAAAATCATATCATCATGTCAGCATACTATCATATCATCATGCATATATAGACCGTACCCGGCCCTCTAATGAGGGACTCGGTGGATAAAATCATGTCATCATACTATCATATCCTCATGCATGCATATATATATATACCGTACTCGGCCCTCTAGTGAGGGACTCGGTGAATGAAGTCATCATATGCCCTCCTGGCCGCCATAACATATCATCATCTCATCATTTCATTATATATATATATACATACCGTACCCGGCCTTCTAGTGAGGGACTCGGTGAACAATGCAGTGGAGTGCGCACGATAACATACCCGGCCCGGGACTCGGTGAAAGACATATTGAGGCATGCACGAGTAGAGTAGTGAGCAACCATATGCAAATTAAAACATTATCAAAGACTCAATGGAATAATCAAAACGAATTGTCATTTGAGAATCAGGACGATAGTCATATTAAATACCTTTCGGATGTCACTGTGGATTATATCAGAATAGAACTTCTGGGATCATATATACGTACCAAGATATATCAAAGACTCAATGAAATGATCAAAACGAACTATCATTTGAAATCAAGACAATTGTCATATCAAATATCTTTCGAATGCCACTCGGAAACATATCAAATAGAACTCCGAAAATCATAGATACGTATCAAAACCATACGAAATAGCTTATGGAAATCAAGAACATTAGCCATCCTAGTGGCTCTAAGAATAGGAATTTCTTTGGAGTCATATACACATCGTCTGTTCATTTCATAAGGATCATGCCAAAAGAAAGAAAGGATAAGCCTTACATACTTGTTCAACATCCTATTAGCTACGCTTATTTGTCTGAGCTCGTAAATCTACATTTGAAGGGATTTATGCTAATATTAGCCTTTTCATCGCACATTTGTACCATATTTCAAATCATACTATTTTATATCCTGCCGAAAATCGGGCAGCATCTCCCCTGTGTATATTCCTAGCCCGAATTCCAATTCAGCAACCAACAACATCAACAACAATACCAATAGTATTAACATCATTTCCAATACCAACGTATGCCATAGAACAGCCCACACACTATTTTCTAAATTTCTCAACCAACCAATTTGCGGTATAACTATTTAGTAATTTTATTTCCGTAGAGAAGCTGAAATCAATACCAATAACTTTAATAACAACATCCTACAAGAAATATATATATATATATATATATATATATATATATATATATATATATATATATATATTATCCAAAGTTCTCCTCAAACGCAAACCATAATTCAACAACATCAACAAACGAATTTATATCGCTATTTTCTCCGTTCTAATCCGTTAAAATTTTAAATAAACTTGTTAACAATGAAAAGGGATCGTAATCTTACCCCAAGTGTGCAGCCATCACGTCCATCCTCTTTTTCTTGATTGATTTTTAGCTCATATTGAAGACAACGCAGCGTACAACACTTTTCCCTTCATGGGCTTCGGGATTCGGGGCTTAGATTTTGGTCAAAATTGGTTTTTCTTATCTCCAAGGTTCCTCTTTCTCTTTTTCCAGAATTTTCTGGTGTTTTGGTATGAAAATTGAGGAGAAAAGGGCTGAAGTTTCACTTAAATAAACATGGGTCATGGGCCCAACCCGGTTGGGCTCGGATTGGGCCTAGCCCACGGACCTTTCTGCCTTAGAACGTCCATATCTCCTTGTCCCGACGTCACCTGTGGACCCAAGACCTATGGTTCGAAATCTAATTCAATTATATACAACTTATATTTCTTGGTAGTTTTCCAAATTCCAAACTTATAATACCGCTTTTGCCCCTCGAAGTCAGATCACCCGAAAACGTTACTTAAAAATATTTGTTTGGAGGACTTCCACTTCGATTTGGCTCAAGGGTCCTTCTTGAGTTGTGTTTAACTTCACATATGTGCTTCATATACACATGTCAAAAAAAATCTCGACGTGTGGGCCCCACCTCAGTTACAAATAATCCGACGTACTAAAATACGGGATACAACACTATCAACATGAGTTTAAATTACGTAGCAACAACATAATTGTCATTTCTTTTTTAGGAAGCACGTGTCATGCTCATGCTCTGAAAATGCGGGGTATAACACCTAGATTATTTTGGTACAGATCTTTTCATGTCGACTTATGCATGTCCAGGGGTACGGCGGGGCCCTGTCCCGTCATATTTCACTTGTAGACTCTTAGAGGTCTGTAGACAAATAGGGTTGTATCTGACTGTATCGATATGGTTTGTTTTGGATCTTCCCGTATATAGTGGCATCCTTGTCGGCTTGCGTATTGTGTTATTGTCACGACCCAGCCCCGTGGGCCATGACTATTGCCCGAGCTGGACACCCATATGTACCTTTTAGACATAATCATACTTACACTGTAGACAACATGGGAATCGGCATAGACCAAAAGGTTCTCAATCAATCACAACGTAATAAAATACGCAAGCCGACGAGGCTGCCACCATATATCATTATAATACATAAGTCGACAAGGCTGCCACTACGTATAGATAACATATGCAAGCCGGCAAGGCTGCCACACCAAACAGAAATATCCAAAACAACTATATAGACACAGCTGATCATACCCTATATACAACCCACACACATGTCTACAGACCTCTAAGAGTACTAACAGTGAAATATGATGGGACAGGGCCCCGTCGTACCCCTGGGCATGATATATAAATACATCAGAAGATCTGTACCAAAAGTCTAGGCTTCGGAACAACGGAGCTCTCCAAGACAGCTGACTGGAATCCTAAGCTGGGGGATCACCGAATCGAGCGTCTGTACCTGCGGGCATGAAACGCAGCCCACCGAAGAAAGGGGGTCAGTACGGAATAAGTACTGAGTACATAAAGCATGAAATATAATAAAAAGGATCAGAACTGAAATAGAGATTACCAGAAACAAGTATGACTTCTAAAATATCAATACACTTGCCTTATTAAATGAAAATCATGCATATCAATATCATATATCATATCCGGCCCATTATGGGAATCGGTGAATAAGGTTGCCACATACCATCCTTGGCGCCATAAACACATCATCACACCATCACATCATCACACTATCACACACACACACACACACACACACACACACACACACACACACACACACATATATATATATATATATATATATATATATATATATATATATATAACGTATCCCGACCCTCTAGTGAGGGACTCGGTGAACAATGCAGTGAAACTGTGCACGAGAACGTATCCTGCCCGGGACTCAGTGAAAGAGATATTGAGGCATGCACGAGCAGAGTAGTGAGCAACTATATGCAAACTAAATCATATCTGAGACTCAATAGAATAATCAAAATGAACCATCATTTGAAAATCAAGACAATATTCATATCAAGTATCCTTCGAGTGTCACTAGGGAATATATTAAATAGAACTCCAGAAATCATAAGTACGTATCAAACCATAATAAAGTAAGTTCTGGGAGTCAAGAACATTAGCAATCCTAGTGGCTCTAAGAATAGGGATTTTCTTTGGAACTATATACACGTCGTCTGATCGTTCCATAAAGATCATGCCAAAAAGAAAGAAAGGATAACTTTACATACCTGTTAAAGGTTAATCGTAACCAAGTTCGCTTTGTCGCCCCTTTATCCTATTTAATATGAAAGTAACGCTATCGTTAGTAAACTATACTTTCTAGCTTATAAATCTGTAACTAATCACTTATAGGAATCATTCTTTAATTCGTACTTTCTTGATTAGGATTTTCATTAGTTAAGAACTTACGGAAATCGGGCAGCATTTCCCCTATATACTCGTCTAACCTGAACTTCCAATTAGCCTCCTGTTATCACAGCAATACCAACAATGACAGTAATAGAGATATGCATATAAACCCCTTACAATTCCACCCATAAACAATTCAAACAATCCAAAAACCCTTCTTAATCCTTTTCCAATCTAAAGCATTAACGTTTTAAGATTTTACATCAAACAAACCAACATATGAACATAATCATACCTTTAATCCTTTCAATTCCACAAGGATAACAACATGGCCACAAAACAATTACAACTTCAACTTTAACCATTTAATTCCTTCATTCTTACCACATAATCCATGACGACAACAACCATAATGCTACTTAAAATTAACTCACCATTTCTAACTAAAACAGCCCCCTACACGGCTCAATTAACACCTCAAAATCAACATACATAACTATTTATACCCAATACACATCTACCAAATTATACAAGTCTAAACCACCTCCAAAACATGTAGAAAAGGATTGAACCTTACCTTAACAATCTTGGTTCCTTAACGTTACCACCCCCAACGATTCAATTCACGTTGAAATCCCCTTGAACACTTAGAACTCTTGAGAAAACCAAGCTTCTTTCACTAGGGCTTAGTCTCGGCCAAGGTAGCCATGGCCGAGAGCTCCTTCCCTCTCATCTCCATTTCTCTCTTTCTAGTTCAATTGGAATTTGGAAGTGATGATCAATGAGTCACATTGGTGACTTATATATGAATTCCCTAAGCCCTACACGTGCCCACCTAATGAGTCATCCATTATTTTTTTTTATTTTTTTAATTAAAATGGGTGGGACCCACACGTAGTAATTGACTTAATTAATTTTAATTAATCACTAATCCTTACTTAATAATATAATCATAATTAATTAGTCCCTAATCTCCAATAATATTTCTACACTAAATAAAATTTATGAGCAATTCGTGTACTAATTAAAATTGAGAATTAAAAGTTCCCATTTCATATCCAAAAATAATCCCGTCTTAACGTAAGTCGATTAGCTTGCGAATAATTTGACGTATAAAAATACGGGATATAACATCCTTCCCCTCTTTAGAACATTCGTCCTCGAATGTTAAATTGGTCCTGTAAAGTCTTACAAAAATTTCGGGGAAGTCTCCCTTATATTTTGATTTATTAATCAATATAATCAAGTGAGGAGTTTAAGTTACCTGTAGGCGTAGGGAACAAGTAAGAATACTTATTCTTCATCTCCTCTTCGGCTTCCCAGGTCATCTCTTCTCTATTGTTATTTCGCCATAATACTTTGACGGAAGACACATCCTTGGTACGCAATCTCCTGACCTGCCGATCAAGTATGGCTATAGGTTGCTCCTCATAGGACAACTCCACCGTCACCTGGACATCATCCACGGGAAATATTCTGGAAGGGTCGCCTATACATTTGCGAAGCATTGACACGTGAAAGACTGGATGTACTGCTTCCAAATCAGACGGTAGGTCCAACTCGTAGGCAACTCGGCCTACCCTACGGATAATCTGATAAGGCCCAATGTACCTCGGGCTTAGCTTCCCTTTCTTGCCGAATCTCATGACACTCTTCATGGGTGACACCTTCAAGAACACCCAATCGCCAACCTGAAACTCTAAGTGTCGACGTCGATTATCTGCATATGATTTCTGTCGACTCTAGGCTGCCAGTAACCTCTCCTGAATAAGCTTCACTTTATCAACAGTCTGCTGAATCATGTCTGGGCCTATTAATTTAGTCTCACCAACATCAAACCAGCCAATAGGTGACCTGCACTTCCTCCCATACAAGGCCTCATACGGTGCCATCTAGATACTCGAATGATAGCTATTATTATAAGCAAAATCGATCAGTGGTAAATGGTCGTCCCAGCTACCTCTGAAATCAATAATACAGGCCCGTAACATATCTTGTAGCTTCTGAATAGTGCGCTCGTCTTGTCCGTCAGTCTGAGGGTGGAATGTTGTGCTAATACTCACCTGGGTCCCTAATCTTTCCTGGAATGATCTCCAGAAGTTAGCTGTAAACTGAGCTCCTCTGTCGGAGATAATAGCTGTGGGAACCCCGTGAAGTCTCACTCTCTCCCTGAGGTATAACCTAGCATAGTCCTCAGCTGAATAAGTAGTCCTGACTGGAAGAAAATGGGCTGATTTTGTCAACCTATCCACGATAACCCAAATGGACTCATATCTTCGCGGAGTGCGAGGTAAACCTGTAACGAAGTCCATATTAATTACCTCCCATTTCCACGTCGGGATCTCTATCTCGTGTAATAATCCACCGGGCTTCTGATGCTAGACCTTAACCTATTGACAATTCGGGCACTGAGCAACAAACTCCGCTATATCCTTCTTTATGCCATCCCACCAATACAAACATCTGAGGTCATGATACATCTTCGTTGACCCTGAATGAACAGAATTACGGGCATAGTGAGCCTCTCCCATAACCTGTCGCCGTAACCCTGCAACCTCAGGTACACAAAATCTGCCTCTGTATCGTAGCACTCCGTCAGGTGCAATCTCGAATGGGGTCTCCTCCTTTTGAAGAGTTGCATCTCTATAATGTAGAAGAACAGGGTCCTCGTACTGGTATCTCTTTACCTCTTCTATGATAGAGGATTCAGCAACTCCTCGAACGGAAACTCCGCCATCATTAGAATCAGCCAAACGGACTCCAAGGTTAGCTAACTGGCAAGTCTCACGGATTATCTCCTTCCGTTCTGGTTGTACATCTATCAAGCTACACATAGATTTATGGCTAAGTGCATCTGCTACAACGTTTGCTTTCCCTGAATGGTATAGAATATCAACATCATAATCCTTTAGCAACTCTAGCCACCATCTCTGCCATAGATTCATCTCCTTTTGCTTAAAGATATATTGGAGACTCTTATGGTCCGTGTAAATATCAACATGTACGCCATATAAATAATGTCTCCATATCTTCAAAGCATGAATTACTGCTGCTAACTCCAGATCATGAGTAGGATAATTCCTTTCGTGCTTTCTGAGCTACCGAGAGGCATAGGCTATAACTCTGCCATGCTGCATCAATACACAACCTAGCCCAACGCCTGAGGCATCACAATAAGTAACATAGCCATCTGGTCCCTCAGGAAGTGTTAGAACTGGAGCCGTAGTCAACCTATCCTTCAATAATTGGAAACTTTGCTCACACGCATCAGCCTACTGGAACTTAGCTGCCTTCTATGTTAGCCTTGCCAAAGGCTCTGAAATCGAGTCAAATTTCTCTACGAACCTCCTGTAATATCCTGCTAGCCCCAGAAAACTACGTACCTCAGTAGGTGTCGTAGGTCAAGTCTTTACCGCCTCAATCTTCTGTGTATCTACCCGAATGCCATCAGCTCCAATGATATGCCCCAAGAATGCTACTGAAGCCAACTAGAATTCACATTTAGAAAACTTAGCATACAACTTCTGGTGCTAGAGCACTCTAAGTACCGTCCTCAAATGGTCTGCATGCTCCTCTTCCGATCCTGAATAGACCAGAATATCATCAATAAATACAATCATAAAAATATCTAAGAACGGCTCGAATACTTGGTTCATTAGATCCATAAATATTGCTGGAGCATTGGTCAGCCCAAAACACATTACCCTAAACTCATAATGCCCGTATCGGGCCCTGAATGCAGTCTTCGAAATATCTGCCTCTTTTTACCTCACTTGGTGATAGCCTGACTGCAAGTCTATCTTCGAGAAACACTTAGCACCCTGCAACCGGTCAAATAGATCATCAATTATGGGGAGGGTATATCTATTCTTTATTGTCACTTTATTCAGCTGCCTATAATCAATACACATCCGCAGTGACCCATTGTCACGACCCAACCCCGTAGGCCGTGACTAGTGCCCGATCTGGGCACCCAAACATATCTATCAAACGTGTTCAAACACATAGCAGAAGCCGACAAGGCTATATTCCAAATTCAGACAATTTCCAGAAAAATTTCGGCAGAATCTCCTTTGTTTTTCGGACTATCCAGAATAATCCTGCACACAGAAAACACCAGCAAAGGCCACACAGGGCTAACAAGGCCACGTATAAACATATGCGGACCGGCCGCCTCGGCGTATGGGACCGCCCAAACAACATATACACATAAGCATACAGACAGACCATAACCACAGACATGTCCACAGACCTCTAAACTGACCGACATAATCATATGACGGGACAGGGCCCCGCCGTACCCAAATAGTCAGATATGCGGAAATATATACATAGCGAGAGATATATATACCAAAAGTGGACTCTGAATCAAGGGAGTACTCCGAAATAGCAGAAGTGGAGCCTACAGTGGTGGATCACCGGCGTCTGTACCTGCGGGCATGAAACGCAGCCCCCGAAGAAAGGAGGTCAGTACGAAAGATGTACTGAGTATGTAAAGCATGGAGTACAAAATATAGGCCACAACTGAAAGAAAACGGAATACAAAAGAGGGAAATGCCGAACAGTATATCAAAATGTTTATCAAAATGATATATACATAATGCAAACAAAATCATGCAAAGCTCAGGAACGTGGTCACCACTCCGACGCTGGTGCCATACATAGCATAGCACCAGAAGGTTCAAATCTCCGTACATCCCCGAACACACACATATGAGCGTATCACATCACAGCCATATCACAGCATAACTCCAAACGGAACCCGGCCCTATGGCGAGGCCTCGGGGAACCGTAACACAGCATCCGGCCGAATCATCATAGGGCGCACGAATCATAACCGGCCCGGGAACCGGTGAACGAAGTCATAATAAGGCACGAGCGGAGTCGTGAGCAAAAAATGCACTTTTTATATTAAAATAGCCTTCAAAACTTGATTACTTCATAAGTCAGTTCATTAACCAAAATAGTCAAATAATTAGTTGGTACGAAAGTTTACTTCACAAAATGTTTCCAAAGTGGTACATATGGCTCAAAACATAGCTTGTTATATCATAGTGTTCCGAACATTATTTCATAGAGGACAATTTCAAAATCGAAGATTCTTTATCGAAGCTTATCCAAAAAGAGAGCCTAGTAGGACAAATAAGGCATCTCGGGGTTAGCGGGCCCACCTCGGGTCAAGTCGAGGTGGCGAACATAATTTATGAACATTTCGGGTCTATAAGATCATACATGAAGATTTCAAAGTAATCCGATTGCATTTTCATAAGTTTCGGACGTTTGATTGCTTTCAAGCCAAAATAGGAACATTAGGCTTCAATTGAATTGAAGGAATAGTAGCCATTCTATAGATCGGACTTCGAGGAGCGGAAATGCTCCCTGGGTTCCGATATCAACCTAACATACTAAGGCATGCCAAAAGAAGAAGTGGGAAGCTTTACATACCTTATAAACGTCTTATGCTCACCCCAAACTCAAATCCCGATTCGTCCAGAATCTGCAAATGGTCAAAGTTACCTATTAGAGATTCTTAAGCTTAAAAATCCCATTAGCTTCATTTTTGCCTACCGAAATTTCGGCAGCATTTCCCCTATATATCTAACACCCCCGAGACTTAGCTCGGCTCAAAATACATCAACAACAACAACCCAAACATCACAAACAACACAAACCACAACTAAAGCACTTTAACTTCAATATTCTTCCTTACTATATAAGTTGACAACTTTCATTCAAACTTCAGAATACCAAACTAATGTTCACCTTATTGTATTCATTCACCCATTCAAGGTTATTCAAACACATCCCAATTAGGTTCCAAACACTATACATAATTTCAAGAAGTTCCTTACTTTCCATATTTCGCCCGAAACATCAACAATTCCGACGAACATTCCAACTTACATTGTTTCATTCCAAATTTATTAACAACAACCATAAGTCACATTTAAAGCCTTAATATCATAATTATACAATGATATACACAAATATACCGAAATTATATACTTTCCCCTAATAATCCGCAATCATTTTCCAACGCCAATTCAATTCGTTAAACATTCATTTACGTCATAAATGTCACAACGACGCAACTAACGAACTAACAATTCAATTTCACCTTGCCTTACACACCTTGTGGCTCACGGCCACTTCACTAAACACACATGCACACACGGCTTCATACACACATCAAAATTACGGCATTCTCGTCTATTCCCAATCCTTAACACATTCATACCAATTCCACAACATTAAAGTAACAAAATTCATACCTTTTCTTGAATTTCCGGCTTGTCGCAAACGTACTCCTTTCACCAAACTAATTGTACCCCGTCGAAGAGCGTCTTGAGCACTCTACAAATATGGGAAAACCAAGATTTTTGGATCAAGACAAAAGCTAGCAAAATTTTTCTTTCTCTCTTTCTCTAGTTCGGCCGAGAGCCCTTTAGGGGTGTTCTTCAATTTTGTTTTTTGTTTTTAATAAGGTTTCTTGATAATTCCAAATGAAACTTGATATATATCTAGATAAGGATCATGTGCATAACACATGACTTTTAAAAAAAATGGGTTTGGGCCTAGCCATATGGCCGGCCACCCCATAGACTTTGGGCCTAAATTTTTGTTCCATTTTCTTGGCCCAATTCATTAGAAATCCCGTTTTATAATTCCCGAAACTAATTTCCGAAATTCCAAATTTACCCTCGGCCTTCCCCAATGTTTTAGCACCAATGATTTCATAACCAACATAGTCATATCAACTAGAATCAAAATATTTCCTCATAACACACAAGTCTTAATTATTTCTCGATTTCCAATTATGCGAAAACACGGGACATAACATTCTCCCCCCCTTAAGAACATTCGTCCCCGAATGTTAAATTAGTCTTATAATATAACGGGGGAGTCTCCCTTTATAGTTAGCACACACAATTCATTCGTCAATCAATACAACAAATTTGAAGGTTTAAATTACCTGTGGCTGCAGGAAACAAGTGGGGGTATTTCTTCTTCATCTTGTCCTCCGCCTCCCAACTCATCTCTTCCCGATTGTTGTTGCGCCACAAGACATTAATAGAAGGAACTTCCTTAGTGCGTAGTCTCCTGACCTGCCGATCCAGAATAGTTACAGGCTGCTCTTCATAAGATAAATGCTCCGTTACCTGAATATCATCCACTGGGAATATCCTGGAAGGATCACCAATACATTTTCGCAGCATAGACACATGAAATACCGGGTGTACGGCCTCCAAATCGGATGGTAAGTCTAGCTCATAGGCGACCTCGCCTATCTTCCGAATGATCTGATACGGCCCGATATACCGCGGGCTTAACTTACCCTTTTTACCGAATCTCATAACACCCTTCATAGGCGACACCTTCAGAAATACCCAGTCGCCAATCTGGAACTCTAGTGGTCGACGTCGTCTGTCTGCATATGCTTTCTACCGGCTCTGTCCAGCCAATAATCGCTCCCGAATAAGCTTTACCTTATCTACTGCTTCCTGGATCACATCTGGCCCGATTAACTTAGTCTCGCCCACGTCGAACCAACCAATAGGAGATCTGCATTTTCTGCCATAAAGGGCTTCATACGGTGCCATCTGAATGCTGGAGTGATATCTCCCCTGTTTATATGCCTAGCCCGAATTCCAATTCAGCAACCAACAACATCAACAACAATACCAATAGTATTAACATCATTTCCAATACCAACGTATGCCATAGAACAGCCCACACACTGTTTTCTAAATTTCTCAACCAACCAATTTGCGGTATAACTATTTAGTAATTTTATTTCCGTAGAGAAGCTGAAATCAATACCAATAACATTAATAACAACATCCTACAAGAAATACATATATATATATATTATCCAAATTTCTCCTCAAACTCAAACCATAATTCAACAACATCAACAAACGAATTTATATCGCTATTTTCTCCGTTCTAATCCGTTAAAACTTTAAATAAACTTGTTAACAATGAAAAGGGATCGTAATCTTACCCCAAGTGTGCAGCCATCATGTCCATCCTCTTTTTCTTGATTGATTTTTAGCTCATATTGAAGACAACGCAGCGTACAACAGTTTTCCCTTCAAGGGCTTCGGGATTCGGGGCTCAGATTTTGGTCAAAATTGGTTTTCTTCTCTCCAAGGATCCTCTTTCTCTTTTTCCAGAATTTTCTGGTGTTTTGGTATGAAAATTGAGGATAAAAGGGCTGAAGTTTCACTTAAATAAACATGGGTCATGGGCCCAACCCGGTTGGGCTCGGATTGGGGCTAGCCCACAGACCGTTCTTCCTTAAAACGTCCATATCTCCTTTTCCCGATGTCACCTGTGGACCCACGACTTATGGTTGGAAATCTAATTCAATTATCTACAACTTATATTTCTTGGTATTGTTCCAAATTCCAAACTTATAATACCGTTTTTTCCCTTCGAAGTCAGATCACCCGAAAACGTTACTTAAAAATATTTGTTTGGAGGACTTCCACTTCGATTTGGCTCAAGGGTCCTTCTTGAGTTGTGTTTAACTTCACATATGTGCTTCATATAATTTTTCACATGTCCAAAAAATCTCGACGTGTGGGCCCCACCTCAGCTTACAAATAATCCGACGTACTAAAATACGGGATACAACACTATCAACGTGAGTTTAAATTACGTAGCAACAACATAATTGTCAAAAAAAATTTTGAGGAAGCACGTGTCATGCTCATGCTCTGAAAATGCGAGGTATAACATCCTCCCCCCCTTTAAAAACATTTGTCCTCGAATGTTGAGGTAGATGTCAATGTTCTTACTTATACTTGTGAGTAATTACTTTACTTACTTTCTCATTTGAAACCGAATTTATCCAAATTATGCAGTCTATTTTCTTCTTTTGTGGCCAAAATTTATGCCTGTACTCAAAATTGTCCCTTTTCACATTATATGTCTGTCTACTAACTGTTTATACTTTATCGTTCTCATTGTCTCTTCAGCTTTCGTTGTTTACATTCTTGCATGCCCTTTCATGCCGTATTTACCACATACTTTTATCCAATCCTTTTGTTTCATCTTCTTTTTGTTCCCTTCAATCTCCACGTGTCTTCCTTACGTTTCCTAGATGACCCAAGCCTTTATCTTCTTAAAGTTGAATTATTCTTATTCTTACTTCCTTAAGGATAACCTCAAGGCTAATCACATTTAGCATCATTTGCTTTCTGTAGCAGTCGAATCAATCTTTGCGGTACTTTGTCTTTCGACTAGTTTAACACCGAAACATCTCGTTTGATTTCTATTTCCTCCAATTGGATTTCTGGGCCTTGGCTATCTAACGGCAATTCTTGTCAACGTTTTATTATTCTCTTTAATTACTTTACCTCGGATTACTCATCCAAGGCACCAAAAATACCATAGCAAACAGATCTATATTCATATGGGACTCCATTCGACTCATACAACAATCCTTAGCGCCATTCCTTATATTTTTGTGTACAACATTTTCTTATCACCGTTGTTATCCCCTATCACAAGAGTATATTTACAACATACTAATCCACCATTCAAAATATTTTCAAATCCTTATTTGAATCCTTCTTCCTTTTTTTTTCTCGTCCGATTTAGACATCATTACAAGATAACTCATAAGTCGGGGACTTAAATAAAATCTTACTTAATCATATCTTCCTTTTAATACTAGTGTACTTCTCTCTTCAAGTCCTTGGCTCTCCTATAGCAGTGGTTAATTGCAACTTAACTAACTTTCATTCTTTTCAAATATTTGTTGTCGTCCTACACCATTTTACTAGCCACTTCATCAGGACAACTATTCATATGGTCCTGTGACACATACTCTCGTGATTTAATACAAGCAGTGACTTATAATTTCTCGACGTAGAAGATATTTTCAACTCTCATCTCTTCCAGAGCTGCGATTTTTCCTTAGTAGTCCCGTCTATCCTTAATACTTATCCTTGATCGCTCGTAGGCCTTCTCACTTCCTTCGTTTCCTTTTGGGGTACATCTGTTGCATATTTACTGGTAATACAATATTTTTATCTGGTGTGAGGGATTCGAACTATAGCCCGAAACATGACATATTGTATTGACAAAACTTATTTCCTTGATTTTTTAAACCTCTATTATCTTGTCATGCCTCCTTCCCATGTCGGTTTCATGATATACATGAAGTTAATTCAAGTCCACTTTTCCTTTAGCACATCCTTGCTTTATTAGTCCTGTTATTGCAAAAACCCTCTATGCCGAACTTTCCTTAACAAGGTCTTATAAGCTTTCTTATTCATTGCTTCGTGGATCGCTTATTGGTTTCACCCTTGCATTCACTCTCTATTCACATAAAGCATGTCACCTCTCTTAGTCGTGTCCTTGCTATACCTTACTTTGTATTGTAGTTCTTGCTACGTTCTCATTATATCCCAATCATAATCAACTCTATAGAGTACCATTTCTTGATCTCATTCGTAACACTGCTTATAAAACAGAATAAGCCTCGTGGAGTAAGCTTAGTTAACTGGTAACTATTTCTAATTGACCCTATTACACTTACCACATAAGTTGTCTTACCAAGTTATTCACATTCATTACAAACCTTAGTATTCTATGCCCCTGTCCCCGTCACGCTGTTACTTCGTTTTACTAATAGACCCGTCGCATTTCCCTTGTAGTTATCCATCCCAATCAATCCTTTATTTATCTTTTTGATGCCACGACCAAGTTTGTCTTCTCCTCCATGCACGTTTCTTACATTTCATTCTATTTCCTTTATAATCGAACCTTTCGGTCTTTACGGAAGTTCTTGCCTCATATCACTAATTTCCTAATCAATTGTGTCAACTCACCATCCTCGTTCTTTCCTCGATGAGTAATCGGTTTCCTACTGTCATTTAGTTAAAGTATCCTTCTCACTCCCATGGTTAGAGATTTCCAGTTACTCCACTCCTAAATGCTCTCCTCTTCCTTCGACTAACCCATTAGTATATCTTTCTTACTTTCATCCTTAACCTTCCTTGGGTCTATTCCTCCTCGAGTACCTTTCTTCTCTTGTTATTTGTAGTATTGGCTCTGAAGTTCGTAAAATGTCCTTTTAAACGTGCAAATCTGTTCTATTCTTAAGCCATCCTTTTGGAGAACTTCTCTATGTCCGAGGCGACCGTGTTAATTTGACTACACACTTATCCCTTCATATACCTTTCAAGGGTTGGGAATCTCTTGACATCGTCGCACGGTCTAACCATTCCTTCTCATTCCTCGTCATGGTCACTATCCTCTTAATCCCACTTATTGCAATTCGTTTTCTGACCCCACACATTCCTCTTTATGTTCCATACCACCACACTTTAATCCTTTTACACTCCTACCTTTGAATTATTTTACCCGAATGGCCTCGTGTCTCGTGTTTTGCCTGTCATCTCTCTTGGAGATCCTACTCACTCAAGTTTCTTACCCTTTTCACTTTTTCCGACATTTTGATCTCCATACCTTCCATTTATTCGCTTTCTTTCTTTTCCAATTTTCTTTACCTTAGGACTTTGCAGTTCTAGCTTGTGACGACGATAACATCAGCCTACCCGTTAACGTTCTTTTGTCGCTTGAACTTTATCACCCGGTTCGACCAATGCCTTCAATATACCGCAACGCCGGTGGCCGGGATACATATACCCGCTGATATAGCCATGTATAGGATATCATACGCATTCATATATATATACACATTTTCTGACGCCCCGCTTACAAGGTATTTCCAAATGTACTCAAACTCACCTAATTCTAGAACTGTGGTGCACCTTCGTTTTCTTCACCGGTCTAGTCCGCCTCGTCGTACATGACCGCTTTAGGTTTCCAATCACTCCGCACACTCTAATTCCCCTTAGACTACTTTAGCTTCCCACTTTTCTCTTACGTCTGAAATTTACAGAACTTTTAATACACTTCCCAGGGGGGTCACCCATCGTAAGATTTCTCTCGTCCCAGCACGCTTAACCTTGAAACTCCGATGAAATCCGCTGCCTTAATGCTGGTATAATCGCATCCACCTCACCGCCTGATCTTCATAACATAATCTGGAGCAGGTTGAAGCCTTAATGGATTCCACAACACTCTCGTAACGTATCTCCCTCCGAATTAGAAAGGGTCTCTTACTCTTCCGATTACACAATTACTATTTTGGTCTTTTTTATTCTCAATACCCACCTTTCATCTGTCCTAGACTTCTAGATTCCCAATGATAGCGAACACACCTTGGTCACCATTACTTATAAATACTCGGCCTCTTTGAGTTTCCGCTTGCCGTTATTAAATAATAATCTACAGCAAATGCACATACATAAAAAACTCCAATAAGGGTTTATATATCATACCTCGAGGTATACCTGATCGTTTAACGATCCGCCCAGTTATAACTTCTTGTTTACCTTTCCTTTTCATTCTTCAACTTTACACCTCAATCATACATGCAATATTCTTACCTTACCCGACATACATCCTTCGTGCCATTGCTTACCTTTGTACTGATTCATTCAATCGTCCAATTCACAACCTTATGACTGAACTCATCATCGAGAGATACATTTAATCAATTCCTCTACTTGTACTTACACTGGTTTACCTCTATGTCGACCGATCCATCATCATAAATATACATTCTGATAGCGTAACCTCAACGAAGTGACTTACCTCTGTGACTTCCCATATCACCACTCACTTTCTCCCGTCGATACTGTGCTTCTGCTGAAATCAAAGGTTAGTATAAGGAAACTCACTTCCTATGACTTGGCTCTATCGCACGATCTTAGAGGTCAAAGAAGAATAACCACCCTAGATGCCCCGTAGCCTCCTGTTTATAAATGTGGCGCGGTTCACACCATAAAGAGGACTCTACTGGACACGACTTTGCAGACAACCCCTAGGACGACCTGCTCTGATACCACTTTGTCACACCCTAACCTTAATAGGGCATGATGGGCACCCGACCCTTATTTAGGCCAAGCGAACCTACTGATTCTTATTACACTCATAATGTCTTTGGACTCTTAAATCAAATAAATCGAAATACATAGTAAAGGTTTTCAGAAACATTCCTTACGTTGTTCTCAAGTCAAGTAAAATCTGTAATCATATGAAATTTGCAACATAATGCATAATGGTACATCGGCTTGTTGAGCCGCTTACAAGACTGACAACCCACATACGTGACTCTGTCAGCAAAGTCTCTAACATCAATCAAGAAATCATAACATATATATATGTACTCTGACTCGGCAACACTCCGGAAGGAAATGGAGCTCGCCAATCCCGCTGGAACATCTTCTAGCAATGTCTTCTACTCATCTGTATGTACCTGCATGGCATGAAACGCAGCCCCCGAAGAAAGGGGGTCAGTACGGAATATGTACTGAGCATGTAAAGCATGAAATACCGTAAAGAGGATCATAACCAAAATGGAGATTTACTAGAAACAAGTATGATTTTTAAAACATCAATACATATGCCTTTTGAAATGAAAATCATGCATACCATCATCATATACCGTACCCGGCCCATTATGGGACTCGGTAGATAAAATCATATCATCATGTCAGCATACTATCATATCATCATGCATATATAGACCATACCCGGCCCTCTAATGAGGGACTCGGTGGATAAAATCATGTCATCATACTATCATATCCTCATGCATGCATATATATATATACCGTACTCGGCCCTCTAGTGAGGGACTCGGTGAATGAAGTCATCATATGCCCTCCTGGCCGCCATAACATATCATCATCTCATCATTTCATTATATATATATATACATACCGTACCCGGCCTTCTAGTGAGGGACTCGGTGAACAATGCAGTGGAGTGCGCACGATAACATACCCGGCCCGGGACTCGGTGAAAGACATATTGAGGCATGCACGAGTAGAGTAGTGAGCAACCATATGCAAATTAAAACATTATCAAAGACTCAATGGAATAATCAAAACGAATTGTCATTTGAGAATCAGGACGATAGTCATATTAAATACCTTTCGGATGTCACTGTGGATTATATCAGAATAGAACTTCTGGGATCATATATACGTACCAAGATATATCAAAGACTCAATGAAATGATCAAAACGAACTATCATTTGAAATCAAGACAATTGTCATATCAAATATCTTTCGAATGCCACTCGGAAACATATCAAATAGAACTCCGAAAATCATAGATACGTATCAAAACCATACGAAATAGCTTATGGAAATCAAGAACATTAGCCATCCTAGTGGCTCTAAGAATAGGAATTTCTTTGGAGTCATATACACATCGTCTGTTCATTTCATAAGGATCATGCCAAAAGAAAGAAAGGATAAGCCTTACATACTTGTTCAACATCCTATTAGCTACGCTTATTTGTCCGAGCTCGTAAATCTACATTTGAAGGGATTTATGCTAATATTAGCCTTTTCATCGCACATTTGTACCATATTTCAAATCATACTATTTTATATCCTGCCGAAAATCGGGCAGCATCTCCCCTGTGTATATTCCTAGCCCGAATTCCAATTCAGCAACCAACAACATCAACAACAATACCAATAGTATTAACATCATTTCCAATACCAACGTATGCCATAGAACAGCCCACACACTATTTTCTAAATTTCTCAACCAACCAATTTGCGGTATAACTATTTAGTAATTTTATTTCCGTAGAGAAGCTGAAATCAATACCAATAACTTTAATAACAACATCCTACAAGAAATATATATATATATATATATATATATATATATATATATATATATATATATATATATATATATATATATATATTATCCAAAGTTCTCCTCAAACGCAAACCATAATTCAACAACATCAACAAACGAATTTATATCGCTATTTTCTCCGTTCTAATCCGTTAAAATTTTAAATAAACTTGTTAACAATGAAAAGGGATCGTAATCTTACCCCAAGTGTGCAGCCATCACGTCCATCCTCTTTTTCTTGATTGATTTTTAGCTCATATTGAAGACAACGCAGCGTACAACACTTTTCCCTTCATGGGCTTCGGGATTCGGGGCTTAGATTTTGGTCAAAATTGGTTTTTCTTATCTCCAAGGTTCCTCTTTCTCTTTTTCCAGAATTTTCTTGTGTTTTGGTATGAAAATTGAGGAGAAAAGGGCTGAAGTTTCACTTAAATAAACATGGGTCATGGGCCCAACCCGGTTGGGCTCGGATTGGGCCTAGCCCACGGACCTTTCTGCCTTAGAACGTCCATATCTCCTTGTCCCGACGTCACCTGTGGACCCAAGACCTATGGTTCGAAATCTAATTCAATTATATACAACTTATATTTCTTGGTAGTTTTCCAAATTCCAAACTTATAATACCGCTTTTGCCCCTCGAAGTCAGATCACCCGAAAACGTTACTTAAAAATATTTGTTTGGAGGACTTCCACTTCGATTTGGCTCAAGGGTCCTTCTTGAGTTGTGTTTAACTTCACATATGTGCTTCATATACACATGTCAAAAAAAATCTCGACGTGTGGGCCCCACCTCAGTTACAAATAATCCGACGTACTAAAATACGGGATACAACACTATCAACATGAGTTTAAATTACGTAGCAACAACATAATTGTCATTTCTTTTTTAGGAAGCACGTGTCATGCTCATGCTCTGAAAATGCGGGGTATAACACCTAGATTATTTTGGTACAGATCTTTTCATGTCGACTTATGCATGTCCAGTGGTACGGCGGGGCCCTGTCCCGTCATATTTCACTTGTACACTCTTAGAGGTCTGTAGACAAATAGGGTTGTATCTGACTGTATCGATATGGTTTGTTTTGGATCTTCCCGTATATAGTGGCATCCTTGTCGGCTTGCGTATTGTGTTATTGTCACGACCCAGCCCCGTGGGCCATGACTATTGCCCGAGCTGGACACCCATATGTACCTTTTAGACATAATCATACTTACACTGTAGACAACATAGGAATCGGCATAGACCAAAAGGTTCTCAATCAATCACAACGTAATAAAATACGCAAGCCGACGAGGCTGCCACCATATATCATTATAATACATAAGTCGACAAGGCTGCCACTACGTATAGATAACATATGCAAGCCGGCAAGGATGCCAAACCAAACAGAAACATCCAAAACAACTATATAGACACAGCTGATCATACCCTATATACAACCCACACACATGTCTACAGACCTCTAAGAGTACTAACAGTGAAATATGACGGGACAGGGCCCCGTCGTACCCCTGGGCATGATATATAAATACATCAGAAGATCTGTACCAAAAGTCTAGGCTTCGGAACAACGGAGCTCTCCAAGACAGCTGACTGGAATCCTAAGCGTCTGTACCTGCGGGCATGAAACGCAGCCCACCGAAGAAAGGGGGTCAGTACGGAATAAGTACTGAGTACATAAAGCATGAAATATAATAAAAAGGATCAGAACTGAAATAGAGATTACCAGAAACAAGTATGACTTCTAAAATATCAATACACTTGCCTTATTAAATGAAAATCATGCATATTAATATCATATATCATATCCGGCCCATTATGGGAATCGGTGAATAAGGTTGCCACATACCATCCTTGGCGCCATAAACACATCATCACACCATCACATCATCACACTATCACACACACACACACACACACACATATATATATATATATATATATATATATATATATATATATATATATATATATATATATATATATATAACGTATCCCGACCCTCTAGTGAGGGACTCGGTGAACAATGCAGTGAACCTGTGCACGAGAACGTATCCTGCCCGGGACTCAGTGAAAGAGATATTGAGGCATGCACGAGCAGAGTAGTGAGCAACTATATGCAAACTAAATCATATCTGAGACTCAATAGAATAATCAAAATGAACCATCATTTGAAAATCAAGACAATATTCATATCAAGTATCCTTCGAGTGTCACTAGGGAACATATTAAATAGAACTCCAGAAATCATAAGTACGTATCAAACCATAATAAAGTAAGTTCTGGGAGTCAAGAACATTAGCAATCCTAGTGGCTCTAAGAATAGGGATTTTCTTTGGAACTATATACACGTCGTCTGATCGTTCCATAAAGATCATGCCAAAAAGAAAGAAAGGATAACCTTACATACCTGTTAAAGGTTAATCGTAACCAAGTTCGCTTTGTCGCCCCTTTATCCTATTTAATATGAAAGTAACGCTATCGTTAGTAAACTATACTTTCTAGCTTATAAATCTGTAACTAATCACTTATAGGAATCATTCTTTAATTCGTACTTTCTTGATTAGGATTTTCATTAGTTAAGAACTTACGGAAATCGGGCAGCATTTCCCCTATATACTCGTCTAACCTGAACTTCCAATTAGCCTCCTGTTATCACAGCAATACCAACAATGACAGTAATAGAGATATGCATATAAACCCCTTACAATTCAACCCATAAACAATTCAAACAATCCAAAAACCCTTCTTAATCCTTTTCCAATCTAAAGCATTAACGTTTTAAGATTTTACATCAAACAAACCAACATATGAACATAATCATACCTTTAATCCTTTCAATTCCACAAGGATAACAACATGGCCACAAAACAATTACAACTTCAACTTTAACCATTTAATTCCTTCATTCTTACCACATAATCCATGACGACAACAACCATAATGCTACTTAAAATTAACTCACCATTTCTAACTAAAACAGCCCCCTACACGGCTCAATTAACACCTCAAAATCAACATACATAACTATTTATACCCAATACACATCTACCAAATTATACAAGTCTAAACCACCTCCAAAACATGTAGAAAAGGATTGAACCTTACCTTAACAATCTTGGTTCCTTAACGTTACCACCCCCAACGATTCAATTCACGTTGAAATCCCCTTGAACACTTAGAACTCTTGAGAAAACCAAGCTTCTTTCACTAGGGCTTAGTCTCGGCCAAGGTAGCCATGGCCGAGAGCTCCTTCCCTCTCATCTCCATTTCTCTCTTTCTAGTTCAATTGGAATTTGGAAGTGATGATCAATGAGTCACATTGGTGACTTATATATGAATTCCCTAAGCCCTACACGTGCCCACCTAATGAGTCATCCATTATTTTTTTTTATTTTTTTAATTAAAATGGGTGGGACCCACAGGTAGTAATTGACTTAATTAATTTTAATTAATCACTAATCCTTACTTAATAATATAATCATAATTAATTAGTCCCTAATCTCCAATAATATTTCTACACTAAATAAAATTTATGAGCAATTCGTGTACTAATTAAAATTGAGAATTAAAAGTTCCCATTTCATATCCAAAAATAATCCCGTCTTAACGTAAGTCGATTAGCTTGCGAATAATTTGACGTATAAAAATACGGGATATAACATCCTTCCCCTCTTTAGAACATTCGTCCTCGAATGTTAAATTGGTCCTGTAAAGTCTTACAAAAATTTCGGGGAAGTCTCCCTTATATTTTGATTTATTAATCAATATAATCAAGTGAGGAGTTTAAGTTACCTGTAGGCGTAGGGAACAAGTAAGAATACTTATTCTTCATCTCCTCTTCGGCTTCCCAGGTCATCTCTTCTCTATTGTTATTTCGCCATAATACTTTGACGGAAGACACATCCTTGGTACGCAATCTCCTGACCTGCCGATCAAGTATGGCTATAGGTTGCTCCTCATAGGACAACTCCACCGTCACCTGGACATCATCCACGGGAAATATTCTGGAAGGGTCGCCTATACATTTGCGCAGCATTGACACGTGAAAGACTGGATGTACTGCTTCCAAATCAGACGGTAGGTCCAACTCGTAGGCAACTCGGCCTACCCTACGGATAATCTGATAAGGCCCAATGTACCTCGGGCTTAGCTTCCCTTTCTTGCCGAATCTCATGACACTCTTCATGGGTGACACCTTCAAGAACACCCAATCGCCAACCTGAAACTCTAAGTGTCGACGTCGATTATCTGCATATGATTTCTGTCGACTCTAGGCTGCCAGTAACCTCTCCTGAATAAGCTTCACTTTATCAACAGTCTGCTGAATCATGTCTGGTCCTATTAATTTAGTCTCACCAACATCAAACCAGCCAATAGGTGACCTGCACTTCCTCCCATACAAGGCCTCATACGGTGCCATCTAGATACTCGAATGATAGCTATTATTATAAGCAAAATCGATCAGTGGTAAATGGTCGTCCCAGCTACCTCTGAAATCAATAATACAGGCCCGTAACATATCTTGTAGCTTCTGAATAGTGCGCTCGTCTTGTCCGTCAGTCTGAGGGTGGAATGTTGTGCTAATACTCACCTGGGTCCCTAATCTTTCCTGGAATGATCTCCAGAAGTTAGCTGTAAACTGAGCTCCTCTGTCGGAGATAATAGCTGTGGGAACCCCGTGAAGTCTCACTCTCTCCCTGAGGTATAACCTAGCATAGTCCTCAGCTGAATAAGTAGTCCTGACTGGAAGAAAATGGGCTGATTTTGTCAACCTATCCACGATAACCCAAATGGACTCATATCTTCGCGGAGTGCGAGGTAAACCTGTAACGAAGTCCATATTAATTACCTCCCATTTCCACGTCGGGATCTCTATCTCGTGTAATAATCCACCGGGCTTCTGATGCTAGACCTTAACCTATTGACAATTCGGGCACTGAGCAACAAACTCCGCTATATCCTTCTTTATGCCATCCCACTAATACAAACATCTGAGGTCATGATACATCTTCGTTGACCCTGAATGAACAGAATTACGGGCATAGTGAGCCTCTCCCATAACCTGTCGCCGTAACCCTGCAACCTCAGGTACACATAATCTGCCTCTGTATCGTAGCACTCCGTCAGGTGCAATCTCGAATGGGGTCTCCTCCTTTTGAAGAGTTGCATCTCTATAATGTAGAAGAACAGGGTCCTCGTACTGGTATCTCTTTACCTCTTCTATGATAGAGGATTCAGCAACTCCTCGAACGGAAACTCCGCCATCATTAGAATCAGCCAAACGGACTCCAAGGTTAGCTAACTGGCAAGTCTCACGGATTATCTCCTTCCGTTCTGGTTGTACATCTGTCAAGCTACACATAGATTTATGGCTAAGTGCATCTGCTACAACGTTTGCTTTCCCTGAATGGTATAGAATATCAACATCATAATCCTTTAGCAACTCTAGCCACCATCTCTGCCGTAGATTCATCTCCTTTTGCTTAAAGATATATTGGAGACTCTTATGGTCCGTGTAAATATCAACATGTACGCCATATAAATAATGTCTCCATATCTTCAAAGCATGAATTACTGCTGCTAACTCCAGATCATGAGTAGGATAATTCCTTTCGTGCTTTCTGAGCTGCCGAGAGGCATAGGCTATAACTCTGCCATGCTGCATCAATACACAACCTAGCCCAACGCCTGAGGCATCACAATAAGTAACATAGCCATCTGGTCCCTCAGGAAGTGTTAGAACTGGAGCCGTAGTCAACCTATCCTTCAATAATTGGAAACTTTGCTCACACGCATCAGCCTACTGGAACTTAGCTGCCTTCTGTGTTAGCCTTGCCAAAGGCTCTGAAATCGAGTCAAATTTCTCTACGAACCTCCTGTAATATCCTGCTAGCCCCAGAAAACTACGTACCTCAGTAGGTGTCGTAGGTCAAGTCTTTACCGCCTCAATCTTCTGTGTATCTACCCGAATGCCATCAGCTCCAATGATATGCCCCAAGAATGCTACTGAAGCCAACTAGAATTCACATTTAGAAAACTTAGCATACAACTTCTGGTGCTAGAGCACTCTAAGTACCGTCCTCAAATGGTCTGCATGCTCCTCTTCCGATCCTGAATAGACCAGAATATCATCAATAAATACAATCATAAAAATATCTAGGAACGGCTCGAATACTCGGTTCATTAGATCCATAAATATTGCTGGAGCATTGGTCAGCCCAAAACACATTACCCTAAACTCATAATGCCCGTATCGGGCCCTGAATGCAGTCTTCGAAATATCTGCCTCTTTTTACCTCACTTGGTGATAGCCTGACTGCAAGTCTATCTTCGAGAAACACTTAGCACCCTGCAACTGGTCAAATAGATCATCAATTATGGGGAGGGTATATCTATTCTTTATTGTCACTTTATTCAGCTGCCTATAATCAATACACATCCGCAGTGACCCATTGTCACGACCCAACCCCGTAGGCCGTGACTAGTGCCCGATCTGGGCACCCAAACATATCTATCAAACGTGTTCAAACACATAGCAGAAGCCGACAAGGCTATATTCCAAATTCAGACAATTTCCAGAAAAATTTCGGCAGAATCTCCTTTGTTTTTCGGACTATCCAGAATAATCCTGCACACAGAAAACACCAGCAAAGGCCACAGGGCTAACAAGGCCACGTATAAACATATGCGGACCGGCCGCCTCGGCGTATGGGACCGCCCAAACAACATATACACATAAGCATACAGACAGACCATAACCACAGACATGTCCACAGACCTCTAAACTGACCGACATAATCATATGATGGGACAGGGCCCCGCCGTACCCAAATAGTCAGATATGCGGAAATATATACATAGCGAGAGATATATATACCAAAAGTGGACTCTGAATCAAGGGAGTACTCCGAAATAGCAGAAGTGGAGCCTACAGTGGTGGATCACCGGCGTCTGTACCTGCGGGCATGAAACGCAGCCCCCGAAGAAAGGAGGTCAGTACGAAAGATGTACTGAGTATGTAAAGCATGGAGTACAAAATATAGGCCACAACTGAAAGAAAACGGAATACAAAAGAGGGAAATGCCGAACAGTATATCAAAATGTTTATCAAAATGATATATACATAATGCAAACAAAATCATGCAAAGCTCAGGAAAGTGGTCACCACTCCGACGCTGGTGCCACACACAGCATAACACCAGAAGGTTCAAATCTCCGTACATCCCCGAACACACATATATGAGCGTATCACATCACAGCCATATCACAGCATAACTCCAAACGGAACCCGACCCTATGGCGAGGCCTCGGGGAACCGTAACACAGCATACGGCCGAATCATCATAGGGCGCACGAATCATAACCGGCCCGGGAACCGGTGAACGAAGTCATAATAAGGCACGAGCGGAGTCGTGAGCAAAAAATGCACTTTTTATATTAAAATAGCCTTCAAAACTTGATTACTTCATAAGTCAGTTCATTAACCAAAATAGTCAAATAATTAGTTGGTACGAAAGTTTACTTCACAAAATGTTTCCAAAGTGGTACATATGGCTCAAAACATAGCTTGTTATATCATAGTGTTCCGAACATTATTTCATAGAGGACAATTTCAAAATGGAAGATTCTTTATCGAAGCTTATCCAAAAAGAGAGCCTAGTAGGACAAATAAGGCATATCGGGGTTAGCGGGCCCACCTCGGGTCAAGTCGAGGTGGCGAACATAATTTATGAACATTTCGGGTCTATAAGATCATACATGAAGATTTCAAAGTAATCCGATTGCATTTTCATAAGTTTCGGACGTTTGATTGCTTTCAAGCCAAAATAGGAACATTAGGCTTCAATTGAATTGAAGGAATAGTAGCCATTCTATAGATCGGACTTCGAGGAGCGGAAATGCTCCCTGGGTTCCGATATCAACCTAACATACTAAGGCATGCCAAAAGAAGAAGTGGGAAGCTTTACATACCTTATAAACGTCTTATGCTCACCCCAAACTCAAATCCCGATTCGTCCAGAATCTGCAAATGGTCAAAGTTACCTATTAGAGATTCTTAAGCTTAAAAATCCCATTAACTTCATTTTTGCCTACCGAAATTTCGGCAGCATTTCCCCTATATATCTAACACCCCCGAGACTTAGCTCGGCTCAAAATACATCAACAACAACAACCCAAACATCACAAACAACACAAACCACAACTAAAGCACTTTAACTTCAATATTCTTCCTTACTATATAAGTTGACAACTTTCATTCAAACTTCACAATACCAAACTAATGTTCACCTTATTGTATTCATTCACCCATTCAAGGTTATTCAAACACATCCCAATTAGGTTCCAAACACTATACATAATTTCAAGAAGTTCCTTACTTTCCATATTTCGCCCGAAACATCAAAAATTCCGACGAACATTCCAACTTACATTGTTTCATTCCAAATTTATTAACAACAACCATAAGTCACATTTAAAGCCTTAATATCATAATTATACAATGATATACACAAATATACCGAAATTATATACTTTCCCCTAATAATCCGCAATCATTTTCCAACGCCAATTCAATTCGTTAAACATTCATTTACGTCATAAATGTCACAACGACGCAACTAACGAACTAACAATTCAATTTCACCTTGCCTTACACACCTTGTGGCTGACGGCCACTTCACTAAACACACATGCACACACGGCTTCATACACACATCAAAATTACGGCATTCTCGTCTATTCCCAATCCTTAACACATTCATACCAATTCCACAACATTAAATTAACAAAATTCATACCTTTTCTTGAATTTCCGGCTTGTCGCAAACGTACTCCTTTCACCAAACTAATTGTACCCCGTCGAAGAGCGTCTTGAGCACTCTACAAATATGGGAAAACCAAGATTTTTGGATCAAGACAAAAGCTAGCAAAATTTTTCTTTCTCTCTTTCTCTAGTTCGGCCGAGAGCCCTTTAGGGGTGTTCTTCAATTTTGTTTTTTGTTTTTAATAAGGTTTCTTGATAATTCCAAATGAAACTTGATATATATCTAGATAAGGATCATGTGCATAACACATGACTTTTAAAAAAAATGGGTTTGGGCCTAGCCATATGGCCGGCCACCCCATAGACTTTGGGCCTAAATTTTTGTTCCATTTTCTTGGCCCAATTCATTAGAAATCCCGTTTTATAATTCCCGAAACTAATTTCCGAAATTCCAAATTTACCCTCAGCCTTCCCCAATGTTTTAGCACCAATGATTTCATAACCAACATAGTCATATCAACTAGAATCAAAATATTTCCTCATAACACACAAGTCTTAATTATTTCTCGATTTCCAATTATGCGAAAACACGGGACATAACATTCTCCCCCCCTTAAGAACATTCGTCCCCGAATGTTAAATTAGTCTTATAATATAACGGGGGAGTCTCCCTTTATAGTTAGCACACACAATTCATTCGTCAATCAATACAACAAATTTGAAGGTTTAAATTACCTGTGGCTGCAGGAAACAAGTGGGGGTATTTCTTCTTCATCTTGTCCTCCGCCTCCCAACTCATCTCTTCCCGATTGTTGTTGCGCCACAAGACTTTAATAGAAGGCACTTCCTTAGTGCGTAGTCTCCTGACCTGCCGATCCAGAATAGTTACAGGCTGCTCTTCATAAGATAAATGCTCCGTTACCTGAATATCATCCACTGGGAATATCCTGGAAGGATCACCAATACATTTTCGCAGCATAGACACATGAAATACCGGGTGTACGGCCTCCAAATCGGATGGTAAGTCTAGCTCATAGGCGACCTCGCCTATCTTCCGAATGATCTGATACGGCCCGATATACCGCGGGCTTAACTTACCCTTTTTATCGAATCTCATAACACCCTTCATAGGCGACACCTTCAGAAATACCCAGTCGCCAATCTGGAACTCTAGTGGTCGACGTCGTCTGTCTGCATATGCTTTCTACCGGCTCTGTGCAGCCAATAATCGCTCCCGAATAAGCTTTACCTTATCTACTGCTTCCTGGATCACATCTGGCCCGATTAACTTAGTCTCGCCCACGTCGAACCAACCAATAGGAGATCTGCATTTTCTGCCATAAAGGGCTTCATACGGTGCCATCTGAATGCTGGAGTGATAACTGTTATTATAGGCAAACTCAATAAGCGGCCAATGATCATCCCAGCTGCCCCTGAAATCAATAACGCAGGCTCGTAACATATCTTCCAGCGTCTAAATAGTGCGCTCGGCCTGCCCGTCGGATTGAGGATGAAAAGCTGTACTGAGGCTCACTTGAGTCCCCAATCCCTCCTGAAATGACATCCAGAAATTTGCCGTAAACTGGGCACCTCGGTCAGTAATAATAGATATAGGGACTCCATGAAGTCTGACTATCTCTCTGATATACAATCTAGCATAGTCCTCAGCCGAATACGTAGTCCGGACTGGGAGAAAGTGGGCTGATTTCGTCAATCTGTCAACAATAACCCAAATAGAATCATACCTGCGTGGAGTGCGCGGTAACCCAACAACGAAATCCATATTTATCATCTCCCATTTCCGGGCTGGAATTTCCATCTCCTGTAATAACCCACCGGGCTTCTGGTGTTCAATTTTAACTTGCTGACAATTCGGGCACTAACTAACGAACTCGACAATATCTTTCTTCATACCGTCCCACCAATACAAACACCTGAGATCATGATACAATTTAGTGGAACCAGGATGAAAAGAATACCGTGCATTATGCGCCTCGCCCATGATTTGTCGTCGTAAGCCTGCAACATCCGGAACACAGAATCTGCCTTCATATAATAATACCCCTTCAGGTGAAATTTCAAATGGAGTCTTGTCTTTATTAAGGGCCACATCTCTGTATTGAACCAAAATAGGATCTTCGAACTGACGCTGATTTACCTCTACTATAATAGATGATTCAGCAACAGCACGAACAGAGATCCCAGAATCTCCAGAATCTGCTAAACGAACTCCAAGGCTGGCCAGCTGATGAATATCACGAACCAAATCTTTCTTACCAGATGGCACATCAGCCAAGCTGCCCATAGACTTGCGGCTAAGGGCATCCGCTACCACATTGGCTTTCCCAGGATGGTACAGAATATCAACATCATAATCCTTCAGTAACTCAAGCCATCTTCTCTGCCGCAAATTCAATTCTTTCTGCTTAAAAATATACTGGAGACTCTTATGGTCCGTATAAATATCGACATGGACCCCATATATATAATGCCGCCAAATCTTCAAAGCATGAATCACTGTGGCCAACTCAAGATCATGAGTGGGATAATTCTTCTCGTGCGGTCTGAGCTGCCGGGAAGCATAGGCTATGACTCGACCGTGCTGCATCAACACACAACCTATCCCAATACCAGAGGCGTCACAATAGACAACATACCCATCTGATCCCTCTGGAAGAGTCAAAACTGGTGCTGAAACTAACTTTTCTTTCAACATCTGGAAGCTGCGCTCGCAGGCATCGGTCCACAGAAATTTCGCTGCTTTCTGAGTAAGCTTCGTCAGTGGTGCTGCAATAGAAGAAAAATTCTCCACGAACCTGCGATAATACCCGGCTAATCCCAGAAAACTGCGCACCTCTGTCGGTGTAGTAGGCCTGGGCCAATTCTGTACAGCCTCAATCTTCTGCGTATCGACCCGAATACCGTCTGCGCCGACAATATGGCCCAAGAATGCCACAGAAGTTAACCAGAATTCACATTTGGAGAATTTGGCATATAATTTCTGTTGACGGAGAATACCAAGTACCGTTCTCAAATGATCCGAATGCTCCTCGTCTGATCGCGAGTAAATCAGAATATCGTCAATGAACACAATAACAAACATATCCAAGAAAGGCCAAAATACCCGATTCATGAGATCCATAAATATCGCTAGAGCATTAGTCAACCCGAAAGACATAACTCTGAATTCATAATGCCCGTACCGGGTCCTGAAAGCAGTCTTCGGGATATCTGATTCTCGCACTCGCACCTGATGATAACCTGAGCGCAGATCTACCTTCAAAAAATATTTAGCACCCTGCAACTGATCAAACAAATCATCAATCCGGGGGAGGGGATATTTATTCTTTATCGTCACCTTATTCAGTTGCTGATAGTCAATACACATCCGCAGTGACCCATCTTTCTTTCTCACAAATAATACCGGCGCTCCCCAGGGTGATGTGCTGGGTCTAATAAAGCCTTTATCTAACAAATCTTTCAGCTGCTCCTTCAACTCCTTCAATTCAGCCGGTGCCATTCTGTACGGAGGAATAGATATAGGCGTATCCGGTATCAACTCTATAGTAAAGTCTATCTCCCGCTCAGGCGGAAGGCCAGGAAGCTCGTCAGGAAATACATCGGGGAATTCACTAACGACCGGAACAGACTGAAGGGTAGGTGTCTCAGCTGCAGTATCGTGCACAGGAACCAAATGATAGATATAACCTTTCTGGATCATCTTCTTAGCCTTGAGGTATGAAATAAACTTACCCCTCGGCGATGTTGTAGACCCGAACCACTCTATAACTGGTTCCCCTGGAAACTGAAAACGGACTACCTTTTTCTGGCAGTCAACATTAGCATAACAGGAAGATAACCAGTCCATACCCATAATAATGTCAAACTCAAGCATGTCTAACTCTATCAAGTCAGCTTTAGTGCAACGATCATATATAAGCACAGAACAATCCCTATAGACCTGCCTTGCTATAACAAAATCCCCAACCGGCGTGGCTACCTCAAAAGGCTCAATAGGCTCAGGTACTATCCTAATTTTACTAGCAACGAGTGGGGAAATATACGATAAAGTAGAACCAGGGTCAATCAATGCATATACAGATCTGGAGAAAACCAGTAATGTACCTGTGACGACATTCGGCGAAGCCTCCTGATCCTGGCGGCTGGCCAATGCGTATATGCGGTTCGAGGGACCGCTAGAACCTGAAACACCACCGCGGCCTTGACCGCGTCCCGCCGGTGCCGGCATGCCTCGCCCTGCAGGGCGTGCAACAGATGGAGCAGATGATGAACCGGTGGCTAACCCTGTCGGCTGAGCCACACTACCAGAACCGCTAGCCAACGGACAATCTCTCATAAAATGGCCCTGACCACCGCACGAAAAACAAGCTCCAGTAGCTCGATAGCACTCCCCAGGATGAGACTTCCCGCAATGAGGACAACGGGGCCTGGGTGGTCTGGCCTGGCTGGGGCCTCTGGACACCTGTGAACCTGCCGCCCTGGAGCTCTGACCGGCCCCAGACGGTCCCACACTATCAAATCTCCGGCTGCCTGACTGAGTACTCCGGCTGGACGGAGGAAGCTGTCTGCCTGTCTGCTGCTGCTGAGGCTGCCCGCCTCGAGAATCTCCAGAATATCCCGCGGACCTAGCCCTCTTGGGCAGCCTCCTGTCCCGATCTCTGCTAGAATAATCAGACCTGTGACGGTCCTCCATACCCAGCGTGTAAGCCTGAAGTTGGGCAATATCCATATCTGTCTGCAATGACACTGCCATACAGCCGTCGATCAAATACCGATCCAACCCCATAAAATATCTGTGCATCCGATCGGACATATCTGCTACTACCGCAGGTGCATACCGGGCCAGGGAATCAAACTCCAGATTATACTCACGAACGCTCCGACCCCTCTGCTGCAGATGTAAAAATCGATCAGCCCGCGCCCGTCGCAACTCTGGGGGCAGAAAATGGCGGGTGAAAGCAGTCACAAACTCGTCCCAAGTAGCTGGAGGAGCACCCTCGCCTCTAGATAGCTCCCAGGTCTCATACCTGTGAGCAGCAACATCCCGAAGTCTATGCGAGGCCAACTCGACCGACTCGGTCTCTGAGGCCCTGACCAAGTCTAGTGAGCGCCGCATCCCCCGAATAAATTCATGGGGGTCCTCATCGGGCTTAGACCCGAAAAACTCTGGAGGGCTACACAATAAGAACTCTCGAACCCACAGGCTGTCACGCCTGTATTCATCATCATCGTCCCTCCGCCCGCGTCTGCGAGCCTGCCCCGCTACCAATGTGGTCAGCAACTGTACAACCTCCCTCAGGGTCCTGTCCTCCGCCCCCGGCTGAGGAGCTGGAGTCTCGGGAGCGGGTACTCGGGCCTCTAGAGCTGCTGATGAACCTGCTCCAGGATGTACCACTGGTGGTGTAGCGGACCCCTCTGAGTGGGGCACGACCTCAGGCAAATCATAAACACGAGCCCGGGTAGCTCGCTGTGCCTGACTGGTCTCTCCCATCCTCGCCTTGCCCTTCTGGGCCGCCGTTGCCTTCTTCGGTGGCATCACTGCAAACACAATAACGAATCAGATCAAAATCATCCTAATAGCACAGCTTTAACGCACGATCTAAGATTCCAAATAAAAGTAACACCCTAAGTGCCCTGTAGCCTCCTGTTTATAGATGTGGTGCACAACACATCGATAAACAAGACTCTACGAGACACGGCCTGTAGACATTCCGAGGACAAACCGCTCTGATACCACTTTTGTCACGACCCAACCCCGTAGGCCGTGACTAGTGCCCGATCTGGGCTCCCAAACCCATCTATCAAACGTGTTCAAACACATAGCAGAAGCCGACAAGGCTATATTCCAAATTCAGACAATTTCCAGAAAAATTTCGGCAGAATCTCCTTTTTTTTCGGACTATCCAGAATAATCCTGCACACAGCAAACACCAGCAAAGGCCACACAGGGCTAACAAGGCCACGTATAAACATATGCGGACCGGCCGCCTCGGCGTATGGGACCGCCCAAACAACATATACACATAAGCATACAGACAGACCATAACCCACAGACATGTCCACAGACCTCTAAACTGACCGACAGAATCATATGATAGGACATGGCCCCGTCGTACCCAAATAGTCAGATATGCGGAAATATATACATAGCGAGAGATATATATACCAAAAGTGGACTCCGAATCAAGGGAGTACTCCGAAATAGCAAAAGTGGAGCCTACAGTGGTGGATCACCGGCGTCTGTACCTGCGGGCATGAAACGCAGCCCTCGAAGAAAGGGGGTCAGAACGAAAGATGTACTGAGTATGTAAAGCATGGAGTACAAAATATAGGCCACAACTGAAAGCAAACGGAATACAAAAGAGGGAAATGCCGAACAGTATATCAAAATGTTTATCAAAATCATATATACATAATGCAAACAAAATCATGCAAAGCTCAGGAACGTGGTCACCACTCCGACACTGGTGCCACACACAGCATAACACCAGAAGGTTCAAATCTCCGTACATCCCCGAACACACACATATGAGCGTATCACATCACAGCCATATCACAGCATAACTCCAAACGGAACCCGGCCCTATGGCGAGGCCTCGGGGAACCGTAACACAGCATACGGCCGAATCATCATAGGGCGCACGAATCATAACCGGCCCGGGAACCGGTGAACGAAGTCATAATAAGGCACGAGCGGAGTCGTGAGCAAACAATGCACTTTTTATATTAAAATAGCCTTCAAAACTTGATTACTTCATAAGTCAGTTCATTAACCAAAATAGTCAAATAATTAGTTGGTACGAAAGTTTACTTCACAAAATGTTTCCAAAGTGGTACATATGGCTCAAAACATAGCTTGTTATATCATAGTGTTCCGAACATTATTTCATAGAGGACAATTTCAAAATCGAAGATTCTTTATCGAAGCTTATCCAAAAAGAGAGCCTAGTAGGACAAATAAGGCATCTCGGGGTTAGCGGGCCCACCTCGGGTCAAGTCGAGGTGGCGAACATAATTTATGAACATTTCGGGTCTATAAGATCATACATGAAGATTTCAAAGTAATTCGATTGCATTTTCATAAGTTTCGGACGTTTGATTGCTTTCAAGCCAAAATAGGAACATTAGGCTTCAATTGAATTGAAGGAATAGTAGCCATTCTATAGATCGGACTTCGAGGAGCAGAAATGCTCCCGGGGTTCCCATATCAACCTAACATACTAAGGCATGCCAAAAGAAGAAGTGGGAAGCTTTACATACCTTATAAACGTCTTATGCTCACCCCAAACTCAAATCCCGATTCGTCCAGAATCTGCAAATGGTCAAAGTTACCTATTAGAGATTCTTAAGCTTAAAAATCCCATTAACTTCATTTTTGCCTACCGAAATTTCGGCAGCATTTCCCCTATATATCTAACAGCCCCGAGACTTAGCTCGGCTCAAAATACATCAACAACAACAACCCAAACATCACAAACAACACAAACCACAACTAAAGCACTTTAACTTCAATATTCTTCCTTACTATATAAGTTGACAACTTTCATTCAAACTTCACAATACCAAACTAATGTTCACCTTATTGTATTCATTCACCCATTCAAGGTTATTCAAACACATCCCAATTAGGTTCCAAACACTATACATAATTTCAAGAAGTTCCTTACTTTCCATATTTCGCCCGAAACATCAAAAATTCCGACGAACATTCCAACTTACATTGTTTCATTCCAAATTTATTAACAACAACCATAAGTCACATTTAAAGCCTTAATATCATAATTATACAATGATATACACAAATATACCGAAATTATATACTTTCCCCTAATAATCCGCAATCATTTTCCAACGCCAATTCAATTCGTTAAACATTCATTTACGTCATAAATGTCACAACGACGCAACTAACGAACTAACAATTCAATTTCACCTTGCCTTACACACCTTGTGGCTCACGGCCACTTCACTAAACACACATGCACACACGGCTTCATACACACATCAAAATTACGGCATTCTCGTCTATTCCCAATCCTTAACACATTCATACCAATTCCACAACATTAAAGAAACAAAATTCATACCTTTTCTTGAATTTCCGGCTTGTCGCAAACATACTCCTTTCACCAAACTAATTGTACCCCGTCGAAGAGCGTCTTGAGCACTCTACAAATATGGGAAAACCAAGATTTTTGGATCAAGACAAAAGCTAGCAAAATGTTTCTTTCTCTCTTTCTCTAGTTCGGCCGAGAGCCCTTTAGGGGTGTTCTTCAATTTTGTTTTTTGTTTTTAATAAGGTTTCTTGATAATTCCAAATGAAACTTCATATATATCTAGATAAGGATCATGTGCATAACACATGACTTTTAAAAAAAATGGGTTTGGGCCTAGCCATATGGCCGGCCACCCCATAGACTTTGGGCCTAAATTTTTGTTCCATTTTCTTGGCCCAATTCATTAGAAATCCCGTTTTATAATTCCCGAAACTAATTTCCGAAATTCCAAATTTACCCTCGGCCTTCCCCAATGTTTTAGCACCAATGATTTCATAACCAACATAGTCATATCAACTAGAATCAAAATATTTCCTCATAACACACAAGTCTTAATTATTTCTCGATTTCCAATTATGCGAAAACACGGGACATAACACCCATCTTTCTTTCTCACAAATAATACCGGAGCTCCCCAAGGTGATGTGCTGGGCCTAATGAAGCCCTTTTCTAACAAGTCTCTCAGTTGCTCCTTTACCTCTTTCAGTTCTACAGGTGTCATTCTATAAGGAGGAATAGATATGGCCTGAGTATCGGGCAACACATCTATAGTAAACTCTATCTCTCGCTCAGGGGGAAGGCCTGGAAGTTCATCTGGGAATACATCAGTGAATTCGTTAACTACCAGCACCGACTGAAGAGTCGGCGCCTCTGCCGTTAGGTCATGCACCCGAACCAGATGATAAATATAACCCTTTCTGGCCATTTTCTTTGCCTTGAGGTATGAAATAAACTTACCCTTCGGCGATGCTGTATTTCCCATCCACTCTATAATTGGCTCTCCTGGGAACTGAAATCGAACTATCTTTTCTCTACAATCAACGTTAGCATAACAAGAAGCTAACCAATTTATACCCATAATAACATCAAACTCAGTCATATCTAACTCTATCAGATATGCCTTGGTGCAACAACTATATATAATCACCGAACAATCGCTATATACTTGCTTTGCTATAACAGAATCCCCTACCGGTGTAGCTACCTCAAATGGTTCTATCAATTCAGGTTTTATCCCGATTCTACTAGCAACAAAGGGAGAGATATACGATAAGGTGGACCCTGGGTCTATCAATGCATATACGTCCAGAGAGTAAATCGATACTATACCTGTAACCACATTTGTTGACGCCTCCTGATCCTGTCTATTAGCCAAAGCATATATGCGGTTCGAAGGACCGCTAAAACTGGAAGCTCTGCCACGACCTCTACCACGGCCTGCTGGTGTCTGAATACCCTGCCCCATAGGGCGCATAGCCACAGAAGAAGATGAACCATCAACTGACCCAGTAGGCTGAGCCATACCACCTTAACCTCCCCGATACGGACACTTTCTCATAATATGGCCTTGACGGCCGCAAGAAAAACAAGAACCTGTAGCACGATGGCATTCCTCAGGATGATGCCTACCACACCGAGAACACCGAGGCAAAGGTGGCATCGACTGACTCAACCCCCTGCTCAATTGCGAACCCGAAGCCTTGGAGCTCTGACTGGCTCCTGAATACCCTGTGCTGTCAAACCTTCTACCTGTGAACTGTGGAGGTGCACTCTATGCTGGCTGGGATGAATATCTAATATGCTGTTGAGGCTGCCCGCCTCGAAACTCGCCAGGATAGCCAGCCGATCTGGCCCTCTTATGCTGGCCTCTATCATAATCTCTATCTGGCTGGCGTCCTCTGTGTCGAACCTCCACCCCCTGTGCATAAGCCTGTACCCGAGCAATATCCATACCTGGCTGAAGAACCACTGCCATACAACCATCAATCAAATAACGATCTAACCCCATCACACAGCGATACACTCTATCAGCCATATCAGCTACAATAGTAGGTGCATATCTAGCCAACGAGTCAAACTCAAGGCTATACTCTCGAACACTCCTGCCCCTCTGCCTCAATTGTAAGGATAAATCAACTCTAGCTCGCCGCATCTCTGGAGGCAGAAAGTTTCCAAAGAAGGCCTCCACAAACTCATCCCATACTGTTGGAGGAGCATCCTCGCCTCTTGATAACTCCCATGACTCATACCAATTAACAGCTACATCCCGTAATCGATACGAAGCCAACTCGACAGACTCAGTCTCAGAAGCCTTAATTATCCTCAACGTACGCTGCATCTGCCGGATGAACTCCTGCGGGTCATCCTCGGGCTTTGACCCAAAACACTCTGGAGGATTACAACTTAAGAAGTCGCGGGCTCTCAAACTATCATGTCTATCCGCCTGGTCAACCCCTATTCCACGCCTGCGAGCCTATCCTGCCACTAAACTGGTCAGCAACTGAACTGCATCAATCATGGCTCTACCCTCCGCCCCTGGCTGAGGAGCTGGAGGCTCGGGTACTGGAACCTCGGGAGCTGGCGGTAGAGCCGCCTCCTGACCTGGAGTTGTCGCTGTCCTGGGTTCCTCTGGAAGTGGCGGTGTAGCAGAACTCGTCGACTGGAACACAATCTCAGGCATAAGCTGGGCACGGGCCCTAGTAACTCTCCGAGTCTGGCTAGTATCCCCTGCTACCGATTTGCCCTTCTGGGCAACTGTCGCTTTCTTTGGAGGCATAGCTATAAATATAATAGTCTGTTAGGAAGGAATTATCTTGATAATATAGCTCTATCGGACGATCTAGGATAAGTAGGAAAGATAACATCCTAAATGTCTTGTAGCTTCCTGTTTATAGATGTGGTGCACAACACACCGATAAATAAGACTCTACTAGACACTGTCTGTAGACACTCCGAGGATAAGATGCTCTGATACCTTTTTTGTCACGACCCAGCCTTGTGGGCCATGACTAGTGCCTGAGCTGGACACCCATATGTACCTGTTAGACATAATCAGACTGACACTGTAAACAACATGGGAATCGGCATAGACCCAAAGGTTCTCAATCAATCACAACGTAATAAAATACGCAAGCCGACGAGGCTGCCACCATATATCATTATAATACGTAAGCCGACAAGGCTGCCACTACATGTTAATATACTACGCAAGCCGATAAGGTTGCCACTACGTATAGATAACATATGCAAGTCGGCAAGGCTGCCACAACAAACAGAAACATCCACAACAACTATATAGACACATCTGATCATACTATATATACAACCCACACACATGTCTACAGACCTCTAAGAGTACTAACAGTGTAATATGATGGGACAAGGCCCCGTCGTACCCCTGGAAAAGATATATAAATACATCAGAAGATCTGTACCAAAAGTCTAGGCTCCGGAACAACGGAGCTCTCCAAGACAGCTGACTGGAATCCTAAGCTGGGGGATCACCGAATCGAGCGTCTGTACCTGCGGGCATGAAACGCAGCCCCCCGAAGAAAGGGGGTCAGTACGGAATATGTACTGAGTATATAAAGCATGAAATATAATAAAGAGGATCAGAACTGAAATAGAGATTACCAGAAGCAAGAATGACTTCTAAAATATCAATACACTTGCCTTATGAAATGAAAATCTTGCATATCAATATCGTATATCATATCCAGCCCATTATGGCACTCGGTGACTAAGGTCGCCACATACCATCCCTGGCGCCATAAACACATCATCACACCATCACATCATCACACCATCAAATATATATATATATATGTATATATATATATATATATATATATATATATATATAACGTATCCCGACCCTCTAGTGAGGGACTCGGTGAACAATGCAGTGAAATTGTGCACGAAAACGTATCCTGGCCCGGGACTCAGTGAAAGACATATTGAGGCATGCACGAGCAGAGTAGTGAGCAACTATATGCAAACTAAATCATATCTCAGACTCAATAGAATAATCAAAATGAACCATCAATTGAAAATCAAGACAATATTTATATCAAGTATCCTTCGAGTGTCACTAGGGAACATATTAAATAGAACTCCAGAAATCATAAGTACGTATCAAAACATAATAAAGTAAGTTCTGGGAGTCAAGAACATTAGCCATCCTAGTGGCTCTAAGAATAGGGATTTTCTTTGGAACTATATACACGTCGTCTGATCGTTCAATAAAGATCATGCAAAAAAGAAAGAAAGGATAACTTTACATACCTGTTAAAGGTTAATCGTAACCAAGTTCGCTTTGTTAGTAAACTATACTTTCTAGCTTATAAATCTGTAACCAATCACTTATAGGAATCATTCTTTAATTCGTACTTTCTTGATTAGGATTTTCATTAGTTAAGAACTTAATGGAAATCGGGCAGCATTTCCCCTATATACTCGCCTAACCCGAACTTCCAATTAGCATCCTGTTATCACAGCAATACCAACAATGACAGTAATAGAGATATGCATATAAACCCCTTACAATTCAGCCCATAAACAATTCAAACAATCCGACAACCCTTCTTAATCCTTTTCCAATCTAAATCATTAACGTTTTAAGATTTTACATCAAACAAACCAACATATGAACATAATCATACCTTTAATCCTTTCAATTCCACAAGGATAACAACATGGCCACAAAACAATTACAACTTCAACTTTAACCATTTAATTCCTTCATTCTTACCACATAATCCATGACAACAACAACCCTAATGCTACTTAAAATTAACTCACCATTTCTAACTAAAACAGCCCCCTACACGGCTCAATTAACACCTCAACATCAACATACATAACTCTTTATATCCAATACACATCTACCAAATTATACAAGTCTAAACCACCTCCAAAACATGTAGAAAAGGATTTAACCTTACCTTAACAATCTTGGTTCCTTAACGTTGCCGCCCCCAACTATTCAATTCACGTTGCAATCCCCTTGAACACTTTGAACTCTTGAGAAAACCAAGCTTCTTTCACTAGGGCTTAGTCTCGGCCAAGGTAGCCATGGCCGAGAGCTCCTCCCCTCTCATCTCCATTTCTCTCTTTCAAGTTCAATTGGAATTTGGAAGTGATGATCAATGAGTCACATTGGTGACTTATATATGAATTCCCTAAGCCCTACACGTGCCCACCTAATGAGTCATCCATTATTTATTTTTATTCTTTTTAATTAAAACGGGTGGGACCCACAAGTAGTAATTGACTTAATTAATTTTAATTAATCACTAATCCTTACTTAATAATCTAATCATAATTAATTAGTCCCTAATCTCCAATAATATTTCTACACTAAATAAAATTTATGAGCAATTCGTGTACTAATTAAAATTGAGAAATAAAAGTTCCTATTTCATATCCAAAAATAATCCCGTCTTAACGTAAGTCGATTAGCTTGCAAATAATTCGACGTATAAAAATCCGGGATATAACAGTTATGCTTTGGTCAGTTGTGACACCTCTGGAGACAGGTTTATGATATGTGGCGTTGTGAGTCTTTCGTTTGTTTTTACAAGTTTCCATACTGTCCTTAGTTTCAGTCTGACTATATATAGCAGGTTCGTATACGAGTGTCCAGTTCGGGCACTAGTCATGGCCCATGGGGTTGGGGTCGTGACAGCGAGTACGGCTGACTTCGAGAAATAAGTTAACTGTTGAATTGGTGGTAATAGTAATTATGAGGTCGATATCGATATGGTAAAAAGAAATTCTAGGATAATTTGGAAGGGCTTGTGATACTAAGAGATGATTTAGAAAAGGCTGGCAAATCTTAATAGAGTGTTATATTGAGGTATCGACTGAATGGATAAGGAGGGATAAATTACGACGAGTTTATAGTTAATAGAAGTAATAATATGATTGAGACAGGAGTGCAAAGGAAGAAGAATTGTGACGAATATGAATGTATTGATAAGGCAGCTTGTGAGGTATTAAGGATAAGATTGAGACGAAAGGGTAAAAGGTTAAGAACGCCTACTCCACAGAGTGTAATTAAACCATAGTAAGAATTGTGAATAAGGTTAAGAAGTGTTACACTATAGGATTGATTACGAACAGGATATAATGACAATATAATAAGGATTGTTATGAAAATGAGTAAAGCCTAGTGAGGAAGTGACTAAAAGATATGACATGATTTATGTGACTAAAGTATAAAGGCAAGTGTGAGACGGAAAGGCGAGCTATAGAGCGAATAAGAAAGACAAGTTCAAAATAAAGATTATGTGATAACGAAAATGATAGCGAGCACAAGAAAAGAATGAGTTGATTGAAAGAAGGAAATAAAAAAAACAGTGTAGTAACATGTTATGACATGTATAGCCGAGAACACGAGTAATATAAGTGACGGAATTATGAAAGACCAAACTATAAAAAGATGAGCAATGAGGTAGAATGAGTGCCAGAAAATGACTGGCATGATAAAAACAAACAGGGATGAACAGAGTACGTTTTGAGAATAAGAGAGGGGTTATGTAGAATTAATGCTTTCCGAACGATACAGAGGTAGCATAAGATTCCTTGTGCACAGAATAAAAGATGGACATAGACTGGAGAAAAGGTAAGGGAATCCTAAGGGAAGCACCCAAGATAGACGTAATTAATTGAGTATGGGCATAGAACGAAAGGGAAATATATAGCTGCGAACTTAAAGGTGTAGTACGATGACAAGGTGATAAGATAAGACTATCATTAAGACGAACCCAATATGATTTTGAGTAAGTTAGAAGTCGGTGATGGGTCCACAACAAGGGTAAAAGAGCATAAGGCATAAAGGAGTACTGCGTGTGTATGACTTCACCTCGGAAACAGTGAAATCCTTAAAGGAAAAGGACTATAGGTTTGAGGAACAAATGATGTATTGTAAATTTATTAGAGGAAACAGATGATACAGGTTAAGATAAAGATAATGTTACAAGAGAACTTTGGACACTTATCATCAGAATATAAGTGCTACCTAATTGAGAATTTGGAACGAATACGAGTACTAATTAATTATTGATTGGAGTAAGTGGAATGTGGCCTTGGATGAGTTGCTACATTGGTTGCATTACTCGAGTACAGATTATCTGGTGAGATTTTGTACTATATATAGAAAGGTTCTCCTCGCTTCGTGATTTTGTTAAGGTTTCATACGTGGATAATCAAAGTTATAAATTATAAAGAAAAGACATGGATATGGTACAGTATACCATATGAATTGGAAAAAGGATCAGATGAATTGGAGATTGGAAATGGGGACATAGAGCAGAATATAAATAGATAATGGTATAAGTACACCCTTAAGGGGGAAGCGGGTGAGAGAAATGCAGGTATAAGATGGAAACAATAGACACTGAAATATATTTGATATAGATGCTTAGACTTCAAGTGAGATCCCTTGCTAAAACAAGTTAGTATGATCTGAAAGCCAGCAATAAATGGATAGAAGTCAGGATGGTATTTGAGACAGTGCTGAGAATCATTTGTAGAGATCTTGAATAATATGACATTAGAAAGTGGGTGCTTATAAAAATAAAGAAACAACATGACATAATATGCCTAAAGTGTTATAAGTTGGATTAAGGGAAATTGTGAAATGGTTTAAGCGAAACTATCAGAACGAGCTGGTTACTAGAATACAGTGAATTTAAAGAGAATGAACAAAAGGACGGGCACCTTAAATTTAGGTTGTAACAGAAGGATTAGTTATGAGCTATATTACTAAAAAAGGGCTAATGTGTAACATGACCTATGGATCTCAATGAATTTGTGGCAAAGAACACTATGACAAAGGCATCTATCCTATGGTGAGATAGTTATAGACGTTGGACAACAAAGGGAAATTGACCTTCGACATTATGAGGTGATACGACAAGCATAGACGTAAGAATGAAGGTAAGAGGTATGGACCGAAGGACAAAAAGGGACGGAAAGTTCAAGATAGCACTTCGTAAAGTGATGCAAAATGTGAAACAAATTTGAATAATGGGCATATGACAGAAGAGAGGTATTACCTCAATGTGGTGATAGGAGTGATATAGGGAGAACTACCTATATAAGTGTTCACTCACGATGTAATACGAGTATTTACCTCAAAAGAGTGCTCTCGAGAGATTCATTATGGGACATGATTAACATGGGATTTAAAACCCCTTAAGATCATCATGTATTTTAACCTTTGACCAGATATCAGTGAAGCCAGAAGAGACACCCGAAGAGGATTCTAAAGATAAGGAGAACGTTCCTGATTATTATGTAATCACGAGAGGTCAAGAGATGACATGGTATTAGTATGTAACAAATGATTCACATGGTTGATTTAATAATGTGGGTATAGAGGTAATGACTATACAATTAACATTATGGGAAGGAGTAATAATAAGGACGAAAGGTTTCTAGACTAGTTGAGGCAAAAGAAAAGGGGATCGACGAGTTTAAGTATCAAGGAGAATCATATCAGGAGAGTGACTCAGTTATATCTCTTGAAAGGATATTCCTGAGGAATCAAGGAAGTATTGCAACCGAGAGTCATTACTAAGAAGAAAACGCGTTTTCAACTATTCAAAGGGAATGTTATAGATAGTTCATGTCGAACGATTAAAATGATGACTCCACGAAAGATGTACGTTGTGGACTATGTGACCTAAATAAAGAGTGGAAGTATACCGACAAGAATTAGAAGAGAGGATAAGAGGAAACAATATGCGATGGTAAACCTACCCAAAGGAAAGACTGCTCCTATCCTATAGTGTTACTGGAAAGATGACTCCAAAACAAGAAAAACTCGATCTAAGCCTCAAACGTAGATGGATATAGTAAGTTGTAGTCAATTACGAAAGTAGCCAAATTATGACCACTTTCTTTGGAAATTCCATATTAACAGATGACAAGTGGAGAATGTCATTAGGCTAAGTAAAGAGAGGCACATCATGATAGATGAGTTCGAGTTACAATTGACTCGTTATGAGATCACCATAACCAGTATACTTATACAAGACTAGTTTAACATTCAAAGACGAATGTTCTCAAGGGGGGGAGCATGTTACATCCCGTGTTTTTATGCGTTGGAAACTGTGCAAATTAAATGACATTAGTAACGGAAACGAGGTTATCCCCCAAGCTTATAGGTGGTTAGAGTAATGGTACAGATGTGTTGTAAATATTAGAAGTTAAATAAATCGAAGAAAATAAGCTTCGTCGAGGTTTGAAATTTATTTGAATGAAATACGGTCCAAGCTATATTACCCCGTATCTTTGGACTAGGAAATTGAACAGCCAAGCATGAGCAAATTTATCCAAGCTTGGAGAATTTAGTCATATTGAAGCATGAAAATCAAGAACTTGGTGTATATGAGGAATAAAGTCCAAAAATAATTTAGGCCTTAACAAGTGTGATGACGGTGTTTGGGAATAATATTTGTGTAGGTATAAAGAGGCCATGGACTAGAGTTCTACCACACGATTATGATAACGAGTATATGAAGTGTGCTTAAAATGATCATTATTTAAGTGAATTGACATCAAGAAATTAATTGGGGTTGCTAGGTAATTAATATGTGGACATGGTCCATGTATTTTATGGACAAGTGGCAGCAAGTTAATCTATTTGCATGACATAAAATGATAATGTTGTTGTGGCAGATTTAGGAGATGTGTATTAAAAGGCATTAATACCTAGTTACACGTGTAAAGTGGGGGAGTATATGTAAAGTTGTTGCTTTAATTTTGTGGACGTTTTTTTGGCATATAAAATTTGAAGTGAAAATGTTGCCTTGTATTCTTAGATATCCTTATTTGAGATTTTAACCAAAAAAAATAAAATGTATGCAGCAACTCCCATTTTGATCTTCTCTACTTTAGCAAAAATTGTCTTAAGACAAGGTAGCAACAATGTTTCTTTCCAGCATAGTAGCAATGTTTTTCTATTTTAAGAGGACCAACTTTTACTTAGTGATGAAGTAAAGTCATGGGAAGTTTGATAGAGGCCAACAAAGGTACAATCCGTCATCTAAAATCTTCTACGAGCTCAAATCAGCATCCAAGGTATGTCTTTGATGAGAACTTACGAATCGACGGTCAGAAGCCGGATATGTATTGTTATTGTTTGTTGGACTATTTTGAAGTAGGGTATATGGTGTTCTATGGATAGAATTGGTAAATTTGATATGGTTGTAGTTCTTGTGATGTATCAAGGGTAGAAATCATGTAAATGTGTTACTGATATATTGGACTTGTTATTGTAATTAGGAAAGCAGATGGGGTCTTGTTGTTTCCTAAGTTAACGAGCTTGTAGCTTATTATTGTTCACTGAGATTGTTGGTTGCCTCATAGATGTTTATATGTCTAAAAGTAAGCTTGGGAAAGTAAGGGAAAATAGAGGTGATGCTGTTCAAGTTTGGTTAGAATGTGTTTAACGTCCATAAGCTGTCGATAAGAGCTATCGTGACGTTAGTATCACGTTCGTTGCTACTGTAGATTCCACTTGGAGGGAGACTACGCTCGTGAGCCTATGAAAAGGAGTTGGTATAAGGTATGTTAAGGCTATTCCCTTTTCTTTCTTTTTGGCATGATCTATGTGAGACAAACAGACGACGAATGTATAAACTCCAAATAAGCTCCTATTCTTAGAGACCCTAGGATGGCTAACATTCTTGAGTTCCAGAAGCTATTTCATTATGTCCTGATACGTGTCTATGATTCCTGAAGTTCTATTTGATATAATCCTTAGTGATATTCGAGGGGTACTTGACATGATTGTTGTCTTTGATTCTCAAGTGTTAGTTCATTTTAATTATTCTATGGAGTCTCAGATGATGATTTAGTTTGCATATGGTTACTCATTATTCTGCTCGTGCATGCCGTTAATATATCTTTCACCGAGTCCCGGGCTGGGTATGTTTTCATGCACAGTTTCACTGCATTGTTCATCGAGTCCCATGATGGGCCGGGTATGGTACATATATGATTACTTCACCGAGTCCCTCACTAGAGGGCCGGGTACGACATATATTTATATTTCACCGAGTCCCTTAACAAAGGGCCGGGTATGGCATGTATTTACATTTCTAGTCATTGCCTTTTAGGCTACTTACATGGTTATTCTCTGCCTTCGGGGCTATTCATATTACAGGTGGTTTTTAATACTTTTATTATGGCTTATATCTCATTCTTTATGATTATTGCTGCCTTACATACTCGGTACATTGTTCGTACTGACGTCCCTTCACCTGGGGGCGCTGTCTTCATGCCACACAGTCCCAGATTGTTTTGCAGGTAAAATTATTCGGTTAGGATGATAGGCTATCAGTAGGGATTGTTAGACTCCATTTTCTTCCTGGAGCAGTGCTAAGTCATTATGGTTATCATACGTGTTTATGGGTATGTCGGGGCCCTGTCCCGACTCATATGATTCAATTGTTTGCTCTTAGAGACTTTGCAGACAGTGTCCTGTGGTTAGTATGTTGAGATGTCATATGTTGAGTAAAGCGACCATGTAGGCCGATATGTCAGTTTGACTTATTTGATTTCTGACTAATTGAGTATCGTTCGCAAATTTCCATGGTTTAACTGAAAGTACCTTATTATATGTCCAGTTTCATTATGTGAATGCCAGAGGGTTCGTTCAGCTCTAAGTAAGAGTTAGGTGCCCATCATGCCCTGATGGGATTGGGGTGTGACACCTGCAACCTCAGGTACACACAATCTGCCCCCATACCGTAGCACTCTATCAGGTGTAACCTCGAATGGGGTCTTCTCCTTTTGAAGAGCTGTATCTTTATACTATGCCAGAACAGGGTCCTCGTACTGGCATCTCTTTACCTCTTCTATGATAGAGGACTCAGCAACTTCTCGAATACAAACTCCACTGTCTTCAGAATCAGCCTAACGGACTCCAAGGTTAGCTAGCCGGTAAATCTCACGAACTATCTCCTTCCTTTGTGGTTGCACGTCTATCAAGCTACCCATAGATTTATGGCTAAGAGCATCTGCTACAACATTTGCCTTCCCTGGATGGTATAGAATATCAACATCATAATCCTTTAGTAACTCTAACCACCGTCTCTGCCGTGAATTCAACTCCTTCTATTTGAAGATATATTGGAGACTCTTATGATCCGTATAAATATCATCATGAACACCATATAAATAATGCCTCCATAACTTCAAGGCATGAATTACCGCTGCTAACTGCAGATCGTGAGTAGGATAATTTCTTTCGTGCTTTCTGAGCTGCCGGGAGGCATAGGCTATAACCCTGCCACGCTGCATCAATACACAACCTAGTCCAACACCTGAAGAATCACAATAAATAACATAGCCATCTGGTCCCTCAGGAAGAGTTAGAACTGGCGCCGTAGTCAACTTGTCTTTCAGCAACTGGAAGCTTTGCTCACAAGCATCAGTCCACTGGAACTTAGCTGCCTTCTGAGTTAGCCTTGTTAAAGGTGCTGAAATCGAGGTAAACGTTTCTACGAATCTCCTGTAATATCCTACTAGCCCCAGAAAATTACGTACCTCGGTAGGTGTCGTAGGTCTAGGCCAAGTCTTTACAGCCTCAATCTTCTACGTATCTACCAAAATACCATCAGCTCCAATAATATGCCCCAAGAATGCTACTGAAGTCAACCAGAATTCACACTTAGAAAACTTATCATACAGCTTCTGGTGCTGGAGCACCCTATGTACCGTCCTCAAATGGTCTGCACGCTCCTCTTCTGAACGTGAATAGACTAGAATATCATCAATAAACACGATAACGAACATATCTAAGAATGGCTTGAATACTCGGTTCATCAAATCCATAAATACTGCTGGGGCATTGGTCAGCCCAAAAGACATCACTCTAAATTCATAATGCCCGTATCGGGTTCTGAATGCCGTCTTCGGAATATCTGCCTCCTTTACTCGCACCTAATGATAGCCTGACCGTATGTCTATCTTCGAAAAACACTTAGCACCCTGTAACTGGTCAAATAGATCATCAATCCTGAGGAGGGGATACCTATTCTTAATTGTTACTTTATTCAGCTGCCTATCAATACACATCTGCAGCGACCCATCTTTCTTCCTCACAAATAGTATCGGTGCTTCCCAAGGTGATGTGCTAGGCCTGATGAAGCCTTTTTCCAACAAGTTCTCTCTCAATTGCTCCTTTAACTCTTACAGCTCTGCAGGTGCCATTCTATAAGGAGGAATAGATATGGGCTGAGGATCTGGCAATACATCTATAGTAAACTCTATCTCCCGTTCAGGAGGAAGACCTGGAAGTTCATCTGGGAATACATCTGGAAATGCATTAACTATCGGGACTGACTGAAGAGTCAGTACCTCTACTTTCATATCATGCACACAAACCAGATGATAAATATAACCCTTTCTAACCATGTTTCTTACCTCGAGGTATGAAACAAACTTACCCCTCGGCGATGCTGTATTCCCCATCCACTCTATAATCGGCTCTCCTGGGAACTGAAATCAAACTATCTTTTCTCTACAATAAACGTTAGCATACCAAGAAGCCAACCAATCCATGCCCATAATAATATCAAACTCAGTCATGTCTAATTCTATCAGATCTGCAATGGTATGACGACTATATAGCCACCGAACAATTTCTATATACTTGCTTTGGTATGACAGAATCTCTTACCGGTGTAGCTACCTCAAATGGTTCTATCAACTCAGGTTCTATCCCAATTCTACTAGCAACAAAGGGAGATTTGTATGATAAGGTTGAACCTGGGTCTATCAATGCATATACGTCCCGGGAGAAAATCGATAATATACCTGTAACCACATTCGGTGACACCTCCTAATCCTGCCTACTAGCCAAGGCATATATGCGGTTCGAAGGACCACTAGAACTAGAAGCTCCACCACGACCTCTACCACGGCCTACTGATGTCTGAATACCCTGCCCCACAGGGCGCATAGCTATAGAAGAAGATAAACCAGCAACCGACCCAGTAGGCTGAGCCACAGCACCTGTACCATCTCCATAAGGACACTCTCTCTTCATATGGCCCTGACGGCCACAAGAAAAATAAGCACCTGTAGTAGGACGACATTCCCCAAAATGGGGTCTTCCAAACCGAGAACACCGAGTCAAAGGTTGCCTCAACTGACTCGAACCCCTGTTCATCTGTGAACCTGAAGGCTTGGAGCTCTGACCAGCTCCTGAATACCCTGTGTTGTCAAATCTCCTACCTATGAACTGTGGGGGTGCACTCTGTGCTGGCTGGGAAGAATATCTGATATGCTGCTGAGGCTGCCTGCCTGAAAACACACCAGGATAACCAGCCAATCTAGCCCTCTTATGCTGGCCTCTGTCGTAATCTCTATCTGGCTGACGTCCTCTGTGTCGATCCTCTACCCCCTGTGCATATGCTTGTACCCGAGCAATATCCATACCTGGCTGAAGAGCCACTACCATACAGCTATCAATCAAATAACGATCCAGTCCCATCACATAACGATGCACTCTATCTGCCATATCAGCTACATTAGTAGGCGCATATCTAGCCAACAAATCAAACTCAAGACTATTGTCACGACCCAACCCCGTAGGCCATGACTAGTGCCCGATCTGGGCACTCAAACGCATTCTAGTATATGGCAGAATCCGACAAGGCTTTATTTCAAATTTAGGTAATTTCCAGAAACATTTCGGCAGAGTTTCCTTTGTTTTACGGACTATCCCATATACCCTACACGCAGAAAATACCAACAAAGGCCACACAGGGCCAACAAAGCAACATTTAAATATATGCGGACCGGCCGCCGCGGCGAATGGGATCGCCCAAACACAACATAAGCACCCAACTGTACAGAAAGACCCTAACCCACAAACATGTCCACAGACCTCTAAACAGACCGACAGAATCATATGACGGGACAGGGCCCCGCCGTACCCATGAACGAGAGTATACATATGTAGAAATGACAGACTGTACCAAAAGATGGCTCTGGATGAAAGAGCGCTCCAAAATAGCAGAATAAGATCCTAAGCGGGCGGATCAGCAAACCTGTCGTCAGTACCTGCGCGGCATGAAAACGCAGCCCCCGAAGAAAGGGAGTCAGTACGAAATATGTATTGAATATGTAAAACCTAGATTACAGAAACAAAATCATAACTGGTACAGAACGTACAGAAAGTGAGCAGAAAATCCAAGGTATCAAATACATATTTTTAAAACATGCAGAGTGTGTACAGAAACATATGTCATATCAAATCCGGCCCCTGCCAAGGGACTCGGTAGACAGAACGTGGCCACCCTCCCGACGCTGGTGCCACAACACAGAAGAATCAGAGTGGGGGGCATAACCCCGTCACATAATATATCATATCAGATGGCCATAGCAAATCATATCAGAACAAGCGTACATGGCACAGCATACTCCACAAACCCATGTACGCGCATACCTGCCCCCTCACATCGAGGCACGGCGAACAATGCAAAGGATCACGCTTGACAACATATCCTGGCCCGGGCTCAGTGTGGGAAACATTGGGGCATCCACGAATGGAGTAGTGAGAAACTAAATGCAGTTAAAATATCATAAATATTTTCAGAGACTCGATGAGGCATATCAATGACAACATCAACATCCACAACAAACATTAAAAACACAAATATCCTTCAACAAGTCATCTTTCTAACAAGTTGACATAACCTTCATTCTAACCCAAACTTTCAAACTAATATCAATGATTTCACATTCATTAACAATCTAGATCACCACAACATAGTTTAGAAGCAGTTCATATGGTTTCCTTAAATTATACACACGATATACATAATATACAAACTTTCCGCCAAAGTCGTAACTCATTCAAAACTTCTAATCTTTGGCATACATATTCATAACATGTTTCCTTCTTCCAAGTTCATCAATACTTGTCATAATTAGCAACCTAATAACTTCATTTTCATAATGTCGTAAAATCGTACTAAAACGACATAAGCTTCAATATTCCATTTCGATACAACCTTATATCATTATACCTCCATATACATTGCAAGTATCATAATAACACATTAAACAAACTTAATCCATTTCCATTCCACACACTCCAAACCACACGACCAAACACCCCACTAACAACTTCTATCAAATTCATTCAACTTTCATTCCCAATATGCATTTTACCACAATCACAACTAGAATATGACATAATTTAAACTCACCATAATCCTACAACATATATACACACACGGCCATATACTATATCTCCTACCCAATTTGCAAACTTCCATATTTCCATACAATCAATTTATTTCTACATACTACAACATAAACAATACTTCATAACACAATAATAAGGGATAAATTCTTACCTTTTTACTCAATCTTCTACACTTGAATATAGGGTCAACTTGAAGAAACAAGACTTCTTCCTTCCAAACCAACTACACCAAGTTGCAAAGGGACCTAGAATTAGTAGGATTACAACAAGAAAATAATTTTGGAGGCAAGATTTGGAGGGGGTAATTTTTCTATGCCAAACCCGAAATGGTCTCTTAGTGTTACTCTTGTTCTTGTTTTTCTTTCCTTGTCTTATTTTTCTCTTGAACCTTCTTAAGAGATAAAGACTAATATTCACTAATTAGCACATGGGAAATATCTTAAAGGCATGGGTTTGGGCCATGTTGGCCGGCCACCCTTGTCAAGAAATGGGCCTCATTGCGCTTCTTATTTTTGCAAGCCCAATTGGCTACAAATTTTATTTTTGCAATTCCCGAAACTAATTTCCGAAATTCCACGTTTTGCCCTTAGCCTTATCCCACACTTCCACGACAATATTCTTTCATACACAACTCCTATGTCAAGTAAAAATTAGTTATGACCTTATTTCTTACAAGTCAAGATTGTTTCTAAATTTTTCCAACGTGTGAAAACACGAGATATAACATCCTCCCCCCCTCCCCCCCTTTAGAACATTCGTCCTCGAATGTTAAATTAATCTTATATGGTCTGAAAATACTTTGGGGGAGTTTATGTTCAGAGACAGCACATCTGACACACATTCATTATTGAACACAATTAAGCAAAGATTTGAGGTTAGTTGCGGGCATAGGGAACAGATGAGGATATTTCTTCTTCATTTCCTCTTCAGCCTCCCAGGTCATTTCCTCTCTGTTATCGTTCCGCCACAGTACCTTAACAGAGGCTACATCTTTGTTCCGGAGCCTCCTCACCTGACGGTCCAAAATGGATACGGGCTGCTCCTCGTACGACAACTGTTCCGTCAGTTGAATGTCATCCGCAGGAAATATTCTGGAGGGATCGCCAATGCATTTGCGGAGCATAGAGACATGGAATACCGGATGTACCGCTTCCAAATCAGATGGCAAATCTAACTCATAGGCGACATTTCCAATCTTTCTAACAATCTGATAAGGCCCAATATAACGCGGACTGAGCTTACCCTTTCTGCCGAACCGCATCACGCCTTTCATAGGCGATACCTTCAGAAATACCCAATCGCCTACCTGGAATTCCAACGGTCGACGCCGTTTATCGGCGTATGACTTCTGTCGACTCTGGGATGTTAACAGTCGCTCTCGGATAAGTTTCACCTTATCAACGGCCTGCTGGATCATATCTGGGCCAATTAATTCTGTCTCGCCAATATCAAACCAGCCGATCGGTGACCTACATTTTCTGCCATATAAAGCCTCGTACGGAGCCATCTGGATGCTGGAATGGTAACTGTTATTATAAGCAAATTCAATTAATGGCAAGTGATCCTCCCAGCTACCTCTGAAATCAATAACACAGGCCCGCAACATATCTTCAAGCGTCTGGATAGTGCGCTCGGCCTGTCCGTCACTCTGAGGATGAAAAGCTGTGCTCAGGCTCAGTTGAGTCCCTAATCCTTCCTGAAAAGATCTCCAGAAGTTCGCTGTGAACTGAGCACCTCTGTCAGTGATAATAGATATAGGAACTCCATGAAGTCGTACAATTTCTTTAATATAAAGCCTGGCATAATCCTCAGCGGAATAAGTAGTTCTGACGGGGAGAAAATGGGCTGATTTTGTCAGCCTATCCACAATAACCCAGATGGAATCATACTTCCGTGGAGTGCGAGGAAAACCTGTAATGAAGTCCATATTGATTATCTCCCACTTCCACGTTATAATTTCCATTTCCTACAACAGTCCACCCGGTTTCTGATGTTCAATTTTGACCTGCTGACAATTTGGACACTGGGCGATGAACTCTGCGATATCCCGTTTCATGCCATCCCACCAGTATAGGCATCTAAGATCATGGTACATCTTCGTAGACCCAGGATGAACAGAATAGCGAGCATAATGTGCCTCGCCCATAACCTGCTGCCGAAGCCCTGCAATATCCGGTACACACAACCTGCCTCTGAACAGTAAGGTTCCGTCTGGTGTAAACTCGAACGGAGTCTTCTCGTTTTCATGGGCAGTGTCTCTGTATCGAGCTAAAACAGGATCTTCATATTGATGCCATTTGATATCTTCCTTAATAGATGATTCAGAAACCCCTCGGACAGAAATCCGTGTACCTCCAGAATCGGCCAGACGAACCCCAAGATTAGCCAACTGATGAATGTCACGTACTATCTCTCTCCTGTCTGGCTGTAAATCTGCTAAGCTTCCCATAGATTTCCGGCTGAGCGCATCTGCAACAACATTAGCCTTGCCCGAATGATACAGAATATCCACATCATAGTCTTTCAGGAGCTCCAGCCACCTCCGCTGCCGCAAATTAAGCTCTTTCTGCTTGAAAATATACTGGAGATTCTTATGATCTGTATAGATATCAACATGAACGCCATTTAAATAATGTCTCCATATCTTCAGGGCATGGATCACCGCTGCAAGCTCCAGATCGCGAGTAGGATAATTCTTTTCATGCTTTTTCAATTGCCGAGAAGCATAAGCTATAACTCTGCCGTGCTGCATCAGTACACAGCCCAATCCCACGCCAGAAGCGTCACAATAAATAACATATCCATCGGGTCCCTCTGGAAGAGTCAGAACTGGAGCTGAAGTCAACTTCTCTTTCAGCTACTGGAAGCTTCGTTCACATGCATCGGTCCACTGGAACTTAGCTCCCTTCTGAGTTAGCCTTGTCAAAGGCGCTGAAATCGAAGCAAACTTTTCCACAAATCTCCTGTAATAGCCTGCTAACCCCAGAAAACTTCGTACCTCTGTGGGCGTCGTGGGTCTGGGCCAATTCTTCATGGCCTCAATCTTCTGTGTATCCACCCGGACACCATCAGCTGCAATAATATGCCCCAGGAATGCCACTGAAGCCAGCCAGAATTCACATTTAGAAAATTTTGCATATAATTTCTGATGCCGAAGTACCCCTAATACCGCTCTCCGATGATCTGCGTGCTCTGCCTCGGACCTAGAATAAACCAGAATATCATCGATAAATACAATTACGAACATATCCAAGAACGGCCTGAATACCCGATTCATTAGATCCATGAATACCGCAGGAGCATTAGTTAACCCGAACGACATAACTCTAAATTCATAATGCCCATATCTGGTCCGGAATGCTGTCTTAGGAATATCGGCCTCTCGTACCCGTACCTGATGATAGCCTGACCGAAGGTCTATCTTCGAAAAATATTTGGCGCCCTGCAACTGATCAAACAAATCATCAATTCTGTGGAGGGGGTATTTATTCTTTATGGTTACCTTATTCAGCTGCCGATAATCAATACACATACGCAGCGACCCGTCTTTCTTACGCACGAATAATACCGGAGCTCCCCAAGGCGAAGTACTGGGTCTGATGAAGCCTTTTTCTAACAGATCCTTCAACTGCTCTTTCAGTTCTTTCAATTCTGCCGGTGCCATTCTGTACGGGAGAATAGATATCGGCTGAGTATCTGGAAGCAAATCAATAGTAAAATCTATCTCCCGCTCTGGAGGAAGGTCTGGAAGCTCATCTGGGAACACATATGGAAATTCATTAACCACGGGAACTGACTGAAGAGTCGGCGTTTCTGTTGTCAAGTCTTGTACCCGAACCAGATGATAAATATAACCTTTTCTGATCATTTTCTTCGCCTTAAGGTATGAAATAAACTTACCTTTCGGCGATGCTGTATTACAGGCCCATTCTATAACTGACTCCCCGGGAAACTGGAAACGAACTACCTTATTTTGGCAGTCAACATTAGCATAACAGGAGGCTAGCCAGTCCATTCCCATAATAACATCAAATTCAATCATATTTAATTCCACCAGGTCTGCCTTAGTGTCTCGGTCACATATAGTTACAGAACAGTCTTTATATACCTGTTTCGCTACAATAAAGTCCCCAATCGGTGTGGCTACCTCAAATGGCTCTATAGGTTCAGACGTTATACCAATTTTACTAGCAACAAGGGGCGAAATATATGACAAAGTCAAACCTGGATCAATCAATGCATACACAGACCGAGAGAAGACCAATAAGGTACCTGTAACGACATTAGGCGATGCCTCCTGGTCCTGGCGGCTGGACAAAGCATAAATCCGGTTCGAAGGACCGCTAGTACCAGAAGCTCCACCACGACCTCTGCCGCGACCCGCCGGTGCTGATGTACCCGGCCCTGTAGGGCGCATAGCCACTGATGAAGATGATGACCCGGCGGCTGATCCGGTAGGCTGCGCTGGACCACCCGAACTACCCTTATACAGGCAGTCTCTCACAGAATGGCCCTGACGGCCACAAGATAAACATGCACCGGTGGCTTTGTAGCACTCCCCAGGATGGTATCTGCCACAATAAGAACACTGAGGCCTAGGTGGCCTCGTCTGACCAGAACCCCTATCTGTCCGCGAACCGGAAGCCCTGGAGCTCTGACCTGCTCCTGAATACCCTGGGCTATCAAATCTGCGACCTGTAGGCTGTGGAGGTGCGCTCTGTGCTGGCTGCGATAGATGTCTGCTAGGCTGCTGCGGCTGCTGAGGCTGTCTGCCCCGAAAATCTCCAGAATACCCCGATGATCTGGCCCTCTTGGGCTGTCTCCGATCCTGACTCCTATCAGGCTGACGCTCCCTATGCCGGTCCACCATCCCCTGGGCGTGCGCCTGAATCCGGGCAATATCCATGCCGGGCTGAGTAGCCAATACCAAACAGCTGTCGACAAAATAACGATCCAGCCCCATAATGTACCTGTGCATCCTGTCAGCCATAGTAGCTACCACCGCAGGTGCGTATCGGGCCAATGAGTCGAACTCCATACTGTACTCTCGAACACTGTGACCCCTCTGTCTCAGTAATAAGAATCTGTCGGCCTTGGCCCGCCGTAACTCCGGAGGCAGAAAATGGCTAAGAAAAGCCTGAGAAAAATCATCCCAGACTGCTGGGGGAGCGCCGTCGCCTCTGGATAACGCCCATGACTCGTACCAATTTGCCGCTACATCATACAACCGGTACGAAGCCAATGTGACTGACTCTGTCGCGGAAGCATTAATAAAATGTAAGGTGCACCGCATCTTCCTGATAAACTCCACAGGATCCTCCTCGGGCTTTGTCCCAAAGATCTCTGGAGGGCCACAAGTCAAGAACTCACGAGCTCTCGAACTGTCACACCTATATGCTCGGTCACCTCCCAATCCGTGCCCCTGAACCTGTCCCGCCACAATTCTGGTCAATAGCTGGACTGCCTCTCTCAAAGTCTGATCCTCAGTCCCTGGCCGTGGAGCTGGAGGCTCAGGTACTGGAATCTTGGGAGCTGGCGGTGGAGCCGCCCCTCGACCAGCAGCCGCTGCTGCTCCAATCTCCTCTACGTGTGGCGGTGTGGAAGAGCTCTCTGTCGGGGGCAAAATATCAGGAGCAATATGGGCATGGGCCCTGGTAACCCTCTGGGCCCGACTAGTCTCTCCCACAGCTGCAGCCTTGGCCTTTTGGGCCGCTGTCGCCTTTTTTGGAGGCATAACTGCAAATGTAACAATTCGTTAGGGAGGAGTCATCCTGATAACACAGCTCTATCGCACGATCTAAGACAGAAAGAAGGGTAGTATCCTAAATTCCCTGTAGCCTCCTGTTTATAGGTGTGGTGCACAACACACCGATAAACAACACTCTACTAGACACGGTCTGTAGACATTCCGAGGACGAACCGCTCTGATACCACTTTTGTCACGACCCAACCCCGTAGGCCATGACTAGTGCCCGATCTGGGCACTCAAACGCATTCTAGTATATGGCAGAACCCGACAAGGCTTTATTTCAAGTTTAGGTAATTTCCAGAAAAATTTCGGCAGAGTTTCCTTTGTTTTACGGACTATCCCATATACCCTGCACGCAGAAAATAACAACAAAGGCCACACAGGGCCAACAAAGCAACATTTAAATATATGCGGACCGGCCGCCGCGGCGAATGGGATCGCCCAAACACAACATAAGCACCCAACTGTACAGAAAGACCCTAACCCACAAACATGTCCACAGACCTCTAAACAGACCGACAAAATCATATGACGGGACAGGGCCCCGCCGTACCCATGAACGAGAGTATACATATGTAGAAATGACAGACTGTACCAAAAGATGGCTCTGGATGAAAGAGCGCTCCAAAATAGCAGAATAAGATCCTAAGCGGGCAGATCAGCAAACTTGTCGTCAGTACCTGCGCGACATGAAAACGCAGCCCCCGAAGAAAGGGGGTCAGTACGAAATCTGTACTGAATATGTAAAACCTGGATTACAGAAACAAAATCATAAGTGGTACAGAACGTACAGAAAGTGAGCAGAAAATCCAAGGTATCAAATACATATTTTTAAAACATGCAGAGTGTGTACAGAAACATATGTCATATCAAATCCGGCCCCTGCCAAGGGACTCGGTAGACAGAACGTGGCCACCCTCCCGACGCTGGTGCCACAACACAGAAGAATCAGAATGGGGGGCATAACCCCGTCACATAATATATCATATCAGATGGCCATAGCAAATCATATCAGAACAAGCGTACATGGCACAACATACTCCACAAACCCATGTACGCGCATACCTGCCCCCTCACATCGAGGCATGGCGAACAATGCAAAGGATCACGCTTGACAACATATCCTGGCCCGGGCTTAGTGTGGGAAACATTGGGGCATCCACGAATGGAGTAGTGAGAAACTAAATGCAGTTAAAATATCATAAATATTTTCAGAGACTCGATGAGGCATATCAATGACAAACCAATTTAATGAAGTCAGACGGGATTGTAATAAGTGGGTTTCAGATGTCATAATGAATTACAGAAGCATAACCTTTCTGAAGTCGTTCCCAGTGACAAAACGATTTATAAGACTTAAGGAAATATTTAAAATAGTTTTTGTTTAGTAGTTAAAAGAGCAGTCAGAACATTCCTTTCAAAACCGTTCGAAAACAGGCCTTAAGTACAATAAGGGTAAAACCGGGAATAGTGGGCCCACCTCGGAACAAGCATGGCGGTGGGCTCAAATTACGCATTTTCAGCTTATGGGGTCACCTACGAAGGTTCTACGGACATTCTATAACTTTTCATAAAGTTTGGGGAAGGTTTGCGTAATTTTCAAGAAAGCATACAAAAAGGGTTCAATTCTATTGAACGAAAATGTAACAATTTCAGACGCGGATTCCGATGAGCAGAATATCCTCCGAGACGTAAATCCGATCCTAGTACCTCTAGGACATGCCAAAAGAAGACTCGGGATAGCTTTACATACCTTTCAAGCTCCTTACGCCTTTCCAAACTCACTTCCCGTTTCGTCAAAAATCTGCAAATGGTCAAGTTTACCAATTGTGAGTTATAGATTCTACGAATTCAACTTAACTCATATATGTCTACCGAAATTTCGGCAGCACCTCCCCTATACATATAGCATCCCCGAGAATTCTAACTCGGCTCAAAATCATCAACAACAACCCAAACAACAACATCAACATCCACAACGAACATTAAAAACACAAATATCCTTCAACTAGTCATCTTTCTAACAAGTTGACATAACCTTCATTCTAACCCAAAATTTCAAACTAATATCAATGATTTCACATTCATTAACAATCTAGATCACCACAACATAGTTTAGAAGCATTTCATGTGGTTTCCTTAAATTATACACACGATATACATAATATACAAACTTTCCGCCAAAGTCGTAACTCATTCAAAACTTCTAATCTTTGGCATACATATTCATAACATGTTTCCTTCTTCCAAGTTCATCAATACTTGTCATAATTAGCAACCTAATAACTTCATTTTCATAATGTCGTAAAATCGTACTAAAACGACATAAGCTTCAATATTCCATTTCGATACAACCTTATATCATTTTACCTCCATATACATTGCAAGTATCATAATAACACATTAAACAAACTTAATCCATTTCCATTCCACACACTCCAAACCACACGGCCAAACACCCCACTAACAACTTCTATTAAATTCATTCAACTTTCATTCCCAATATGCATTTTACCACAATCACAACTAGAATATGACATAATTTAAACTCACCATAATCATACAACATATATACACACACGGCCATATACTATATCTCCTACCCACTTTGCAAACTTCCATATTTCCATACAATCAATTCATTTCTACATACTACAATATAAACAATACTTCATAACACAATAATAAGGGATAAATTCTTACCTTTTTACTCAATCTTCTACACTTGAATATAGGGTCAACTTGAAGAAACAAGACTTCTTCCTTCCAAACCAACTACACCAAGTTGCAAAGGGACCTAGAATTAGTAGGATTCCAACAAGAAAATAATTTTGGAGGCAAGATTTGGAGGGGGTAATTTTTCTATGCCAAACCCGAAATGGTCTCTTAGTGTTGCTCTTGTTCTTGTTTTTCTTTCCTTGTCTTATTTTTCTCTTGAACCTTCTTAAGAGATAAAGACTAATATTCACTAATTAGCACATGGGAAATATCTTAAAGGCATGGGTTTGGGCCATGTTGGCCGGCCACCCTTGTCAAGAAATGGGCCTCATTGTGCTTCTTATTTTTGCAAGCCCAATTGGCTACAAATTTTATTTTTGCGATTCCCGAAACTAATTTCTGAAATTCCACGTTTTGCCCTTAGCCTTATCCCACACTTCCACGACAATATTCTTTCATACACAACTCCTATGTCAAGTAAAAATTAGTTATGACCTTATTTCTTACAAGTCAAGATTGTTTCTAAATTTTTCCAACATGTGAAAACACGGGATATAACAACTATACTCTCGAACGCTCCTGCCACTCTGCCTCAAATGCAAGAATCTATCGACTCTAGCTCGCCTCATTTATGGAGGCAGGAAGTGGCCAAGGAAGGCTTCAACAAACTCATCCCATACAGTAGGAGGAGCACCCTCGCCCCTAGATAACTCCCAAGACTCATACCAATTAACTGCTACATCCCGCAACCGATACGAAGCCAACTCAACAGACTCAGTCTCAGAAGCCTTGATTATCCTCAATGTACGCTGCATCTGCCGAATAAACTCTTGCGGATCATCCTCGGGCTTTGACCCGTAAAACTCTGGAGGATTATAACTTAAGAAGTCATGAACCCTCAAACTATCAGATCTATCCGCATGGTAAACTCCTAGTCCATGCCTGCGATCCTGCCCTGCCACTAATCTGGTCAATAGCTGAACTGCATCTTTCATGGCCCTATCTTCTGTCCCTGGCTAAGGATTTTGTGGCTCAGGTGCTGGGGCCTCGGGAGCTAGCGGTGGGGCTGCCCCCTGAACTGGAGATGCGGCTGCTCTAAGTTCCTCTGGAGGTGGCGGTGTAGCAGAGCTCGCTGACTGAAGTACAATCTCAGGCATAGACTGGGCACGGGCCCTAGTAACTCTCCGGGTCTGACTAGTATCTCCTGCTACTGATTTGCCCTTCTGGGCAGCTGTCGCTTTCTTTGGGGGCATAGCTATAAACACAATAATTTGTTAGAGGGGAATTATCCTGATAATATAGCTCTATCGCACGATCTAGAGTAAGAAGGAAAGGTAACATCCTAAATGTCCTGTAGCCTCCTGTTTATAGATGTGGTACACAACACACCGGTAAACAAGACTCTACTAGACACGCTCTGTAGACACTCCGAGGATGAACTGCCCTGATACAACTTTTGTCACGACCCAACCCGATGAGCCATGACTAGTGCCCGAGCTGGACACTCGTATTCGAACCTGTTAGATATAGTCAGACTGAAACTAAGAACAGTATGGAAACTTTTAAAAGCAAGCTATAGACTCATAACACCATATATCATAATGAACCTGTCTCCTGAGGAGTCACAGCTAATCAAAACATAACATATTATGCAAGCCGACGAGGCTGCCACTATATGCGGAAATACTCAAAACAAACCATATCGATATAGCTGACCAAAACCTATATACAACCTTCACATGTCTACAGACCTCTAGAGTATAAAGTGAAATATGACGGGACAGGGCCCCGCCGTACCCCTGGATATGCATAAGTCTATATCAAAAGATCTGTACCAAAATAATCTAGGCTCCGGAACAGACACGTATCAGGACATAATAACATAGCTTCTGGAAATCAAGAACATTAGCCATCCTAGTGTCTCTAAGAATAGGAGCTTCTTTGGAGTTTATACATTCGTCGTCTGTTTGTCTCACATAGACCATGCCAAAAAGAAAGAAGAGATAGCTTTACATACCTTTGACGCTTAATCCGTGACTCGATATGTATACGCTGCCCGAAGTACCTCAACCTATATTAAGACGTTAAGAACTTATGGTTAAGCTACGGAAAAGCTTAAAACGTATTCCGAAGTTAGTAGCTTATTTCTAGAAAATTGTGTGGCATTTCCCCTATATTGTTCACTTCCCTCACATTCAAGCCAACTATGAAAACGACCAGAATAACATCAACAACAACACGTCCAAGTTACCATATCAAGAATTAGCCAAAACAAGATTCAAGAACACCCCGAAACAGCCCGCACCGCGTGCACAACACTCCAAATCAGTCCACACGTTGCACATTCAACAATAATCAACATAACGACCACGACATATTCAAGTTATCCCTAATGATCTATAACCACAACACATCCTCAAAAATGACCTTATAATAGTTCAACGATTACAACTACCCAAAATAAACCTTTCGGATTTCTAAAGGTATGTTTTAGACTTATCTTTTCTTTCGAATCGAGCAACAACAACAATCAGTAACTATTATCCATATACAAGTAAATCCCATCAGCGACCTAATAATAACATGCCCCGGACAGCCCATCAACTACAACAACACAAATGCTTAATCATAACTACACCTTTAATCCTTCAACTCAACAAGAACAGCCCAACAACCTCACGAACATCTAATCCAATTCATATCTCAACAATTTCATATAACAACTACAACTTTAAATATCATGATTCCTTTACTTTCAACACATAATCGATAACAACAATAACAACAACAACAATCAAACCCAATTTAATTGAAACAACTCTCATTTCAGCCCAATTACAACACCAACGAAATCATGTATTTTCTTACTTCCAATTTCGCCTAATACAAATAAATCTCTCAATTACAACATCATTTAGCTCCAATTACACTATAAGAAGAAGAAATCTTACATTAAATTCACTAGAACAGATCCTACAATCACTTGCACCAATTGTACCACTTCTTCTTCCTCAATCCAATTTCTAACGTTGCTGCTCCTTTAAATACTTAGAACACCTCTAGGGAATTTAAATTTTTTTCATTCAAAGCCAAGCTGATCGTGAGCTGCCATGGATGGTAGTAAATGTTCTTTCAATGAAATATGATAATGAATGTATATTTTAATGAGTCATCAACACATATATATGTTGCCAGCCCTTAGGACACGTGCCCCACTAGCATGCATCATCCAAGCTCATTTTTTTTAAATATCATATCTGGTGGGGCCCACTTAATGATGTAATTAGCTTAATTAATCATTAATCCTCACTAATATTTCCACACTAATAGTAATTAATTAGCAAACCGTGCAATATTATAATCGGGATTTAAAAGTCCTTGTCTCATATCTCATAATAACCTTGTCCTTGAACTTATGTCGATTATCTTACGAATAATCCCACGCACAAAAATACGGGATATAACGGAGCGATCCATCAACAACTTCGAAAGAGCACGAAGTGTGGTAAGGTTGAGAGTTCTATACGAGTGAAGTGAGGCTTTTATTGCTAATCTTGTTTGCTAGTTTTGCAGGTCATCAAGTCTAACCAAGGTGATAGGACGCAAGAGGTGGTGGATATGTCATCCATAGAAAATTCATTGGCTATGATCATGTCACACCCCAATCCTGATAGGGTATGATGGGCACCCGACCCAAGCCGAGCGAACCCGCTGGTTCTCGTTACGTTCATAACCTCACTGGACTCTTAAATCACGAAATGTAATGCATAATGAAAACCTGTCAAAACCATTCTTTTCGTCGTTCTCAAATCAAGTAGAATCTGTAATCATATGGTATTTGTAACATAAAGCATAATGGTACGTCGGCTTGCAGAGCCACTTACAAGACTGACATGCTATATACGTGACTCTGTCTGCAAAGTCTCTAACATAAATCAATATACCATAACGTAGATACTCTGTCTCGGCAACACTCCGGAAGGAAATGGAGCTCGCCAATCCAGCTGGAACATCTACTAAGATATCCTCCACTCATCTGTATACACCTGCGTGGCATGAAATGCAGCGTCCATAAGAAGGGACGTCAGCACGAGCAATGTACTGAGTATGTAAGGCATAAAATACAATAAAGAGAATCATAACTAGAATAGAGATTTACCAGAAACAAGTATGACTTTTAATAACATCAATACACTTGCCTTGTGAAATGAAAATCATGCATATCAACATCATATATCATATATATATATAACGTGTCCCGACCCTCTAGTGAGGGACTCGGTGAATAGAGTCATCATATGCCGTCCTGGCCGCCATCCCCGTATCATCACATCATCATGTCATCATATCATCATATACATATACATATAACGTGTCCCGGCCCTCTAGTGAGGGACTCGGTGAAAAATGCAGTGGAGTACGCACGTGAACATGTCCTGGCCCGGGACTCAGTGAAGGAAGTAATGACAGCATGCACGAGCAGAGTAGTGAGAAACCATATACATATAAATCAATCTTCGGACTCAATAGATGAGTACACTAATCGACACTTGAAGGATCATAAACACGTTTCGAGTCAATATGAGTTAGCGTAAGAAAGTTATGGACATTATTCACTACAGAAATCTTTACGAACGTTTCAAAGCAATCCGAGACCGTCTATGAAAGTTAGGAACATTAATCCTTATAGAACCCTTTTAGGAATAGGGACTCTTTATGCTTTGCTCGCTATTCAATCATACAAAAGGCTCGACCATACTAAGTATGCTAGTGTCAAGAAGTGAATAAGAATCGTAAACAAGCTCGGAACTAAAGAATAGAGTTACCCCAAGGTGCGTGTCATATCTTACTTAGCTCTAGGACATGCCAAAAGAAAGAAAGGGTAAGCCTTACATACCTTGTCCGCTTCCTAAGCTAATCCGAACTTAAGTCTCGGCTTTCCCAAGATCTACAACAACGTCAGAAGATAGCAAATATTAGCTATAAGTATTTAGGAATCCGATTCTAAGCTAGCAATTCACCTACAGAAATTCGAGCCGCATTTCCCCTGTATATTCAACAAACCCCGAGAATTTAACTCGGCCAAATCATCAACAACAATACCTACGACCACATTAACAACTTCAACAATTAATTCAAAATGCATTCTAACATTAGCAACCCTTTCTACATAATTCGACGGCAGTTCACTTACATTCGAATTAATCACAACAACCCGACTCACAATCTTCCAAACTCAATAAGAACACCAACAACACATTCCTCGCTTCCAAGTTCATGAATTATACCAACAACCACACGTTAACAACATTATTCATACAAATATAAGAAACCATACTAACGTCACATTAACTCCTACAACAACCCACAACGATTACAACTTCATTTTAAGCCATCAAACCTTCATTTTCATCATGGAATCCACAACAACAACAACAAAAAATATTAAATAAAATCGATTCATCACATCTTACCAAGGTAGCCCCTATACGGCCACAACCCACACACACATATTTCATGAATTTCATCCATTTCTACATACTACAACACTCACAAATCATCCCTAACACATAGAAAAGGAGATTAAACCTTACCTTTACCCTTTAACTTCTCAACTTGGCTAGGGTTTATGAGTTGCACAAATGAATGCTTTGCTTGCTCCAACACCTACTCCACGTTAATAAAGGCCTTCCAATTGGTTGGAATACTAGAAGAATTTTTTTTTTTGATCAACTCCAAGGCATCAAATTCGGCTAGCCATGGCCGAATATGGTTTTTTTTTTTTTTTCTTGAAGTTTCTTGAATTTGTGAAAGAAGATGAATATGTCTTGTTTGTCATCACTTATCTATCTATCTATCTATATATATATATAGCTCCTACTAATGCAAGGTGGACACATGCCCCCACTCATGGCTTGAGTTAATTGGCCAAGCCATTGGTGGGACCCACACATAAGCCGCACGGCCACTTGTGGCCTTTGTCATGAACCTTCTTTGAATTTTCCCTTTTTACCCTTAGCCTTTCTCAATATTTCCATACCACTAATAAACAACTTGTGCATTAAGACAAAACTGGAAAATAGCCTTGCCCTTAACTTATCGCGATTATCTTGAAATATCCGAATGTACAAAATACGGGATATAACATCCTCCCCCCCTTTAGAACATTCGTCCTCGAATATTGAACTGGTCTTATGGGGTCTTATAGTACTTCGGGGAGATCTCTTTTATAGCTATCGCATACAGTTCATTCATCAATCAACATATCCGTTTTAGAAATTTAGATTACCTGTAGGCGTAGGAAATAAATAGGGGTACTTATTCTTCATCTCTTCCTCGGCTTCCCAGGTCATCTCCTCTCTGTTATTGTTTCCCCACAATACCTTAACAGAAGCCACATCTCTGTGCGTAATCTTCTCACTTGACGATCCAGTATGGTTATAGGCTATTCCTCGTAGGATATCACCTCTGTCACCTGGATATCATCTATGGGAAACACTCTGGAAGGGTCCCCAATGTATTTACGAAGCATGGACACATGGAAGACTGGATGCACTGCTTCTAATTCAGATGGTAACTCTAATTCATAGGCGACCTTTCCAACCTTACGGACAATTTGATAAGGTCCAATATACCTCAGACTGAGCTTTCCCTTCCTGCCGAATCTCATTATACCCTTCATGGGTGACACTTTCAGAAATACCCAATCGCCAACCTGGAACTCTAAGTGTCGACGTCGATTATCGGCATATGATTTCTGTCGACTCTGGGCTGCCAGTAACCGTTCCTGAATGAGTTTCACTTTATCAACTGCCTGCTGAATTATATCTGGGCCAATTAACTTAGTTTCGCTAACATCGAACCAACCGATCGGTGACCTGCACTTCCTGCCATACAGGGCCTCATACGGTGCCATCTGGATGCTATTATTGTAAGCAAACTCAATAAGTGTCAAATGATCATCCCATCTACCCTTGAAGTCAATAACACAGGCCCGCTGCATATCTTCTAGCGTCTGAATAGTACGCTCGGCCTGTCCATCAGACTGCGGGTGGAACGCGGTACTAAGACTTACCTGGGTCCCCAATCCTTCTTAAAATGATCTCCAAAATTAGCCAAACGGACTCCAAGACTAGCTAGCTGGTAAATATCACGAACCCTTTCTTTCCTTCCGGGCTGCACGTCCGTCAGGCTGCCCATAGAATTACGGCTGAGCGCACTGCTACTACGTTGGCTTTTCCAGGGTGATATAGAATATCGACATCATAGTCTTTCAGCAACTCTAACCACCTCCTTTGCCGCAAATTCAGCTCCTTCTGCTTAAAGATGTACTGAAGGCTCTTGTGGTCCGTATAAATATCCACATGGACGCCATATAGAAAATGTCTCCGTATTTTTAAAGCATGAATTACTGCTGCTAGTTCCAGATCATGAGTAGGATAATTTCTTTCGTGCTTTTTGAGCTGCCGGGAGGCGTAGGCTATAACCCTGCCATGCTGCATTAATACACAACCTATCCCAACACCGAAAGCATCGCAATAAATGGCATAACCGTCTGGTCCTTCAGGGAGAGTCAGAACTGGAGCTGTAGTCAACTTTTTTTTCAACAACTGGAAGCTTCGTTCACAAGCATCAGTCCACTGGAACTTAGCTGCCTTCTGAGTCAGCTTCGTTAATGGCGCTGCAATCGAAGCAAACTTCTCCACAAATCTCCTATAATATCTTGCCAATCCCAGAAAACTACGTACCTCAGTAGGTGTCGTCGGTCTCGGCCAAGTCTTTACGGCCTTGATTTTCTGTGTATCCACCCGAAGGCCATCAGCTCCGATGATATGCCCCAAAAATGCCACTGAAGTCAACCAGAATTCACATTTAGAGAATTTAGCATACAATTTCTGGTGCCGGAGTACCCCAAGTACCGCCCTAAGATGATTTGCATGCTCCTCTTCTGATCGTGTATAGACCATGATGTCATCAATAAATACAATCACGAACATATCTAGGAACGGCTTGAATACTCGGTTCATCAGGTTCATAAACACTGCTGGGGCGTTGGTCAACCCAAAAGACATCACCCTAAACTCGTAGTGCCCGTATCGAAAACTTCTTTCCAACTCTGCGCATAACAGATCGAAAACTTCTTACCATAAGTTTTTCTTTCATTTGCGCCTATATCGTCATTCTTGTCAATATTCCCATATCTTTCCATCCACTACTAATCCTTTCACCCATTTAGCTCACTTACTCGTAATTCTTCTTAACTACGCGTTTGTGTTACAGCTGTGCATCCATGTGTTTCGAGCGTCCTGCTACTTTTGATCTTAGCATAAAATTCTTACAGTTTACACTATCTCTACCTTCGTTCATCGAACCTTTATCTATCTTTATGATGCTTCGGCCGAGTGGTCTTCCATGCACATTCCGTACACTTCATTCTATTTCCTTTATAATCGAGCCTCTCGGTCTTTACGAAAGATCTTGCCTCGTATCATTAATTTTCTAATCAATCATACCGACTCATCATCCTTGTTCTTTCCTTGATGAGTAATTAGTTTTCTGCCGCCAACTTATTAAAGTATCCTTCTTACTCTCATGATTAGAGATTTTAATTACTTTCCTCCTATATACTCTCCTTTTCTTTCAATCAGCCCATTGGTACACCTTTCCTACTTTCATCCTTAGCCTTCCTTGGGTTTCTTCCTCCTCGAGCACCTTTCTCCTCTTGTTATTTGTAGTATCCGTTCTGAAGTTCGTGAAATAGTTTTCTGCCGCCAAATCCGTTTAATTTCTAAGTCATCTTTTTAGGAAAGCTTCTCCATGTCCGAAGCTACCACATCACTATGGTTACACATTTATCCCTTTTTTAAAAAAAAAAAAAATTCAAGAGTTGGAATTTTTTTTTTGTATCGTTGCGAGGCATAATCATTCTTTCTCTTACTTCACATTCCTTGTCGTAGTCACTATTCTTTTAGCCCCACTTATTGAAATCGGTTTTCGAACCCCACACATTCCTCTTTTGTTCCATATTACCATACTCTATCCCTTTCACATGCCTACTGTTACACCTCGGAAATTTTCCGTTGGTACGCAAGTAAATAAACTAATGATGTGTGCGAGGAGTGCGAGTGTATAATGTTTCATGGGAAATGTATGTGAAGGGATGTGGATGATTAGAATGAAAAGTCGAGAAATGAGAAAAATTGAAAGTTCGCAAAACTGCCCAGTGGTCGTATATTGCAAAATACGGACCGTAAAGTGCAACACGGTCCGTAAACTGGCAGTCGTAAACTGCCATGCAAAAGCTTCAGCCTTCTGCCAGTGATCGTATAGTGCAAAATACGGACCGTAAAGTGCAATACGGTCCGTAAACTGCCAGGTCGTAAACTAGCATGCCAAACTTCAACTTGTTGCCAGCTAAGGAAGAGGTATAATACGACCTAGTGGACGGACCGTAAAGTGATTTACGGCCCGTAAACCATGGTCGTAAATCACCATGCATGCAGGCCAAAGTCTCTGGTCCTGCTTAAGCTTAAAGACGACCACGAAGGACGGTCCGTAAAGTGGAATACGGACCGTAAACCTCCATGGATGACCACTGTTCACCCAGCTCAGATTTTCCAATTCATTAAATATGAGGATCAAGACTTATTTTATTTCATTACAACATTACACCACTTGTATTGTTGTATTGTATTACACCACTTCTCTCTAAAACTTCTCTCTACATTTATTATATGAGTTTTCAAGGATTATAAGCCATCAATAACATTAAGACAAGTGAATCAAGGATAAGGGAATCATCAAGGACCATCCAAGTCAAGAAATCCAAATGGAGAAAAACTAGAGTTTTGCTCAAAGGAGAGTATTATCAACCAAAGCTTGTTCCTACAACTTCTAAGGTAAGATTCATGATTTTTACAAGATGTTTAAGGTATTGGAGAATTAAAATACATGTATTGTAGAAAATGTGGTCAACTAGGTCATGAATGATGAATAGTGACATTTTGAGGAATAGTTTGAATTGAGTTATGAATGTTGTTGTGTTATGATATGAATGTGTTATAAATGGTGCACAGGGAGACAGACTTGATCCATAGCTGCTTATTCAGAGATTGCATAACAGAGCTCCATTTCTTTCGGAGCCGTAGCTTTTGGGTACTTATTCTTTTGTGTATATAATTATGGGCATAGCGGGGTCCTGTCCCGCTCATACGATATGTCATACTCTTAGAGGCTCGTAGTCATGTGTATGTGGGTAGAGATGTTCGGCCATGTCGGCCCATGTTTTGTATATCTTTTGTTGGCCTCATCGGCCTTGTACTTGTGATATGGCATAGATGCCTATGATATGTTAAATGATGATGGTCGTCTAATGGGATCAATATGATTAACGATAAGAAAAGCACGAATTGGCTTATGGTTCACCTAGATGTTATGTTATGTACGATAAAGGGGTGCTCGGGTGGGGTAGCACCGGGTGCTCGTCGCGGCCCCCTAGCCGGGTCGTGACAAAAAGTGTTATGAGAGCAGTTCTGTCCTAGGATGTGTCTACGAGCCGTGTCTAGTAGAGTCTTGGTTATGGGTGTGTTGCGCGCCACACTTATAAACGAGAAGCTGCGGATATTTTAGGAATATATGACCTTCTTTCTTCATAAGAATCGTGCGATAGAGCTATGATGTAAGAAATTCTTTTTCCTAAATCGTGTGTTGTGTATTTCAGAGATGCCTAAAAAGAAAAAGGCTACAGCAGCCCAAAAGGGCAAGACGGTGGCAGAAAAGCGGGCTGGAAGAGCACCGCCACCAGTAGTAGAGAAAGATGAGTCCCAGAGTGCGGCTCAATCTCAGTCTTCCCAGACAGTGCCTATTACTGAGGAGCACGTGGGAGCCTCAGCCCCAGCTCCAGCTCCTCCACCGAATGCTTCGGGCCAAGACGTGAGAGAGGCCATTAATTTGTTGACTCAGTTGGTTGCGGCCCAGACTTAGAGGCCAAGCGCAGGGCAAGGTGACAGGACTGTTAGTGCAATGGCCCGTGACTTCATTGCTTTGAAACCCCCGGAATTATTTGGGTCGAAACTGGAGGAGGATCCCCAGGACTTTATTGATGGTATGCTAAGGACGCTCTGGTTGATACATGCTTCAGACACAGAATCGGTGGAGCTAGCGTCATTTAGATTGAGGGATGTCTCAATCCAGTGGTATACAGTTTGGATGGCTTCGCGGGGAGCCAATGCACCTCCACCGGTATGGCAAGAGTTTGTTGATGCTTTTCTCCGTCATTATATACCTCCGGAAGTTCGGCGAGCTAGGGCCGATAAATTCTTGAATTTGAGGCAAGGTAGCATGAGTGCTACAGAGTATAGTCTCCGCTTCAATTACTTTGCTAGGTATGCTTCGGCCATGGTAGCGGATATGGGCGATTGGGTGCACCGTTTTGTGAAAGGCCTAGGGCCACGCTTGATGGATAAATGTTTGACTACGTCCCTTCAGGATGGCATTGATATTGCACGCATTCAGGCACATGCTCAGAAATTAGAGGAACACCTACAGCAGCGGAGAAATGAACGTGAGCAGGATAGTGGCCATAACAAGAGGGCCAGACCTTCGGGTTCGAGGAGCGAGTCCAGGGGCGGACACAGACAGCAGTTTCCTAGCCATTCAGGCTATTCTATGACCAGTACACCTCCACAGTTCACAGGGCAGAGATTTGACAGATCTACTCCATCCGAGCCGAGTCAGGGTTATTCAGGGTCTCAGTTTAGAGGTGATTCAGGACAGCCAAGGCCACCCGTACCACGATGTTGTCAGTGTGGAAAGTTGTATCGGGGTCAGTGCCGATCAGGTTCAGATGCTTTCTATTCATGTGGTCGGCCAGGCCATATTATGCGTGATTGCCCCTCAGTACATGGTAGAGGTAGGACCCAGCCATCAGGGTTGGTAGCCGGATCTTCGGCATCTGTAAGCCCTACGGGGCCAGGTTCATATGCGCCAGCTGGCCATGGTAGAGGTAGAGGCAGAGCTCTCAGTACTAGCGGTCCTCAGCACCGTATTTATGCTTTGGCTGGACGCCAAGATCTTGAGTCTTCTCCTGATGTGGTCACAAGTATATTATCGGTATTCTCTCATGATGTATATTCTTTGATTGATCCGGGCTCCACATTGTCTTATGTTACTCCATATATTGTTGGTCGATTTATAATTGAGCCGGAGTCTATCAAACCTTTTGAGGTGTCTACACCCGTGGGTGACTCGGTAATATCTAGCCGAGTATATAGGAATTGTGTGATTGTGATTTGTGATCGTCGTACCATGATTGATTTGCATGAGCTAGAAATGGTAGATTTTGACGTTATTATGGGCATGGATTGGTTGGCTTCTTGTTATGCCAATGTTGATTGCCGAATGAAGATGGTTCGTTTCCAGTTTCCTAGAGAACCAGTCTTAGAATGGAAAGGGAATGCGGCATCACCAAAAGGTAGGTTTATTTCCTATCTAAAGGCAAGGAAAATGATCACGAAAGGGTGCATTTATCACCTAGTACAAGTCAAGATGTAGAAGCTGAGTCGCCGACTCTTCAGTCAGTTCCGGTAGTGAACGAATTTCCGGATGTGTTCCCGGAAGAGCTTCCAGGCCTTCCTCCCGAGCGGGAGATTGATTTTGCTATTGACATGTTGCCAGACACTAAACCCATATCTATTCCTCCCTATAGGATGGCACCCGCAGAGTTGAAAGAGTTGAAGGAGCAATTAAAAGACTTGCTTGAAGAAGGCTTTATTAGGCCTAGTTCATCCCCTTGGGGAGCACCCGTATTGTTCGTCCGGAAGAAGGATGGCTCCTTGAGAATGTGCATTTATTACCGGCAATTGAATAAAGTGACAATTAAGAACAAGTATCCCCTCCCGAGGATTGACGATTTATTTGATCAATTGCAAGGTGCCAAATGGTTTTCAAAGATTGATTTGAGGTCCGGGTATCACCAAGTAAGAGTTAGGGAGAAAGATATCCCTAAGACAGCTTTCAGAACAAGATATGGCCATTTCGAGTTCCGAGTAATTTCGTTTGGGCTAACTAATGCACCGGCAGTGTTTATGGACTTAATGAACAATGTATTCAGGCCTTTTCTGGATCTATTCGTGATTGTATTCATCGATGATATCCTAGTGTATTCTAGATCCGAGGCAGAACATGCGGATCACTTGTGTATTGTCCTTGGAGTTCTTCGAGCTCGAGAGTTATTCGCGAAGTTTTCCAAATGCGAGTTTTGGTTGAACTCAGTGGCATTTCTGGGCCACACTGTTGCAGCTGACGGTATTCGAGTGGACAGCCAAAAGATTGAGGCCGTGAAGACTTGGCCAAGGCCCACGACCCCAACGGAGGTTCGTAGCTTTTTGGGCTTAGCCGGTTATTACAGAAGATATGTTGAGGGTTTCTCTTCTATTTCGGCACCGCTCACCAAGTTGCAGAAGTCAGCTAAGTTTCAATGGACAGATGCTTGCGAGCGTAGTTTCCAAGAGTTGAAAGACCGACTGACTTCAGCCCCAGACTTGACATTTCCAGAGGGATTGGAAGGATATGTTATTTATTTTGATGCTTCAGGCATCGGGCTAGGCTGTGTATTGATGCAAAATGGTAAGGTGATTGCGTATGCTTCTAGAAAATTACGGAAACATGAGCAGAATTATCCTACCAATGACTTAGAATTGGCCGTGGTGGTCCATGCTTTAAAGATATGGAGATATTACTTATGTGGTGTCCACGTGGATATTTATACAGATCATAAGAGTCTCCAGTACATCTTCAAGCAGAAAGAGTTGAATTTGCGGCAGCGACTATTGCTAGAGTTGCTAAAAGACTATGATGTTGAAATCCTGTACCACCCCAGAAAGGCAAATGTTGTGGCTGATGCTCTTAGCCGTAGGTCGATGGGAAGTTTAAGTGAGGTACGACCAGAAAAGAAAGAGATGGCCCGTGATCTTCAGCAGTTAGCTAGCCTAGGGGTCCGAGTGGTAGAGTCAGGTAGCAGCGGAGCTACTATTCAGAATTCAGCAGTTTCATCGTTAGTAGTGGAAGTAAAAGAGCGACAATATGAGGATCCCATGCTAATGCAGTACAGAGATACACTCCCTCAGAAGGAGGGGTCATCATTTGACATTTCGGAAGACGGAGTTCTCCGATGTCGAGGCAGGTTATGTGTTCCCGATGTGGCAGGTCTACGCCATCAGATTTTGAGAGAAGCTCATTGTTCCCGTTACTCCGTTCACCCCGGAGCGACGAAAATGTATCATGATCTTAAGACTATATATTGGTGGAATGGGATGAATAAAGACGTAGCGGAATTCGTAGCTCAGTGTCCTAATTGCCAACAAGTGAAGGTAGAACACCAAAAGCCGGTCCCGTTCTCGACGTAAATATGATTCTATATGGGTGATCGTGGATAGACTCACAAAGTCAGCGCATTTCTTACCGGTCAGAACGACCTATATGGCAGAAGATTATGCCAAGCTTTATCTTAAAGAGATAGTGAAACTCCACAGTGTTCCAGTATCTATTATCTCCGATAGAGGAACTCAGTTTACAGCCAAGTTTTGGGGGTCTTTCCAAGAAGGTTTAGGGACCCAAGTGCGCCTAAGCACGGCATTTCACCCACAGACCGATGGGCAAGATGAACGTACTATTCAGACTCTTGAAGATATGTTACGGGCATGTATGATAGATTTTGGAGGAAATTGGGATGACCATTTACCACTCATTGAGTTTGCTTACAATAACAGCTACTATTCTAGCATTCAAATGGCACCGTATGAAGCTCTATATAGGCGAAAGTGTAGATCCCCAATTGGGTGGTTTGAAATCGGAGAAGCCAAGTTGATAGGGCCAGATTTGGTCCAGCAAGCAATAGAGAAAGTCAAGCTTATACAAGATCGATTGTTAGCGGCTCAAAGTCGCCAGAAGTCCTATGCAGATAATCGTCGAAGGGACTTAGAGTTCCAAGTTAAGGATTGGGTATTCTTGAAAGTGTCGCCAATGAAAGGCGGTATGAGATTTGGAAAAAAGGGGAAGCTCAGTCCCCGGTATATCGGACCCTATGAGATTATACGCAAAATAGGCAAAGTGGCCTATGAGCTAGATCTACCTCCAGATTTGCAGTCAGTCCATCCAGTATTTCATGTCTCGATGCTTCGGAAGTGCGTTGGAGATCCTACAAGGATCGTCCCAGTGAATGATGTTCAAGTGACAGAAAAGTTAACTTATGATGAAATACCCATTGCCATATTAGATAGACAAGTACGGAGGCTTAGAAACAAAGAAGTGGCCTCAATTAAAGTTCTGTGGAGAAATGACAATCGAGAGGAAATGACATGGGAAGCAGAAGAGAATATGCGATCCAAATACCCACATTTATTTCAGCCCTTGGAAGAAGTCCAAGATGAGACGTCAAAATCATAAGGTATGCATGTTTTCCCTTTTATACATTCAGGTAGTGTGTGGCCAAATTTCTAGTGCTGTTGTATCATTGCCCTGTGAGGCATTGTTATTGTGGGTTGTTGTGACAGGGTGGTAGTGCCACATTACAGAGGAAAATCTGGCAAAATTTTTATGGAATTCCCTAAGCCTTTAACATTCGAGGACGAATGTTCCTAAGGGGGGTAGAATGTTACACCTCGGAAATTTTCCATTGGTACGCAAGTAAATGAACTAATGATGTGTGCGAGGAGTGCGAGTGTATAATGTTTCATGGGAAATGTATGTGAAGGGATGTGGATGATTAGATTGAAAAGTCGAGAAATGAGAAAAATTGAAAGTTGGCAAAACTGCCCAGTGGTCGTATATTGCAAAATACGGACCGTAAAGTGCAACACGGTCCGTAAACTGGCAGTCGTAAACTGCCATGCAAAAGCTTCAGCCTTCTGCCAGTGATCATATAGTGCAAAATACGGACCGTAAAGTGCAATACGGTCCGTAAATTGCCAGGTCGTAAACTGGCATGCCAAACTTCAACTTGCTGCCAGCTGAGGAAGAGGTATAATACGACCTGGTGGACGGATCGTAAAGTGATTTACGGCCCGTAAACCATGGTCGTAAATCACCATGCATGCAGGCCAAAGTCTCTGGTCCTGCTTAAGCTTAAATACGACCACGAAGGACGGTCCGTAAAGTGGAATACAGACCGTAAACCTCCATGGACGACCACTGTTCACCCAGCTCAGATTTTCCAATTCATTAAATATGAGGATCAAGACTTATTTTATTTCATTACAACATTACACCACTTCTCTCTAAAACTTCTCTCTACATTTATTATATGAGTTTTCAAGGATTATAAGCCATCAATAACATTAACACAAGTGAATCAAGGATAAGGGAATCATCAAGGACCATCCAAGTCAAGAAATCCAAATGGAGAAAAACTAGAGTTTTGCTCAAAGAAGAGTATTATCAACCAAAGCTTGTTCCTACAACTTCTAAGGTAAGATTAATTATTTTTACAAGATGTTTAAGGTATTGGAGAATTAAATACATGGATTGTAGAAAATGTGGTCAACTAGGTCATGAATGATAAATAGTGACATTTTGAGGAATAGTTTGAATTGAGTTATGAATGTTGTTGTGTTGTGATATGAATGTGTTATAATTGGTATTAAGATCATGAACTAAACACTTTAGACGAATGGACGAATATGGGTGTTATGACCATGTATGTGGGTGAATTAGAGGCAAATTGAGGAATCTAGATAATGTGGATAATGTGAATGACTAATGGCCATTGTTATGATATTAATGAAGGCATAAACACTAGCATTGGAAGGGAACGTGCAAGTGTAGAATAGTTCGACGGAAAGGTATGTAAGGCTAACCCTTCTTTCATAAGGCATGGTTCTTGGCCAAATTCCTAATTCCTCCATATGAGTATGTTGTCTTCACATGGTTGACATTCCGAGCTCATAAGCTCACGACCCTTGATATGTACTATGATTATACTATGTTCCTCGTATGACTAGTAAGTCCATAATGTAGATGTAACGATAACGATGAGAATAGTAATGATAATGATATCAAAAATGATGCAAAAGGTGCCTACGGGCTATTATCCTTATATGTGCCTATGAAGGGCTATAATGAACCCCGAGCTTATAACGCTGGGTAGAATATATGTATACGAATATGTATGAAGTATGTATACGATTATGAACTGCGCGGGCACGTCTGCAGATGGTACGGATAATGCTGAAGCCTTGGTAGGGCCAGGTAGAAATAACATTGAGGCTTGGTTGGCCAAGTATGTATGAAACACCGAACCTTCTGGTCGGGTGCGCTATGTATGTATATAAGTGTATGGCTATGTATATAATATGAATATGAATGTGATAAGACTATGTATAGGAATACGAATAAGGACATGTATACGAATATGAGCACAAGTATGGTACGAGTATTATTATGGGATACGAACGACGATGTATGCAAGTAAGCGACATGATGATGATAGTACTGTCTCCCCTCCAATGCTATTTTCATATGATATCTATTATGCTTATATATTGATGTTGATCATGCTTTACATACTCAGTACATTCTTCGTACTGACGTCCTTTTGTTTGTGGACGCTGCGTCATGCCCGCAGGTGCACAGGGGGACAGACTTGATCCATAGCTTCTTATTCAGAGATTGCATAGCAGAGCTCCATTTCTTTCGGAGCCGTAGCTTTTGGGTACTTATTCTTTTGTGTATATAATTATGGGCATAGCGGGGTCCTGTCCCGCTCATACGATATGTCATACTCTTAGAGGCTCGTAGTCATGTGTATGTGGGTAGAGATGTTCGGCCATGTCGGCCCATGTTTTGTATATCTTTTGTTGGCCTCGTCGGCCTTGTACTTGTGATGTGGCATAGATGCCTATGATATGTTAAATGATGATGGTCGTCTAATGGGATCAATATGATTAACGATAAGAAAAGCACGAATTGGCTTATGGTTCACCTAGATGTTATGTTATGTACGATAAAGGGGTGCTCGGGTGGGGTAGCACCGGGTGCTCGTCGCGGCCCCCTAGCCGGGTCGTGACACCTACCTTTGAATTTTTACCCATATAGTCTCGTGCTTTGCCCGTCGTTTCTTTTGGAGGCTTTGCTCAATCATGTTTCTTATTTTTCACTTTTTCCGACATTTTGATCTCATTGCCTTCCATTTACTCACTCTCTTTATTTTCCAAATATCGTTGTATTAGACCTTTCCAATCTTAACCCGTAGCGAAAATAACATCAGCTTACCTTGTAACACTTGTACCGTTTATGTTTTTTTGTTGTCACTTGAACTTCGGTACCCCTGCTCGATTGATGCCTTCCATACCGTAACACCGGTTGCTGGGATACACATGCCCATCGATACAGTCATAAATAGGATACCATATGCATACATTTATATATATATTTACTACCATCTCGCTTACAAAATATTTTCAAATGCTATTCAACCTCATCCTAGTTCTAGAGCCGTGATGCACCTTCCTTCTCTTCACCGATCTAGTCCTCCTCGTCCTGTGCGACCTTCTTAAGGTTTCTAACCACTCTGCATACTCTAACTTCCTTTAGGATATTCTAGCTTCTCATTTGTCTCTCATGTCTGGATTTATAGGATTTCTTGCACACTTCCCAGGGGTCACCCATCCTAAGATTTCTCTCACCTTAACACGCTTAACCTTGAAACTCCGATGAAATCCGGTGCATTGATGCTGATATAATCTCATCCACCTCACCGTATGACCTTCACCGCATAATCTGAAACAAGTTGAAGTCTTAACAGATTCCAAAACATTCTCGTAACACATCTCCCTCCTTTAACGATTACTATTTTAACCTTTTTAATCCTCAATATTCACCTTTCACCTATGTGTATGACTACCTTTCGTCCTAGATTTCTAGAATCCCGATGGTAGCGAACACACCTTCGTCACCGTTACCTATAAATACTCGATTATCCACCTCTCTGGACATCCGCTTGCCACACTTATATAATAATCTACAGTAGAACTCATTGGTCGACTTTCCTTGAATCGCCTAATAGACCTTGCTCCTACTAAACCTCGAATGTAACCCATTTTAATCCTTCGGGCTGCTAATCGTCTTTCTCGCAATCGTTCTTCATGCCATGCCAAATCCATAACTCCTCTAAAACAACGCATCCTACTTATTGTCTATTTACGATATTTCCTTTCCACGCTTCTTCCTGTTAAGTGTACCTAACTAAACAACCTGATTTTGAAAAATTCTGACAGAGTCTCCTTTACAATTCTTACTATGCAAACATTTACACGTAGCAATTACCAACAATGCCTTACAGGGCATACATATGTATACGACATATCCCAGCCACCCAGGGCCCCCAATTTCAGGTAAAAGAACAAAAATATCAGAACCTACCTCTGTGACTTCCCATATCATCACTCACCTCCTCCCGTCGATACTGTGCTTCCGCCGAGATCAAAGGTTAGTTTAAGGAATATCATTTCCTATGACTTTGATCTATCGCACGATCTAAGACAGAAAGAAGGTCAATAATTCCTAGATGCCCTGCAGCCTCCTGTTTATAAGTGTAGCCGGCTTCACACCCATAAATAGGACTCTACTGGACACGACTTTGCGGACAACCCCTAGGACGAACTGCTCTGATACCAATTTGTCACACCCCAATCCTGATAGGATATGATGGGCACCCGGCCCCTTACACAGAGCCGAGCGAACCCGCTGGTTCTCGTTACGTTCGTAACCTCACTGGACTCTTAAATCACGAAATGTAATGCATAATGAAAACCTGTCAAAACCATTCTTTTCGTCGTTCTCAAATCAAGTAGAATCTGTAATCATATGGGATTTGTAACATAATGCATAATGGTACGTCGGCTTGTAGAGCCGCTTACAAGACTGACATACTATATACGAGATTCTATCTGCAAAGTCTCTAACATAAATCAATATACCATAACGTAGATACTCTGTCTCGGCAACACTCCGGAAGGAAATGGAGCTCGCCAATCCAGCTGGAACATCTACTAAGGTATCCTCCACTCATCTGTATACACCTGTGTGGCATGAAACGCAGCCTCCACTAGAAGGGACGTCAGTATGAGCAATGTACTGAGTATGTAAGGCATAAAATACAATAAAGAGAATCATAACTAGAATAGAGATTTACCAGAAACAAGTATTACTTTTAAAAACATCAAGACACTTGCCTTGTGAAATGAAAATCATGCATATCAACATCATATATCATATATATATATATATATATAACGTGTCTCGGCCCTCTAGTGAGGGACTCGGTGAATAGAGTCATCATATGCCGTCCTGGCCGCCATCCCCGTATCATCACATCATCATGTCATCATTTCATCATATACATATACATATAACGTGTCCCAGCCCTCTAGTGAGGGACTCGGTGAACAATGCAGTGGAGTACGCACGAGAACATGTCCTGGCCCAAGACTCAGTGAAGGAAGTAATGACAGCATGCACGAGCAGAGTAGTGAGAAACCATATGCATATAAATCAATCTTTGGACTCAATAGATGAGTACACTAATCGACACTTGAAGGATCATAAACACGTTTCGAGTCAATCTGAGTTAGCGTAAGAAAGTTATGGACATTATTCACTACAGAAATCTTTACGAATGTTTCAAAGCAATCCGAGACCATCTATGAAAGTTAGGAACATTAATCCTTATAGAGCCCTTTTAGGAATAGGGACTCTTTATGCTTTGCTCGCTATTCAATCATACAAAAGCCTCGACCATACTAAGTATGCTAGTGTCAAGAAGTGAATAAGAATCGTAAACAAGCTCGGAACTAAAGAATAGAGTTACCTCAAGGTGCGTGTCATATCTTACTTAGCTCTAGGACATGCCAAAAGAAAGAAAGGGTAAGCCTTACATATCTTGTCCGCTTCCTAAGCTAATCCGAACTTAAGTCTCGGCTTTCCCAAGATCTACAACAACGCCAAAAGATAGCAAACATTAGCTATAAGTATTTAGGAATCCGATTCTAAGCTAGCAATTCACCTATAGAAATTCGGGCAGCATTTCCCCTGTAAATTCGACAAATCCCGAGAATTCAACTCGGCCAAATCATCAACAACAATACCCACGACCACATTAAAAACTTCAATAATTCGACGACACTTCACTTACATTCGAATTAATCACAACAACCCGACTCACAATCTTCCAAACTCAATAAGAACACCAACAACACATTCCTCGCTTCCAAGTTCATGAATTATACCAACAACCACACGTTAACAACATTATTCATGCAAATATAAGAAACCATACTAACGTCACATTAACTCCTACAACAGCCCACAACGATTACGACTTCATTTTAAGCCATCAAACCTTCATTTTCATCATGGAATCCACAACAACAGAAACCAAAGATATTAAATAAAATCAATTCATCACATCTTACCAAGGCAGCCCCTATACGACCACAACCCACACACACATATTTCATGAATTTCATCCATTTCTACATACTACAACACTCACAAATCATCCCTAACACATAGAAAAGGAGATTAAACCTTACCTTTACCCTTTAACTTCTCAACTTGGCTAGGGTATATGTGTTGCACAAATGAATGCTTTGCTTGCTCCAACAACTACTCCACGTTAATAAGGGCCTTCCAATTGGTTGGAATACTAGAAGAATTTTTTTTTTTGATCAACTCCACAGCATCAAATTCGGCTAGCCATGGCCGAATATGTTTTTTTTTTTTTTTTTGAAGTTTCTTGAATTTGTGAAAGAAGATGAATATGTCTTGTTTGTCATCACTTATCTATATATATATATATATAGCTCCTACTAATGCAAGGTGGACACATGCCCCCACTCATGGCTTGAGTTAATTGGCCAAGCCATGGGTGGGACCCACACATAAGCCATACGGCCACTTGTGGCCCTTGTCATGAACCTTCTTTGAATTTTCCCTTTTTACCCCTAGCCTTTCTCAATATTTCCATACCACTAATAAACAACTTGTGCATTAAGACAAACCGGAAAATAGCCTTGCCCTTAACTTATCGCGATTATCTTGAAATATCCGAATGTACAAAATACGGGATATAACAGATCATGAATCAAATCTCGGGTATGCAAGCGGGTATGGAAGAGATGAGAGGAGAGATGAATGTTGTGAATGGGAAGTTGAAGGGTATAGATAAGCGGATAGTGAGTATTGAGAAAGTTCAAATGGAGGGTTCTAGTAGAATGGGCACTCCTCGTTCTCGGAATGAAGGTGATTAGGATAAAACACAAGACACTACACCAACCATTACCCTGGGACAAATCCATGCCTTGTGCAATCCCAACACCATAACCACCTCCACCCAAAGAGCTCCACCACCCCAAACAACCAACCTTCCATCCCAAAACTCCACTTTCCAAAACACCAATCGACAAAACTATCCCCAAGTTTACCAGCACAACCCGAATGAGGCAATCCCTCAAGTAACCATACAACAAACACCCCAAGCTCCATCTCAAGTCCATACACAAGATCCCTTTCCTAACCAAAACCAATACCAATGCCACTACCAATACCCCATGAATGAAGAGGAGTATGATGACTATCCACAAGGTAGGTGGTGGGATGATAACCGACAAGGAGGGAGGCGTGGAGGAATGAATAACCGGGGAAGGGGAGAAAGAGGAGGTTTTGAGAGGTTTCCGGGCCATGACCCTAGATTCCAAGGTCATGTAGACTTAGGGAGGGCCCAAGGTTATGAAGATCGGGGAAGATGGTAAGATAATGAGCGGAATTTGAACACCATCAAGGTGAAACTTCCTACATTCCAAGGGGGTAGCAATTTGGAAGAGTTCCTTCAATGGAAATTGCAAAGTAAGCGCATCTTCCTCACGAACAATGTATCCGAGGCCTTGAAGGCAAAGTATGCCCTCACTTAATTTGAGGGGTACGCATCTACTCGGTGGGAATCCAAGAAGCTACAAAGAGCTCAACAACACAACTATGATCTCCCAACTTGGAACGACTTGATTGAGCTCATGGAGACAAGGTAGCTTCCACCCACATACTACCAAGATGCACTCAAAAGGTTATACATGTTGAAGAAAGGGTTGAGAAGTGTGGAAGTGTACTTTGATGAGTTTAAGGATTTGCTGATGAAGTCCAAGATAGAAGAGCATGAGGAGTACACTATTATAAGGTTTATAGCCAACTTGAATCAGGACATCTCTAAACCGATGAGGCTCAAGACTTATAATAGTCTAGAAGAGGAAGTCCATGATGCATCCAAGGTTGAAGCGGATCTAAAAGAAGAGAGGTCTTACAAAGACAAAACAAAATCATCTTTAACTTGGAACCAAGGAAAGGAGAATTGGAAGACATCTACTTGGGAGAAGCCAAAGATCACTACTCCCAATCCTCAAGCTAAGCTTTATGATAAGGCTAAAGGAGGTAACAACTCTAAACCCAACTATAATCGTCCTTCTACCGTCCAATGCTTTAAGTGCCAAGAAAGAGGGCACTATGCAAGTGAGTGTTCCAATCGGAGGACTATCTCCATTGTGAGAGATGGGTACCAGACCGATGATGAAAATGAAGGAGGGGTTGGTGATGAACATGAGGGAGAAAGTAGTGAGTGTAAGGGTGATTCCGAGGGAGAAGTTGAATTGAGATATGCGGAGGCTTTGAATCATGCAATTGTCGCTAAAAGATCCCTGGGAACTCTAGCTAGGGAAGAGAGTGACAAAAAAGAGAACTTGTTTCATGCAAGGAATAAGATTTTGGACAAGGTTTATTCCTTGATCATTGATGGTGGGAGTTGCACTAATGCGGTTAGCCAATTCTTGGTTGAAGGTATGAAATTCCCCACAAAGAAACACCCTAGCCCCTACAAACTTCATTGGTTCAATAAAAGTGGAGAAATGCGGTGACCAAGCAAGCGATTATCCAATTGAACGTTGGAAAATATGAGGAAGAAATCTTATGTGACGTGGTGCCAATGCAAGCGTGCCATATTTTGCTTGGAAGACCTTGGCAATTTGATGTGGATGCTCAACATAGTGGGCGGACCAACAAGTATTCTTTTGTGGTCAATGGTAAAAAGTATGTCCTTGCTCCATTGACTCCCCATGAAGTGTGTGAAGACTATAGAGTCATGAAAGAGCTACGTGAAAAGGTGAAAAGGAAGGAAATGGTTGTGAGTGAAAAAGAGACCTTGGTTGCTCAACGAGGACAAGGTTCGACCCAAGAGAAGAGTAAGAAGTGTATGGTCGCTAGAGGAATATTAGAAGGAGAGGAATGGTGTGGTGAAGAGAAGGACTTGGTGCCAAGTCAGCTAACCCCTCTAACCTTTCTATTTCTTCTAGTTGTCTTGTTCCTTTTGTTGGTACTTATGTGGATGATCACCCTAAAGAGGACATAGACTCGAGTTTCCAAGTTCCTTTGGAGGGTGAAGTAGTGCTACTCGTCCGAAGAGGAAGGCCAATACAAGGAACTTGACCAAATTGACAAAGGTGATGTGCTTCAACAAAGAGGTAACAAAGCTAACCCTTCTACATTAGCAAATGTGGATCAATTTGTGTCACACCCTAATTCTGATAGGGCATGATGGGAACTAACTCTTCATTAGAGCTGAGCGAACCCTCTGGCATTCACATAATGAAACTAGGCATATAACCTTTTTTCGAAATATAATAAAGTACTTTCAGTCAAACCATAGAAATTTGCGAACGATACTCAATTAATCAAAAATCGAATAATTCAAACTGACATATCAGCCTACATGGTCACTTTACTCAACGCATGACATCTCAACATACTAACCACAGGACACTGTCTACAAAGTCTCTAAGAGTAAACATCTGAATCATATGAGTCGGGACAGGGGCCCGACATACCCAAACACACATATGACAACAATAATGACTCGGCACTACTCCAGGAAGAAAATGGAGTTTGCCAATCCCAGCTGATAGCCAATCATCCTAGCTGAATACTTTTACTTGCAAAATAATCTGGGACTGTGTGGCATGAACACAACGCTCCCAGGCAAAGGGACGTCAGTACGAACAATGTACCGAGTATGTAAGGCAGCAGTAATCATAAAGAATGAGATATAAGACATAATGAAAGTATGACAAGCCACCTGCAATATGAATAGCCCCGAAGGCAGAGAATAACCATGTAAGTAGCCCCAAAAGGCAATGACTAGAAATCTAAATATATACCATACCCGGCCCTTAGTAAGGATCTCGGTTAAATATAAATATATACCGTACCCGGCCCTCTAGTGAGGAACTCGATGAAGTAATCATATATATACCGTACCCGACCCTCTAGTGAGGGACTCGGTGAAATAATCATATATATACCGTACCCGGCCCTCTAGTGAGGGACTCGGTGAAATAATCATATATATACCGTACCCGGCCCTCTAGTGAGGGTCTCGGTGAACAATGCAATGAAATTGTGCACGAATATGTACCCGGTCCGGGACTCGGTGAATGATATATTAACGGCATGCACGAGTAGAATATCATGAGAAACCATATGCAAACTAAATCATCATCTGGGACTCAATAGAATAATTAGAATGAACCGACACTTAAGAATCAAAGACAATTGTCATGTCAAGTACCGCTGAGAACTAGAATTCATTGGAGTCATGTATGCTCATCATACGCTCGTTTTATGTAATTCATGCCAAAAAGAAAGATGGGATAGCCTTAACATACCTTGTTGTTTCTCAAGTTAACCATAACTTAGGTCTGGGGCTTCACCAATCTACAAACAATACCAAATATGCCAATAATCAAATTACGATACTTTTTCAAACCAATCCTTAATTACTTAGAAATCTAACGATATTCGGAACTTAATAATCCTCATGATTCTAATTTAGCCAAAATATCAATCCCAATACCAACATCAATATCAACAAATACATGTCCAAATAGAATCAAATCCATTCTTAAATCACTTTCAAAACAGCCCAATATACATTCCTATACCGATGCTTGTATACATTTCTTTATTTCCGTATATACACAGTATAACAACAAACATAACAACAGCAACTACAACCAATCCCATGATATTCCAACCCACAAAACAATTCATAACAGCCACCAAACAACCCACATGATAACAATAACAATTTATCCGATTTCCGATATAGTTTTCGTAATTCTTTCATCTAGCAACGTAGATACGACTCGGATAACTCAAATATGTCTAGTAGAGGAGAATTCTTTACCTCATATACCAAGAAATAATCTTCTTCCGTAAAATACCAACTCACGTAGCTGCTACTACAATTGAAATTCACGTTGATGATCCATTTGAAGTTGTGTTGCTGCTATGTAAATAGAAGTCACGCTATAGCTCCTGCAAAAATGGAAATATATGGCTGCTCATATACTTTTGTTGCTGCCTCCACCATACGTTTTCAGCACCCTTTTCCTCTATTTTATTCTTTTTGCCAATATGAACCATCAACATAGTATAAAAATTAGTGGTCTTTTGGTCCTTATACGTGTGGACTTATAGCTCCACCTAGTATTAGTCACTAATGTGTCACTTAACCATACCATCTTGCTACCACCCACCTTTTGTTCACGTCGGAGTGTCCCCCAAAAGTCATCCAATAATCCCAATTATTTACTCATTTCCTGTTACATCCCGTATTTTTGGACTAGGAAATTGAATCGTCCAATATGAGCAAAATTACCCGAGCTCGGAGAATTCGATCATATTCAAGGATAAAAATCGAGAGCTCGATGTACAAAGAGTTTGAGGTCCCGAAATAAATTAGGTCTTAACAAGTGTGACCACGGTGATTGAGAATAATATTTTATGTGTACCAAAAGAGACTATGGACTAGTGCTACGTCACATAATCATGAAAATGAGTATATGAAGTGCATTAAAAATAATTGGTATTAAAGAGAATTGAGATCAAAAAATTAATTATGGTATTAATTAAAGCTTAATGGATAAGTAATTTTGGTGGATTGCCACATGGCCGAAATTAGGCCAATAGGTGGCATGAGTTAGTGCAAGAGGAATTGATGAGCCAATTGATTGTTAATGTGCATAAAGGACACATGGCAAGTCAAAGTGTCAACATTGAACCTTATTATTCATTTTCTCACTATGTCACGTTTTTGGAAGGTCAATTAGAAGAGATTACATTGGTTACTTTTAGGTGGATTAGATGAGAAAAAGGAAATGAAACTGAAAACTTCTTGGCAGCAACGTGATTCCTATATATAAAGTTGATTTCATGGTTTCCTTATATATGGAGTTGATTTCATGGAACTAGCAACGTTTCAGCTATATATGGAGAAAATATGTATTTTCCTTCTTCTCAACTTAAAGTAGTAGAAGTCCTCAAAAGGAAAATATGGACAGCAAGGTCATCCAATGTTGTTACGAGTTGCGCTCACCTTCGATCTCGTTATTCCAGTTTGTCGTGTTGTTGAATCCGGGCTTTCTTCGAAGGGAAGTAAAGTGGAAGAAGATCATTTCTTGATATATAAGGTAAGAATTATCCTCTTCTAAGTATATTTAAATTCATTGAAGTCATAGCTAAATCGTGGGACGAGAAATACGAAAATTATACTGTAAATCGTATTTGGTGTTGTTGTTGGCTCATGGACTGTTTGTTGGACTGTTTTGTGGATTATGTATATGTTGTTATGATGGAAATTATGGTAAATAGCATGAATAATACGTTCTTGATGTTACTATATATGTCTATGTGTTTATAAAGAGAATCGATGGAAGATTTGTCGATATAGATTTGGACTAAAACTCGAGGAAAGAGATTTGTGCTCTTGAATTAGTTGAAAAGGGATTATGGCATAATTCTTACTTGGTTTGATATGGCAACTTGTATATACGATTGTTGCTAATGTTGTTATCATTAATTGGGAATTGTTTAAAGTTGGATTGGAGTGGGTAACATAGAGGAAATGCTGCCCGATTTCCGTCAAGTTCTTAACTAATCAAAATCCTAATCAAGGAGTATGAACTAAGAAATGATTCCTATAAGTGGTTGGTTGTAGATTTATAAGCTAGAGAGTTGTAGTTTACTAACAATAGTGTTACTTTCATATTAAATAGGCTAAAGAGGTGACGAAGCAAACTTGGTTACGGCTAATCTATAACAGGTATGTAAAGCTAATCCTTCCTTCTTTTTGGCATGATCTTTATGAAACAAACAGACGACGTATATATGACTCCAAAGAAGCTCTTATTCTTAGAGCAACTAGGATGGCTAATGTTCTTGATTCCCAGAGCTTTCTTCATTATGTCTTGATACGTGTCTATGATTCCTGAAGTTCTATTTTGATATAATCCTGTTACACCTCGGAAAATCTTCCGTTGGTACGAAAGTGAATGAACTAGTGATGAGTACGAGTGTATGACGTTCCATGAGTAAGAAATGACGTTCGACGACCTTAGGCGAGATTTCAAAGGCATCCGATGCAAGACGAGAAAGTTGGCTAAGATAAGGCAAGGTATGAGATGAGCAAGGTAGGAAAATGGATGTGGATGATTAGAATGAAGAGTCAAGAAATGTGAAAAGTTGCAGGTTTGCAATCTGTCCAGTCGGTCATAAAGCGAAATACGGACCGTAAAGTGGTATACGGTCCGTAAACTGGCCTATCGTATTTTGGCATTCAAAACTTCAACTTTCTGCCAATTGATCAAATGGTAAAATACGACCTGGAATACGGACCGTAAAGTGATTTACGTAAACCATGGTCGTAAATCACCATGTTTCTGCTTGAGTTTCTGGTTCTGTTATGGTTAAAAACGACCACGAAGGATGGTCCGTAAACTGTAATACGGACCGTAAACCACATTTACGACCACTGTGCACTTCAAAATCAGATTTTCAAGTCATTAAATCAGGGGACCAAGACTTATTTCATTTCACTTCTACATCACACCCCTTCTCTCTAAAACATCTCTCTACATTTATTATACAAGTTTTCAAGGATTTTTAGTCATCAACAATGTTAATCAAGTGAATCAAGTGTAAGAAAAACCCATTAAAGATCATCCAAGTCATGAAATCCAAATAGAGAAAAACTAGGGTTTTTGCTCAAGTGGAGTATTATCAACTAAGGCTCGTTCCTACAACATCTAAGGTAAGATTCATGATATTTATATGTTGTGTAAGATATTGGAGAGTTGAAATACATGGATTGTAGAAAAATGTGGTAAAATGGGTCATGAATGATGAATAGTGACCTTTTGAGAAATAGTTTGAATTGAATCATGTTTATTGTTGTGTTGTGATATGAATGTGTTATAAACGACGTTAAGATCATGAAATCGACATTGCATATGAATGGACGAGGTCGAGGGTTATGACCATGAATATGGGTGAACTAGGAGCAAATTGAGAAATCTAGATAATGTGGATGATTGATGGCTATTGTTATGATATTGTGAATGTATTGTCGACGTTTGGGAGTTGAATTATGATATGGGCAAACGTTGTACAAATAAAGGAGATGCTGCCCGATTTTCTCTAGGTTTAGCCATGTGTGCTAGGTATCGGTTCTAATGATAGTGTGACCTTAATGAAGGTGGAAACGTGAGCATCGGAGGAGTACGTGCAAGTGTAGAATAGGTCAACGAAAAGGTATGTAAGGCTAACCCTTCTTTCATAAGGCATGGTTCTTTGGCCAAATTTCTAAATCCTCTATACGAGTATGTTGTCTTCAAATGATTGATCTTCAGAGCTCGTAAACTCATTAATCCTTGATATGTACTACGATTGTACTACGCTCCTCATGTGACGAGTAAGCCTATAAGATAGACGTAACTGTCACGACCCAACCCCGTAGGCCGTGACTAGTGCCCGAGTTGGACACTCATATTATCTGTTAACTGTAGTCATTTGCAATTAGCATGTCATGATCTCATTTGTACATAAAACGGGTAGGACGTTATTTTAAAGCTGTCAAGTTTTGTATGTCTTAGACACCTGTCTTCTGAGGAGTTGCACTTTTTAAACAACAACATATATATATATATATATATATATATATATATAAATATTCCTACGCAAGCCGACAAGGCTGCCACGATATACAATATAATAAACATACATATATATGCAAGCCGACAAGGCTGCCATTACGAATGGGTACGCCCCAAACATAAGTCATAGACATAAAACGCATCAACAACTACAAACAGACCCACACCGATGTCCACAGACCTCTAAGAGTAATGACCGTATCATATGGCGGGACAGGGCCCCGCCATACCCAAACAAACACATATGAATACAACATAAGGGAGTTATACCAGAAGCTAGGCTCCGGAACAAGGGAGCAGTCCAAAATAGCTGAATAGGTATCCTAAGCTGGCGGATCTCCGAAACGAGCGTATGTACCTGCGGGCATGAACGCAGCCCCCCGAAGAAAGGGGGTCAGTACGGAATATGTACTGAGCATGTAAAGCTTGAAACATAGTAATAGACTTATATTGAGACAAGGTATATAGGACTCAGTGCAACAACCAGAATTTCTTAAAAACTTGCCTTTGAACACATTTCATCTGTATCATTCTCATATCAGTGTTATTATAGAGTTTTGTAATCAAAGCTGCATAATCATTCCGTATATAACATATATAACGTGTCCCGGCCCTTTAATGAGGGACTCGGTAATTAAAATCATAGCATCATAAACATAAACATATACGTGTCCCGGCCCTTTAACGAGGGACTCGGTAATAAGGAATATATGCCCTCCTGGCCACCGTCTCCATATCATCATATCATCATATCATCATGTCATCATATCATCATATCATCATATATATATAACGTGTCCCGGCCCTTTAATGAGGGACTCGGTGATAATATAGTAAACATGCGCACGAAAACGTATCCTGGCCCGGGACTCAGTGAAGGATATAGCGGTAAGCACGAGCAGAATAAATAGCAACCACATATATGCAATTCATCTTTTGAGACTCAATGGACAAGCAACTAACCAGCTCTAAAGTGTTAAAATAATATTCATTTTCAGTTCATTTCAAGTCTCATAACAACCTATTACAAGAAACGTTTCAGATTTCATGTACATATATCACTTTAATTTGGTGTAGCTTTTGAAAGTCAAGTATGTCTCTAATTGTGCAATCCTTTAAGAATAGGAACTTTCATACATTATTCATTAGTCACTCATATTGTTGGCACATGACAATGGCCTTAATGAAATATAGAATCATAAGTCATGCATGGAACTAGAGAATAGAATTTACCCCAAGGTTCATATCGTTTCATACTTACGTCTAGGACATGCCAAAAGAAAGAAGGAATGGGCTTTACATACCTTTAGCGTTTAGTCGTATTATAGCTTGTACTTGCTGCCCAAAACACTTATCCTATATCAAGATATAAAGATCTACAATTAGTCTACAAGGGAATTCAATACGTATTTTGACGCTCACAATCCCTTTCTAACATTTAAACGACGTTTCGTTCGCATTCAAACCAACTAGCGCAACAAGCTAACATTGCTAATCGTTCTTTCATATATTAATCCAAACTTGTTTAAACATGACTTAGGGAACTTGGGCAGTCCATACATCATTCAAAACTGTCCCATACACACGGCTAAACAACACACATAACATTTCCATTCTCACTTAGCAATTTTCCAGTTTTAACTTGCAACAACAACAACACGTTTAATGACATTACTTTCATGATTCTTGGAACTGTTTTAACCTCATTTTCATTCCTACAACAGCCCACCATCATTTCAGTTTCAACTTGAATCAATGCACTTTACTTTCACTAAACGTTTGCAACAAGAATCAACATTCAACACACACAAATTCACTTCTAACATCAAAACTGTCCACGGTTTTGGACTGCCTATACACTTCAACATAATTCATTTCTTTAACACCTCAATTCACCTATTCAACATGCATACAATACACCACAATGTCCATAACAACAACAATCCAAATGTGACACAAAACAGTCCCTAAATCTCCCCTAAAACAGTCCACTCACACGGCTACAACACCACTTCAACAACTTCATGATTTTCATCCATTTATCCATACTACAACACATTCAATTCACTTCCAATCCATGTACAAGGAGATTAAGCATGACTTCATTAGAATCAAGGACACACGGCTCATTTTAATTTCAAGAAAACAGTCCAATATCCAACATGCAACATCACAACCAAACTTCTACAATCTTTGTTCATTTACCTATGTTGATACATATTCAATTCATCAACAATACATGCAAAATGAAACCAATCATGACTTCACCACACTCACGGCTCACTCTCTACTTCAACCACAACAACAATCCAACAACAACATGCATGAACTATACACTCAAATCATCATGCAACACAAGAACAATAAGCATTCTTACCTTACAACTTGACACTTCAATCGGCTAGCCTTCACTTTCACTTCTTGAATTTTAACACTTGTTCTTGCTATATCAATGGATGCTACACGTTAATACACCTTCAATGGAGTTGGATTGCTTAGGAAAAAACTGATTTTTTTTGGAGAAATTGGAACCTTCACTCTCGGCTAGCTCTAGCCGAGAGACTCTCTCTCTCTATCACTATATTTCTATCTTGAAATGTTGAAATGAATTGCTTAGTGATGTATGAATCAGATTTTTGCCTTGTATATGCCTTACAAGACTTGGACATGTGTCCACTAAAGTTTTTGGGTCAAATATTCTTTGACCACTCCACCATGATGCACGGCCAAACATGGCATATAAAATGGACTGATTTTTGTCTTCCCAATCCCACTTAATAATCCAATTATGGTTAATATAATCCCAATTTTCCATTGGTACTTCCATGCCAAACGAAATTGTAGGTAATTTGTGTCTCGAAACGAAACCGGAAGTTAAAGTCTCTACTTCGTATCTTAAGATAATCTTGCCTTTAACTTGTCGCGTTTATTTTAAAATGTCCCAATGTATGAAAATATGGGATATAATAGTAACGATAATAATGATGATAGAAATGTTAATGATAATAATAATGATGCTAAAGGTGCCTATGGGATATTATACTTATGTGTGCCTATGAAGGGCTATAATGAACCCCCGAGCTTATAACGCCGGGTAGAATATATATATATGTATGTATACGATTACGTAACGTGCGCACACATCTGCAGATGGTACGGATGACCCTGATGCCTTGGTAGGGCCAGGTAGATATAACCTTGAGCCTTGGTTGGCCAAGTATGTATGAAACACCGAACCTTCATGGTCGGGCATGCTATGCATATCTGTATAGATGTGTATATGCTATGTATATGACATCGTTAAGTGTACAAATAAGTTATGTATGTGAGATGTAAATGATTATGAGGGTAATTAAGTACGGATATGGATGTATGTATACGGATACGCAATAGAAACGGAATGTCTCTATGGAATGCGAGTAAGTATCATGATGATGATACTATTGTCTCCCCTCCTATGCTACTTCACATGTTTTTCATTATGCTTCTATATCGATGTTGATCATGCTTTACATACTCAGTACATTCTTCGTACTGATGTCCTTTTGTTTGTGGGCGTTGCGTCATGCCCGCAGGTGCACAGGGAGACAGACTTGATCCATAGCTACTTATTCAGAGATTACATAGCAGAGCTCCATTTCCTTCGGAGCCATAGCTTTTGGGTACTTATTCTTTTGTGTATATAATTATAGGCATAGCGGGGTCCTGTCCCGCTCATGTGATATGTTATACTCTTCTTAGAGGCTCGTATTCACGTGTATATGGTTAGATATGTCTGGCCTTGTAGGCCCGTGTTTTGTATATTATTTTGTCGACCACGTCGGCCCATGTACATTTGATGTGGCATAGATGCCTATGATGTTATATAGGAAATGTTGTCGCCCAAATGGGACTAGTATGATTGATGACTAGAATGCATGATTTGATTTATGGCTCACCTAGACGTTATGTGAATGTATGTTAAAGGGGTGCCCAGGTGGGGTAGCGTCGGGTGCTCCTCGCGGCCCTAGTCGAGTCGTGACAAAATTGGTATCAGAGTAGTTCAGTCCTAGGGTGTGCCTACGAGCCGTGTCTAGTAGAGTCTTGGTTATGGGTGTGTTGCGCGCCACACTTATAAACAAGAAGCTGCGGACATTTTAAGAATGATTGACCTTCTTTCTTCATAAGAATCGTGCGATAGAGCTATGATATAAGAAATTCTTGTTCCTTAATCGTGTGTTGTGTATTTTAGAGATGCCTAAAGAGAGAAAGGCTACAGCAGCCCAAAAGGGCAAGACGGTGGCAGAAAAGCGGGCTGAAAGAGCACCGCCACCGGTAGTAGAGGAAAGTGAGTCCCAGAGTGCGGCTCAATCTCAGTCCTCCCAGACAGTGCCTATTACTAAGGAGCGTGAGGGTACCTCCGCCCCAGCTCCAGCTCCTCCACCAGATGCTTCGGGCCAAGATGTAAAAGAGGCCATTAATTTGCTGACTCAATTGGTTGCGGCCCAGACTCAGAGGCAAAGTTCAGGGCAAGGTGATAGGGCTGTTAGTGCAAGGGCCCGTGATTTCATTACTTTGAACCCTCCGAAATTCTTTAGATCAAAGCCGGAGGAGGAACCTCGGGATTTTATTGATGTTATGTTAAGGACGCTTCGATTGATACATGCTTCGGACATCGATTCGGTAGAGCTAGCGTCATATAGATTGAGAGATGTCTCGATCCAATGATATACGGTTTGGATGGCTTCACGGGGAGCCAATGCACCTCCCCCGGTATGGCAAGAGTTTGTTGATGCCTTTCTCCGTCATTATATGCCTCCAGAAGTTCGGCGAGCTAGGGCCGATAAATATTTGATGTTGAGGAAAGGTAGTATGAGTGCCTTAGAGTATAGCCTCCGCTTCAATTCCTTGGCCAGGTATGCTTCGGCCATGGTAGCGGATATGGGTGACCGGGTACACCGATTTCTGAAGGGCCTAGGGCCACACTTGATGGATAGATGCTTGACTGCGTCCCTTCAGGATGGTATGGATATTGCATGCATTCAGGCCTATGCTCAGAACATAGAAGAAAGCCTGCAACAACAGAGAAGTGAACGTGAGCAAGATAGGGGCCATAGCAAGAGGGCCAGATCGTCGGGTTCGACAAGCGAGTTTAGAGGTGGACACAGGTAGCAGTTCCCTAGACATTCAGGTTATTCTATGACCAGTGCACCTCCACGATATTCAGGCCAGAGATTTGATAGATCTACTCGTTCGGGGCCGAGTCAGAGTTTTTCAGGGTCTCAGTTTAGGGGTGATTCGGGTCAGGCGAGGCCACCCGTACCACGATGTTCCCAGTGTGGGAAGTTGCATTGGGGTCAATGCCGATCAGGTTCAGACGTTTGCTATTCGTGTGGTCGGCCAGGCCATATTATGCATGGTTGCCCCTCAGTTCATAGTAGAGGTGGGACCCAGCCATCAGGGTCGGTAGCCGGATCTTCAGAATCTGTAAGCCCTACGGGGCCAGGTTCACATATGCCGGTTGGCCATGGTAGAGGCAGAGGGAGAGCTCCTAATTCTAGCGGTCCTCAGCACCGTATTTATGCTTTGGCTGGACGCCAAGATCTTGAGTCTTCTCCTGACGTGGTCACAGGTATATTATCGGTATTCTCTCATGATGTATATGCTTTGATTGATCCGGGCTCCACATTATCATATGTTACTCCATATATTGCGGGTCGATTTATAGTCGAGCCGGAGTCGATCAACCCTTTTGAGGTGTCTACAGCCGTGGGTGAATCGGTAATAGCTAGCCGAGTATATAGAGATTGTGTAGTTGTGATATGTGACCGCCGTACTATAGTTGACTTGCATGTACTAAAGATGGTGGATTTTGATGTCGTTATGGGCATGGATTGGTTGGCCTCTTGTTATGCCAATGTTGATTGTAGAATGAAGATGGTTCATTTCCAATTTCCGGGAGAACCAGTTCTAGAATGGAAAGGGAATACGGCGTCACCAAAAGGTAGGTTTATATCCTATCTAAAGGCAAGGAAAATGATCACGAAAGGGTGCATTTATCATCTAGTGCGACTTCAAGATGTAGAAGCTGAGTCGCCGACTCTTCAGTCAGTTCCAGTGGTGAGTGAATTTCCGGATGTATTCCCGGAAGAGCTCCCAGGCCTTCCTCTCGAGCAGGAGATTGATTTTGCTATTGATGTGTTGCCAGACACTAAGCCTATATCTATTCCTCCTTATAGAATGGCCTCCGCAGAATTGAAAGAATTGAAGGAGCAATTGAAAGACTTGTTTGAAAAAGGCTTTATTAGGCCTAGTTCATCCCCGTGGGGAGCACCCGTATTGTTTGTCCGAAAGAAAATGGCTCCTTGAGAATGTGTATCGATTATCGCCAATTGAATAAGGTAACGATTAAGAACAAATATCTTCTTCCGAGGATCGATGATTTATTTGATCAATTGCAAGGTGCCAAATGGTTTTCAAAGATCGATTTGAGGTCCGGGTATCACCAAATGAGAGTTAGGGAGAAAGATATCCCTAAGACATCCTTCAGAACAAAATATGGCCATTTTGAGTTCCGTGTAATGTCATTTGGGCTAACTAATGCGCCGGCAGTGTTTATGGATTTGATGAACAATGTGTTCAGGCCCTTTTTAGATCTGTTCGTGATTGTATTCATCGATGATATCTTGGTGTATTCTAGATCCGAGGCAGAACATGCGGATCATCTGCGTATTGTCCTTGGAGTTCTTCGAACTCGAGAGTTGTTTGCAAAATTTTCTAAATGCGAGTTTTGGTTGAACTCAGTAACATTTCTAGGGCATATTGTTGCAGCCGATGACATTCGAGTGGATAGTCAAAAGATTGAGGCTGTGAAGACGTGGCCAAGGCCCACGACTCCTACAAATGTTCGTAGCTTTCTGGGCTTGGCGGGTTATTACAGGAGGTTTGTTGAAGGTTTCTCTTCTATTTCAGCACCACTCACAAAGTTGACCCAGAAATCAACAACGTTTCAATGGACAGATGCTTGTTAACACAGTTTTCAAAAGTTAAAAGATAGACTGACCTCTGCCCCAGGCTTGACACTTCCAGAGGGATTGGAAGGGTATGTTATATATTGCGATGCTTCAGGCGTCGGGCTAGGCTGTGTATTGATGCAACATGGCAAGGTGATTGCATATGCTTCAAGGCAATTACGGAAACATGAACGGAATTATCCGACCCATGATTTGGAATTGGCTGCAGTGGTCCATGCACTAAAGATATGGAGACATTATTTATATCGTGTCCATGTAGATATCTATACGGATCATAAGAGTCGTCAATACATCTTGAAGCAGAAAGAGATGAATTTGCAGCAACGACAGTGGTTGGAATTGCTAAAAGATTATGATGTTGATATCTTGTATCACCCCGGAAGGGCAAATGTTGTGGCTGGTGCTCTTAGCCGCAGATCTATCGGATTTTTATGTGAAGTGCAACAAGAAAAGAGAGAGATGACTCGTGAGCTCCAGTAGTTAGCTAGCCTAGGAGTCCGAGTGATGGACTCGGGTAGCAGGGGAACTACAATTCGGAATTCAGCAGTCTCGTCGCTAGTGGTAGAAGTGAAAGAGTGACAATATGAGGATTCCATGCTAATGCATTACAGAGATATGCTCCCTCAGAAAGAGGGGTCACCATTTGATATTTCAGGAGACGGAGTTCTTCGATGTCGAGGCAGGCTATGTGTTCCCGATGTGGCAGGTCTACGCCACCAGATTTTGAGAGAAGCTCATTGTTCCCGTTATTCTGTTCACCCCGGAGCGACGAAAATGTATCATGATCTCAAGTCTATCTATTGGTGTAATGGGATGAAGAAAGATATAGCAGAATTCGTGGCTCAATGTCCTAATTGCCAACAAGTGAAAATCGAGCACCAAAAGCCGGGCAGATTATTGCAAGCTATAGAAATCCCAACTTAGAAGTGGGAAGTGATTAACATGGATTTCATTACGGGCTTACCCCTTTCTCGACGTAAGTATGATTCTATATGGGTGATCGTAGATAGACTCACAAAGTCGGCTCATTTCTTACCAATCAGAATGACATATTTGGCGGACGATTATGAAAAGCTTTATCTTAAAGAGATAGTGCGACTTCATGGGATTCCAATATCTATTATCTCTGACAGAGGGACTCAGTTTACATCTAATTTCTGGACGTCTTTTCAAGAGGGTTTAGGGACCCAAGTGGGCCTTAGCACGGCATTTCATTCGCAGACCGATGGGCAAGCTGAACGTACCATTCAGACTCTTGAAGATATGTTACGGGCATGTATGATAGATTTTGGAGGTAATTGAGATGATCATTTGCCACTCATTGAATTTGCTTACAATAATAGTTATCATTCTAGCATTCAAATGGCACCGTATGAGGCTTTATATGGGCGGAAGTGTAGATCCCCAATTGGGTGGTTTTAAACAGGGGAAGCTCAGTTGATAGGCCGGACTTGGTTCAGCAGGCCATAAAGAAAGTGAAGCTCATACAAGATCGGTTGTTAGCGGCTCAAAGTCGTTAAAAGTCCTATGCGGATAATCGTCGAAGAGACTTAGAGTTCCAAATTAAAGATTGGGTATTCTTGAAAGTGTCGCCAATGAAGGGCGTTATGAGATTTGGCAAAAAGGGGAAGCTTAGTCCCCGGTATATTGGGCCTTATGAGATTGTGCGCAAAGTGGGAAAAGTGGCCCATGAGTTAGATTTACCTCCTGACTTGGAGTCAGTCCATCCAGTGTTCCATGTCTCGATGCTTCGAAAATGCGTTGGAGATCCTACTAGGATCGTCCCAGTAAATGATGTGCAAGTGACAGATAAATTGACTTTTGAAGAGACACCCATTGCCATACTAGATAGGCAAGTACGGAGGCTTAGAAACAAAGAGGTGGCCTCAGTTAAGGTTCTATGGAGAAGCAGTAAACGAGAGGAAATGATGTGGGAAGCGGAAGAAAGTATGCGATCCAGATACCCACAATTATTTCAGCCCTTGGAAGAGATCCAAGATGAGACGTCAAGATCATAAGGTATGTATGTTTTGTTTTTATGCTTTTGGGTCGTGTGTGGCCAAATTTTGTTGCTATTATGTTGTTTCCCTATGAGGCTTTGTTATTATGGGATGCTGTGACAGGTTGGTAGTGCCATATTATAGGGGAAACTCTTGCGAAATTTTCATAGAACTCTCGAAGACTTTAACATTCGAGGATGAATGTTCCTAAGGGGGGGAGGATGTTACACCTCGGAAAATCTTCCGTTGGTACGAAAGTGAATGAACTAGTGATGCGTACGAGTGTATGATGTTCCATGAGTAAGAAATGACGTTCGACGACCTTAGGCGAGATTTCAAAGGCATCCGATGCAAGACGAGAAAGTTGGCTAAGATAATGCAAGGTATGAGATGAGCAAGGTAGGCAAATGGATGTGGATGATTAGAATGAAGAGTCAAGAAATGTGAAAAGTTGCAGGTTTGCAATCTGTCCAGTCGGTCATAAAGCGAAATACGGACCGTAAAGTGGTATACGGTCCGTAAACTGGCCTATCGTATTTTGGCATTCAAAACTTCAACTTTCTGCCAATTGATCAAATGGTAAAATACGACCTGGAATACGGACCGTAAAGTGATTTACGGCCCGTAAACCATGGTCGTAAATCGCCATGTTTCTGCTTGAGTTTCTGGTTCTGTTATGGTTAAAAACGACCACGAAGGATGGTCCGTAAACTGCAATACGGACCGTAAACCACATTTACGACCACTGTGCACTTCAAAATCAGATTTTCAAGTCATTAAATAAGGGGACCAAGACTTATTTCATTTCACTTCTACATCACACCCCTTCTCTCTAAAACATCTCTCTACATTTATTATACAAGTTTTCAAGGATTTTTAGTCATCAACAATGTTAATCAAGTGAATCAAGTGTAAGAAAACCCCATTAAAGATCATCCAAGTCATGAAATCCAAATGGAGGAAAACTAGGGTTTTTGCTCAAGTGGAGTATTATCAACTAAGGCTCGTTCCTACAACATATAAGGTAAGGTTCATGATATTTATACGTTGTTTAAGATATTGGAGAGTTGAAATACATGGATTGTAGAAAAATATGGTAAAATGGGTCATGAATGATGAATAGTGAGCTTTTGAGAAATAGTTTGAATTGAATCATGTTTATTGTTGTGTTGTGATATAAATGTGTTATAAACGACGTTAAGATCATGAAATCGACATTGTATATAAATGGACGAGGTCGAGGGTTATGACCATGAATATGGGTGAACTAGGAGCAAATTGAGAAATCTAGATAATGTGGATGATTAATGGCTATTGTTATGATATTGTGAATGTATTGTCGACGTTTGGGAGTTGAATTACGATATGGGCAAACGTTGTACAAATAAAGGAGATGGTGCCCGATTTTCTCTAGCTTTAGCCATGTGTGCTAGTTATCAGTTCTAATGATAGTGTGACCTTAATGAAGGTAGAAACGTGAGCATCGGAGGAGTACGTGCAAGGGTAGAATAGTTCAACGAAAAGGTATGTAAGGCTAACCCTTCATTCATAAGGCTTGGTTCTTTGGCCAAATTTCTAAATCCTCTATACGAGTATGTTGTCTTCAAATGATTGATCTTCCGAGCTCGTAAACTCATAATCCTTGATATGTACTACGATTGTACTATGCTCCTCATGTGACGAGTAAGCCTATAAGATAGATGTAACGATAATAATGATGATAGAAATGTTAATGATAATAATAATGATGCTAAAGGTGACTATGGGATATTATACTTATGTTTGCCTATGAATGGCTATAATGAAACCTCGAGCTTATAACGCCGGGTAGAATATATGTATATATATGTATACGATTACGTAACGCGCGCACACATCTACAGATGGTACGGATGACTCTGATGCCTTGGTAGGGCCAAGTAGATATTAACCTTGATCCTTGGTTGACCAAGTATGTATGAAACACCGAACCTTCATGGTTGGGCATGCTATGTATATCTGTATATATGTGTATATGCTATGTATATGACATCATTAAGAGTACGAATATGTTATGTATATGAGATGTAAATGATTATGAGGGTAATTAAGTACGGATATGGATGTATGTATGCGGATACGCAATAGAAACGGAATGTCTCTATGGAAAGCGAGTAAGTATCATGATGATGATACTATTGTCTCCCCTCCTATGCTACTTCACATGTTGTTCATTATGCTTCTATATCGATGTAGATCATGCTTTAAATACTCAGTACATTCTTCGTACTGACGTCATTTTGTTTGTGGACGCTACGTCATGCCCGCAGGTGCACAGGGAGACAGACTTGATCCATAGCTGCTTATTCAGAGATTACATAGCAGAGCTCCATTTCCTTCGGAGCCATAGCTTTTGGGCACTTATTCTTTTGTGTATATAATTATGGGCATAGCGGGGTCCTGTCCCGCTCATGTGATATGTTATACTCTTCTTAGAGGCTCGTAGTCACGTGTATATGGTTAGATATGTCTGGCCTTGTAGGCCCGTGTTTTGTATATTATTTTGTCGGCCACGTCGGCCCGTGTACATTTGATGTGGCATAGATGCCTATGATGTTATATAGGAAATGTTGTCGCCCAAATGGGACTAGTATGATTGATGACTAGAATGCATGATTTGATTTATGGCTCACCTAGACGTTATGTGAATGTATGTTAAAGGGGTGCCCAGGTGGGGTAGCGCCGGGTGCTCGTCGCGGCCCTAGTCGGGTCGTGATAAATCCATTGTGACATTCGAAGGGTACTTGATATGATTATTGTCTTGATTTTCAAATGATAGCTCATTTTGATTATTCTATCGAGTCTAAGATATGACTTAGTTTGCATACGGTTGCTCACTACTCTGATCGTACACGACTCGATGTATCTTTCACCGAGTCCCGGGCCGGGTATGTTTTCGTACACAGTTTCACTGCATTGTTCACCGAGTCCCTCACTAGAGGGTCGGGTATGGTATATATATATATATGATGTGATGATGTGATGATGTGATGATATGATGATGTGATCATGGCGCCAAAGATGGCATGTGATGACTTTATTCACCGATTCCCATAATGGGCCGAGTACGATATGATATATGATATTGATATGCATGATCTACATTTCATAAGGCAAGTGTATTGGTATTTTGAATGTCATACTTGTCTCCTGTGATCCCTATTTCAGTCATGATCCTCTTTATTGTATTTCATGCTTTATATATTGAGTACATATCTCATACTGACCCCCTTTCTTCGGGGGGCTGCGTTTCATGCCCGCAGGTACAGATACTCGATTTGGCGATCCTCCAGCTTAGAATTTTTACTCAGCTGTCATGGAGAGCTCCATTGTTCCAGAGCCTAGACTTTTGGTACAGCTCTTATGATGTATATCTATGTTTATCCAGGGGTACGACGGGGCCCTGTCCCGTCATATTTTACTATCGATACTCTTAGAGGTCTGTAGACATATGTGTGGGTTGTGTATAAGTTTTGTTCAGCTTTATCTATATGGTTTGCTATGGTATTGATATGTTGTGACAGCCGTATCAGCTTGCGTACGGTATTGATATGTTGTGGCAGCCTTGTCGGCTTGCGTATCATATTGACATGTAGTGGCAGCCTTGCCGGCTTGCGTATCATATTATGGATTGGTTAGCTGTTACTCCTCAGGGGACAGGTTTATGATATGCGGCATTTTGAGTCTATAGCTTACTCTTGCAAATTCCCATATTGTCGTAGTCTCAATGTGATCATATTTAATAGGTATGCATACGAGTGTCCAGTTCGGGAACTAGCCATGGCCCATGGGGTTGGGTCGTGACATTTCCACTGCACTTTCTCCACCTTTATTTGCTTAGTAATTTATTCAATTCTTTTATCTCCGCTTACAATCAAATATTCAATCAATTACACACATAATCAATTTCTTGATCTCAATTCACTTAAACATGAATCACTTTTAACACACTTCATATACACATTATCATAATCGTGTGGTAGAACTCTATCCATAGCCTCTTTATACCTACACAAATATTATTCCCAATCACCGTCGTCACACTTGTTAAGGCCAAATTTATTTTTGGACTTCATTCCTCATATACACCAAGTTCTTGATTTTCATGCTTCAATATGACTAAATTCTCTAGGCTTGGGTAAATTTGCTCATGTTGGACGGTTCAATTTCCCGGTACAAAATACAGGATATTATAGCTTGGACTGTATTTCATTCAAATAAATTTCAAACCCTGACGAAACTTATTTTCTTCGATTTGTTTAACTTCTAATATTTACAACATATCTGTACCATCACTCTAACTACCTATAAGTTTGGGGCATAACCTCATTTCCATTACTAGTGTCATTTACCTCGCATGCTTTCCAACGCATGAAAACATGAGATGTAACATCCTTCCCCCCTTTAGAACATTCGTCCTCGAATGTTAAACTAGTCCTGCATAAGTATACTGGTTATGGTGATCTTATAACGAATCAATTCTAACTAGAAATTGTCTATCATGCTGTGCCTTTCTTTGCTAAACTTAATACCATTCTCCACCTGACATCAGTTAATATTGAATTTCCAAATAATGTGGTCATAATTCAGCTACTTTCGTAATTGACTGCAACTTACTATATCCATCTACATTTGAAGCTTAGGTCGAGTTTTTCTTGTTTTGTAGTCATCTTTCAAGTAACACTGTAGCATAGGAGCTGTCTTTCCCTTGGGTAGGTTTACCATCGCATATTGGTTTCTTTTGTTCTCTCTTCTAATTCTGATAGATCTACTTCCACTCTTTATTTAGGTCGCATAGTCCGCAGCGTACTTCTTTCTTGGAGTCATCATTTTAATCCTCTGACTTGCACTATCTATAACATTCCTTTTGAATAGTTAGAAACGAGTTTCCTTGTTAGTAATGACCCTCGATTGCAATAATCTCTTGATTCCTCAAGGATATCCTTCATATATAAGTGAGTTACTTTCCGGATATGATCCTCCCTGATACTCAGACTCTCCGATCCTTTTTCTTGCTCAATAATGGTATTAAGTCTCACTTGGTTTGCAAATTTATCCCACTTTGCTTCTTCCATATGACCATGATAATGGTATTGATTCACATCTATAGAGTCTACATAAATTCAATGTGAGATGTCCTGTCGTAGTTGTCCCTCATTGACTCATTAAAGGCTTCATAGTTTTCGAGAATTTCATAACCCCCTGGTAAACTGTTGCAAAATTCGCTATAACTACAATGATACAAAAATGACAGTTCCAAGGCGTAATATTCTTTTGGTAAAACCCCCTTTTTTCAATGATTCTATCAAATTCGTAAGTAATCTAACACACCCTAGGGCTATCGTAGGAAAAATATAGTATATACTTGTATCATATTCATAGTAATTGTCTTATTTGTTGATATGACCCTACTTGGCACACCTCATTTCAAGAATTACATCCAAGGCCAAGATATGGAACTTCAAGCTTTACAAGTGGCATGGATGATAAGGATGGTGTTGAAGGCCTTTGGAGGCCCATACAAGCCCCACAATGTGGCCTATGATGTATGGGAGGTGGCTTGGGTGAGGCTTGAAGATAAGGCTACAAGAAAGAAGGATGACACTCAAAGTGGCTAGAAACGCAAAAAGGACATAAATGCAAAAGTGGCCAAACATGCAAAGAAGGGACGTACATGCAAATGGTCGCAATTGCAAGCTTTGAGGATGCGATGATGGCTATTTGTGCAAGGGAGAGACATTTCGGATTCCAAGCCAACATTCAATTAGCCAAACAAGGCCCTTGTCTCATTAATGGCATTTTTGTAATAACTTAGTCTTCGTTAGTCTAGGAGTATAAATACTAGACTTAGTGTCACGACCCAACCCCATGGGCCATGACTAGTGCCCAAGCTGGACACTCGTATACGAACCTGCTAGATATAGTCAGACTGAAACTAAGGACAATATGGAAACTTGTAAAAACAAACGAAAGATTCATAACGCCACAGAATAACACAATACGTAAGCCGACAAGGCTGCCACTATATACTGGAAGATCCAAAACAAACCATATCGAAACAGTAAGATACAACCCACATATGCCTACAGACCTCTAAGAGTGTACAAGTGAAATATGACGGGACAGGGCCCCGCCGTACCCCTGGATATGCATAAGTCAACATCAAAAGATTTGTACCAAAATAATCTAGGCTCCGGAACAATGGAGCTCTCCAAAACAGCTGAGCAGAAATCCTAAGCTGGAAGTTCACCAAACTGAGTGTCTGTACCAGCAGGCATAAAACGCAGCCCTCCCGAAGAAAGGGGGTCAGTACGAGATATGTACTGAGTATATAAAGCATAAGATATAATAAAGAAAATCATAACTGAATAAAAGATTACAGGAGGCCAGTATGATAATCAAAGATACCAATGCACCTGTGCCTTACGAGATAAGAATCATGCATGTCTATATCATATACCATACCCGGCCTAATATGGGACTCGGTGAACAAAGTCATCATATACCATACCCGGCCCATCATGGGACTCGGTGCCATAATCATATCATATATATATATATATATATAATATACGTACCCGGCCCTCTAGTGAGGGACTCGATGAACAATGCAGTGAAACTGTGCACGAAAACATACCCGGCCCGGGACTCGGTGAAAGATATATTAACCGCATGCACGAACAGAGTAGTGAGCAACCATATGCAAACTAAATCATCATCTGAGACTCAATAGAATAAGTAGAATGAACTAATACTTGAGTATCAAAGACAATAGTCATGTCAAGTACCCCTCGAATGTCACTATGGATTATATCAAATAGAACTTCATGAATCATAAACACGTATCAAGACATAATGAAATAGGTTCTGGAAATCAAGAACATTAGCATTCCTAGTGTCTCTAAGAATTGGAGCTTTTTTGGAGTTTATACATTCGTCGTCTGTTTGTCTCACACAGATCATGCCAAAAGAAAGAAGGGATAGCTTTACATACCTTGTCCGCTTCTTAAGCTAATCCAAACCTATGTCTCGGGCTTCCCAAGATCTTATATGCCAAGAACCACTCTTCTTCCACCTCACTACACTTTGAAGAAAGCCCGAATTCAACAACGCATCAAAACGGAACAACGAGATTGAAGTAGAGAGCAAAACCCGCATGTCGTTCTTGAGAAGAAGTATATGTCTCTTCCTTAAAATGTAACGTGACTGGCTGCATATTAAAGGGCAGATCGTTGCTGCCTTAGAGGAAGCAGCCCCTACGTTTTTCTTCAACAAAAGAAATCTTTTAGTCTTGGTTTATTCTCACATACTTGTTATATGAATTGTCCAAGTGACCTTGTTGTGGAATTCACGTATGCATCAACACCTAGCAGCATATGGGTACTCTTTGAAGAGAAACTTGGCCTCTTTTGGTGCCACCTATTAAGCATGTGGTCCCTCCCATCATATGGCTGCCACCTCATGATTCCATGTGGGTTTCTATAAATGACAATTATCCGTGTTGTTCAATTAATACCATAATTAATTTCTTGATCTCAATTCACTTTAATAACAATTATTTTAATACAATTCATATACTCATTGCCATGATTATGTGACATAGCACTAGTCCATGGTCCCTTTTGGTACACACAAAATATTATTCCCAATCACCATGGTCACACTTGTTAAGTTCTAAATTATTTCGGAACCTCAAACTCTTTGTACACCGAGCTCTCGATTGTTTTTATCCTGGAATATGATCAAATTCTCCAGGCTCGGGTAAATTTGCTCATGTTGGACGATTAATTTTTTTTTGTCCAAAAATACGGGATATTATAGCTTGGACCGTATTTTATTCAAATAAATGTTGAAACTCGACAAAACTTATTTTCTTCGATTGGTTTAACTTCAAATCCTTACGATACACGTGTACCATCACTCTAACCACCTATCAGCTTGGGGGATAACCTCATGTCTGTTACTACTATCATTTAACTCGCACACTTTCCAACGCATGAGAATACGGGATGTAACATCCTTCCCCCCTTTAGAACATTTGTCCTCGAATGTTAAACTAGTCCCAATACTTCCTCAAGTGTTCTTTTATTGGATTATGATACCTTTTACATGCCTTCTTCATTGGTCGATTCCCTTCAATTTATTATAACGCATTCCAGATCTCTAAGTGACCATTCCCGTAATATTTTCTCCTTATTTCGCAGTTGGTTGACAGTTGTATTGTGAGCTCTTCTGTTGAAATCTTACTCTTTCCCTGGTGCACTTAGTCATAACTCGACTCTTTCTTCTTCTATAGTTACTCCCTTAAAACGTATCGTTCACTTCATCTTACCTCTTATTCTTTAAATAAGATTTTATAATGCGCAGACGTCCCTCGTCAATTTATTGAACTCTACAATCCTTGGAGTATTTCATGCCTCTCCGTAACCTGTAGACCCTTTGCAGACTCTACAAATAAAACAAAATTTTCCATGGTGTAAAATTATTTTCCCTCAATAACCTTACATTGCCCTCCTGCTTCAGTCCATATTCTAGAATCTTCAGCCTCATGCATTACTTCTCGACCTTTTTTTTAAGAGACTTTAACTGTCACTTCGCTTTTTAGCTCTTAATCTCGATCTTTAGAGTTGGCTATCAAGTAGCGCTGGAGTTCCCTTATATTATAACTTTACATAGCTGCTCTGTGATCTGTCTATCATTAACTGGTATAATTCTGAAAGAATTTGTTATTTGACATATAAATTCACTGTCATCTAGTAACCAGCTCATTATGATCGTCTCGCTTAAACCATTTCACAATTTCCCTTAATACAACTTGTAACACTTTGGGAATATTATCTCGTGTCGTTTCCTTATCTTTAATTCAAACACTTCTATTGTCTGTTTACTCAGATTTTGCCCTTGGTTCTCCTATCACGTATCAGAATATGCATAAGTGCTCAAATTAACCCCAGAAATACCTTAGTGTCGTCTCAGTAGTCTTCATGCTTTACCGTGCCTTCTCCTCTCTTATCTTACAATCGGTATCGGGATACATTTTCGACTCAACCATGGTCATGTCCTATTTTCCCTAGTATTAATTCCATCTCGGTAATTTGGCCTAACCATCTTTACATCTTTTCTTAATGTACCCAAAATATCGCAACCGCATTGTTATTACTGAATCCTTATTCTTCTTATCACATACTCACTTGGTCTCATTCTTAGCATCAATATTTGTAGGTTGCATAGCTATGCTTGTACAACTTGTATAAAATACATCCACTCTTAGTCACAGTCTTTCCTTCTCCTGGTTCATTATGCTTTACATAACTCATCCGTACTAAAACTCGCTCGTAGCCTATCTTGTCATACTCCTTTCCCTTCCTTTATTCACCCCACCTATAGGAGATTTTCTATCCCTTCCCCTCGCTACTTATAAGTCACAATATCATTAGCGCACAACTCTATTGCCAAGTCTTAGCCTCTAATCTAGTATAGCATTGCTATCCTTTACAATATCTCTTGAGTTACTCGTTACCATTCTCTTATCTTACTCTTTCTTTTTATAAGCACCCACTTTTTAATGTCATATCATTCAATATCTTTACAAATAATTCTCAGCACTGTCTCAAATACCATTCTAACTTCTATTCGTTTATTGCTGGCTTTCAGATCTTACTAACTTGTTTCAGCAAGGGATCTCACTTGAAGTTTAAGTATCCATATCAAATATATTGCAGTGTCAATTGTTTCCACCTTACACTTGCATTGCTCTCACCCGCTTCCCCCTTTAAGGGTGTACTTATACCATTATCTGTTTATATTCTGCTTTATGCCCCTACTTCCAATCTCAAATTCATCTGATCCTCTTTTCTAAATCACTTGGTATACTGTACCATATCCATGTCTTTTCTTTATAATTTATAACTTTGATTATCCACGTACGAAACCTTAACAAAATTTCATCTGACCATCTGTACTCGAGTAATGCAACCCATGTATAGCAACTCATCCAAGGCCACATTCCACTTACTCCAATCAGTAATTAATTAGTACATATAGTCGTTCCAAATTCTCAATTAGATAGCACTTATATTGCGATGATAAGTGCCCAAAGTTCTCTTGTAATATTATCTTTATCCCAACCTATATCATTTTTTTCCTTTAATAAATTTACAATACATTATTTGTTCCTCAAGCCTACAGTCCTTGTCCTTTAAGGATTTTACTATTTCCGAGGTGAAGTCATATACACGCAGTACTCCTTTATGCCTTATGCTCTTTTACCCTTATTGTGTACCCAACACTGACTTCTAACTTACTCAAAATCATATCAAGTTAATCTTAATAATGGTCTTATCTTATCACCTTGTCGTCGTACTACACCTTTAAGTTCGTAGCTATATATTTCCCTTTTATCTTATACTCGTACTCAATTAATTACGTCTATCTTGGGTGCTTCCTTTAGTATTCCCTTACCATTTCTCCAGTATGTCCATCTTTTATTCTGTGCACGAAGGATCTCATGCTACCTCTGTATCCTTCGGAAAACACTACTTCTGCATAATCCCTTTCTCATTTTCAAAACATATTTTGTCCATCCCTATTTGTTCTTATCATCCCAGTCCTTTTTCTGGCACTCATTCTACCTCGTTGCTCATCTTTCTATAATTTGGTCTTTCACAGTTCCGTCACTTATATTACTTGTGTTCTCGGCTATACATGTCATAACCTATTACTGCACTGTTATCTCGCTTTCTTCTTATTTCCTTCTTCTCTTGTGCTCGCTATCATTTCCGTTATCACATAATCTTTATTCTGAACTTTCCCTATAGAAGAACTTTACAAGTCTTTCTTATTCGTTCTATATCTCGCCTTTATGCTTTAGTCACATAGATCACGTTATATCTTTTAGTCACTTCCTCGCTAGACTTTACTCATTTTCATAACAATTCTTATTATTTTCACATTATATCCTGTTCGTAATCAATCCTATAGCGTAACACTCCTTAACCTTTTACCCTTTCTAGTCAATCTTATCCTTAATACCTCACAAGTTGACTTATCAATACATTCATATTCGTCATAATTCTTCTTCCTCTGTACTCTTGTCTCAATCATACTATTACTTCTTCTAACTATAACTCGTCTTAATTTACTCTTGCTTGTCAATTCAGTTGATACCTCAATATAACACTCTATTAAAATTTGCCAGCCTCTTCTAAATTATCTCTTATTATCACAAGCCCTTCCAAATTGTCCTAGCATTTCCTTTTTACCATATTGATATCGACCTCATAATTACTATTACCATCAATTCAATGGTTAACTTATTTCTCGAAGTCAGCCGTACTTGCAACTTAGTCAGATCTTATCATTACTATTGACATGACCTTTCAAGACTTTTTACGAACCTATATCTCATTTTTTTTTTATTTATAGGAAAATTTTGGCAGAGTTTCTTCTGTATTTCTTACTACCCCAATGTTATATCCCGTATTTTGCGTATTTGGATAATTCAAGATAATTGCGGGAAGTTAAGGGCAAGGCTATATTTTTGACCTTGTTTAGCAGACAAGTTGTTTATGAAAATTATTGATGCGGAAATATTAAGAAAGGCTAGGGGCAAAAAGGAAAATTCACAAGATGACTCATGGAAATATTAAGGAAAAATTTGGGGTTAAAAGTGATTATGGAAAATTTAAAATTCTTGAAAATAAGGCCCAAGTGGCCGTCCAAGGGATGTGGGCCTTGGCCCACATGGATTTATTATACATGTGTATATTAGATGATTAATTGGTCATATTTCCATCTTCATCTTTAGAAGCTTGGAGAGAAAGAACAAAAGAGAGGCCATTCGGCCATGGTAGCTAAAAATTGGCCCTTTGAAAATCTTGATCAAAAATTATTTTCTCCTAGCATTCCTACTAATTTGAAGGTCCTCTTTAACGTGGTATAATTGTTGGAGCAAGTAGATCCTTCTTTGTTGCAAGTTCACAACCAAAGCCAAGTGAGAAGTTAAGGGAAAAAGGTAAGATTTAATCTTCTTTTATATAGTATGGATGGTTGCGTATGTTGTAGTATGTAGAAAATGGGTGAAATTCATGAAAATATGGATGTTGGTTGTGGCCGTGTATATGTGTGTTGTGTAGGAAGATGAGTCAATTATTTTATCTTGTATTTTGATTGTTGTTGTTGTGGATTCTATGTTGAGAAAGAAAGTTTAATGATTCTAGTGAAGTTGTATTGGTTGGAGAGTTGCTTTAGAAGTTAATGTGATTTGAATATAGTTTTCTTGTAATTATGGAAAACAATGTTGTTAGTGTGTGGATTGTTGGTGTAGTTCATGAATTTGAAGGAAGAAAATGTGTCTTTATTGTTCTTGTTGCATTTGGGAGGTTTCGGGTGGTATTGTGCATTGGTTGGGTCTTTTTGGTCATTGCGCGGATTGTTTGAAGTGTTCTTGAGTCTTGTTTGTAAGGTCTTGGGGAAGTATTTGAACGTGTGAGCATTTATGTTGGCTTGATCGTATGTGATTGAATTGAATATAAATGAAATGTCGTCGAATTATGTAAAAGGAGCTACTAATGTTAGAATGTATTTTGAAATAATTGTTGAAGTTGGAGATATGATTGATGGTATTGTTGTTGATAATTTGGCCGAGTTGAATTCTCGGATTTGTGTTGATAAATTAGCCGAGTGAGATTCTCGGGGATGGTGTATTTACAGGGGAAATGCTGCCGAAATTTCGGTAGAATTTAAATGAATTCATTTGAAGGACTAAAGCAAGTGTATGACGACGAGTCTAATGATTATGTCAATTCTCTTGAATGTAGACTAGTAAGTTTGGACGAATAAGCGTGGCTAATTGGACGTGGGACAGGTATGTAAAGCTTACCTTTCCTTTCCTTTCTTTTGGCATGTCCTAGAGCTAAGTAAGCGATGATACTTATCTTGGGCTAACTCTATTCTTGATTCCGAGCTTGTTAATGATTCTTATTCACTTCTTGATGTGAGTATGCTTAGTATAGTCGAGCTTATCGTATGATTGAATAACAAGAAAAGCATAAAGAGTTCTTATTTTCTTTTAAAGAGTTCTGTAAGTAGTAATTTCCCTAACTTTCGTGGATGGTCTCGGATTGTTTTGGAAATGTTCGTAGAGGTTCCTATAATGAATATCGTTCCTAACTTCCATATGCTAACTCGGATTGTTTTGGAAACGTAGCGTAACGATGTCCATAATGAATCCATTCCTAGATGTAGGATATCCTGAGTTCTTTGACCTCTTAAGCCCGAAGGGGCATTCTCAAGTTGTGCGACTTCATAATGCTGTCTAAATCCCGAAAGGGACATTCATAAGGTCTTTCTCTTACCTATGCATCTTACATTTAAATTTGTGAGTCTCGAAGGATACAAATGAAAAGGGTTTGATTTCATACATGACGTCCATAATAGTTTTTTCTAAATGATTTCATGACGTAACTGAGCGTGCTATATCACATATGGCCTCGGCTTAAGTCCGGGTGTGCTATGGCCTCAGCTGATCCCTGAGTGTGCTATGGCCTCAACTTATGTCTGAGCGTGCTATATAACATGTGGCCTCAGTTATGTTATGCCAATTGAGTTGTGCATATGGTTTTACTAATAATTTCGAGAAAAAAAAAATCAGTTTTATACTAAAGGAAACATAAAGTTAGATTTTCAAAACCACTCTGAAGCGGGTGCGAGATTTTACTATTTAGACTTTCAAACCCACTCCGAAGGGGGTGCAAGATTTTCGAGCCTAAGCTATTGGATGATTTCATGACGTGACTAAGAGAAAGGGAAGAAGTTCCCGTTTGAAACTAAAGCTGCTCCGAAGGGAGTCTTTCGATGGTTTTCAAAGATTTTCATGCATTTGCATATTTACATACATGCACGACATCATCATTATCATTATTATGCCGGAAGCGGCATGCCCGAAGGGGCCATCATTATTATTATGCCGGAAGCGGCATGCCCGAAGGAGCCATCATTATTATTATGCCGGAAGCGGCATGCCCGAAGGGGCCATTATTATTATTATGCCGGAAGCGGCTGCCCGAAGGGGCCATTATCATTATTATACCGGAAGCAGCTGCCCGAAGGGGCCATTATCATTATTAAGCAGGAAGCGGCTGCCCGAAGGGGCCATTATCATTATTATGCCGGAAGCGGCATGCCCGAAGCGGCCGTCCGAAGGGACTATTTGGTTAGCCTGTCGGAAGCGACACGTGTGTTAGATTGCATCATTTGCTTAAGAATGTGTGTTCGCTTGCATTAGTTACTTAAGGATTATTTGAGACCTCGTGTATACATTTATGCTTCTTCCAGCGAAGGCTGCAGGTATTGAGTTGATTGTGATTTCTTCTCTCCTAAATTAAGCTATGGTTACGATTTGTTACCGCTTTACATATTCCGTACTGACCCCCTTTCTTCGGGGGCTGCGTTTCATGCCACGCAGGTACACCCAGATGAGTAGAAGACTTTGCTAAAGGTGTTCCAGCGAGATTGGCGAGCTCCCTCTCAGTTCGGAGTGTTGCCGAGTCAAGTACTTCTGTCATGGTATTTTGTATATGTTAGAGACTTTGCAGACAGTGTCTTGTGGATAGGGCGTCGAGAAGTGCGAATCATTTATAGATGTTAAAAGAGTATGTATTTTCAGATGATTTCAGTTGGTAAAAAGTACGTAATTGATTGAAAGTTTTTCATAGTCTGTATAAAGATAATGACCTCTATTTGGAAAAGTTCCACGTTTTAAAAGTTTTTGAAATGACAGGTTTTGGTAAAGCGAACATTTAAGGGTTCGCTCGACTCTGATGAGGGTCGGGTGCCCATCATGCCCCATCATGATGAGGGTGTGACACCCAAAACCTGCACGCAGGAAATACCAACAATGCCTCACAGGGCCAACATATATACATATATATCATATCATAGCCATACAGGGCTCCCCATATCAATAACAGTATGAAAATGATGAACTTACCTCGTATATCTAACTCAAACTGTGCCTGTTATACTTTCCTGTTTACTTTCCATTTCAATCTTTAACTGCAGGTCTCAATCATACCTGCAACATTCATAGAAAATCTAACATATACCCTGCTTACCGTTACTTATCTTTTTACTGTTTCCTTCAGCTCCTTCTGTTCACACCTTATAACTAAACTTATCATTAATATATATACATTCAATCCATTTTCTTACTATACTTATAATAACTTACCTTGATGATGACCGGTTCGCCATTCTGTATGTACAAATTTTGATAACGTAACCCAATGAAACATCTTGCCTCTATAACTCCTAGTATCATCATTTACCTCCTCTTGTCGACACTACTCCCTTGCCGACAAGGCTGCCACTATATACTAGAATATCCAAAACAAACCATATCGACATAGTCAGACACAACCCACATATGTCTACAGACCTCTAAGAGTGTACAAGTGAAATATGACGGGACAGGGCCCTGCCGTACCCCTGGATATGCATAAGTCGACATTAAAAGATCTGTACCAAAATAATCTAGGCTCCGGAACAATTGAGCTCTCCAAATCAGCTGAGCAGAAATCCTAAGCTGGAGGGTCACCAAACAGAGTGTCTGTACCTACGGGCATGAAACGCATCCCCCCCGAAGAAAGGGGGTCAGTACGAGATATGTACTGAGTATATAAAGCATGAGATACAATAAAGAAAATCATAACTGAATAAAAGATTACAGGAGGCCAGTATGATAATCAAAGATAACAATGCACCTGTGCCTTACGAGATGAAAATCATGCATGTCTATATCATATGCCATACCCGGCCCAATATGAGACTCGGTGAATAAAGTCATCATATACCATACCCGGCCCATCATGGGACTCAGGTACAGACACTTATTGTGGTGATCCGCCAGTCTAGGGTGCCGTTCTGCTACTTGGAGTGCTCCTTTGATCCGGAGCCCACACTTTTGGTACAGATCTTTCCGTTGTACATATTTATGTGTATGTGACTATTCAGGGGTACGGCGGGGCCCTGTCCCGTCATATGTTTCTGTTATGGTTTGTAGAGGCCTGTAGACATGTATGTGGGTTGTGGGTCGCATTGGATCTGTGATGTATGTATGGTTTGCGTCCGGCTTTCTTATATACTACGATAACTTGATTTATTTAGGTGTTATAACGTAATCGACGACCTAAGTGATATGTATATGGTTTTATATGCACGAAACCCTTAATAGGTAAACGCAAGTAGAATCTGGTTAGTAGGTATGTACGTGTGTCCATCTCGGGCACCAGTCGCGGCCCACGGGGTTGGGTCGTGACAAAAGTGGTATCAGAGCGGTTTTTCCTCGGAATGTCTACAGGCCGTGTCTAGTAGAGTCTTGTTTATCGGTGTGTTGTGCACCACATCTATAAACAGGAGGCTACAGGACATTTAGGGTGTTACCTTTCTTTGGATCTTAGATTGTGCGATAGAGCTGTGCTATTAGGGTGGCTCCTTTCTAACAGATTGCTATGTTTTCAGCGATGCCTCCGAGAAAAGCGACAGCCGCCCAGAAGGGCAAGTCAGTGGCAGTTGGAGAGACTAGCCAGGCCTAGAGAGTTACCAGGGCCCGTACCCAGACTATACCCAAGGTTTTGCCCCTGTCAGAGGGCTCTGCTACGCCACCATTATCAGAGAAGCCTACAGCAGCAGCCGCTGCCACTATGGATCAAGAGGCGGCTCCCCCATTAGCTCCAGCGGCCCCAGCGCCCGAGCCCCCAGCTCCTTAGCCAGGGGCGGAGGACAGGGCGATGCGAGATGCGGTGCAACTATTGACGAGATTAGTAGCAGGACAGGCTCGCAGACGCGGGCTAGGGGGTGATGATGTGGATAGGCGTGATAGTTTGAGGGTTCGTGATTTCTTAACTTGTGGTCCCCCAGAGTTCAACGGGTCAAAGCCCGAGAAGGATCCCCGGGACTTTATTTGCCAGATACAGTGTGCGCTGAGATTGGTCAGAGCTTCCGAGACCGAGTCTGTTGAGTTAGCTTCATATCGACTGCGCGATGTAGCGGTAAATTGGTATGAGTCCTGGGAGCTGTCTAGGGGTGAGGATGCTCCCCCAGCCATGTGGGACGAGTTTGTAGCCGCCTTTCTCAACCACTTTTTGCCCCCAGAGTTGCGGCGGCCGAGAGTTGACAAATTTTTACAGTTGAGACAGAGGGGCAGGAGTGTTCGAGAGTACAGCTTAGAGTTTGATTCTATGGCTAGATATGCACCCACCATTGTAGCCGATATGACTGACAGGATGCACCAATATGTGATGGGGTTGGATGATTACCTGATTGATAGTTGTATGGCGGTGGCATCCCAGTCTGGGATGGATATCGCACGGGTGCAGGCTTATGCTCAAGGGATGGACGACAGACGTAGAAGACGTCAGCTTGACGGAGATTATGACCGGGGCCAGCCTAAGAGGGCTAGATCAGCTGGTCATTCTGGGGAGTTTCGAGGCGGACGGCCTCAACAACATACTAGACAATCTTCTCAGCCAGCGCGAAGCGCACCCTCACAGTCTACTAGTGAGAGATTTGATAGCACGGGAAACTCAGGAGCAGGACAAAGCTCCAGGGCCTCGGATTCGCAAGTGAGTAGAGATTTCAGTCAGTCAAAGCCACCCATGCCTTGGTGTTCTTACTGTGGGAAGCCTCACCCAAGGAGGTGTTATCGTGCTATGGGCGCCTGTTTCTTTTGTGGTCGTCAGGACCATGTTTTGAGGGAGTGTCCGTTTAAGAATGGTCTCGGTGGTTCGGTCCAGCCCACCAGGTCGGTTGCTGGTTCATCTTCCCCTTCTGTAGCTATGCGCCCTACGGGGCGAGGTATGCCGACACCAGCGGGCCGTGGTAGAGGTCATGGCGGAGCTCCCGGTTCTAGCGGTCCTTCGAACCGCTTATATGCTTTGGCCAGCCGACAGGACCAGGAGGCGTCACCAGACGTAGTTACAGGTATACTACTTATCTTTTTCCGAAATGTGTATGCGTTGATAAATATATTTTTCCCTGGTTGCTAGTGGAATTGGAATGAAACTCAAATCGATAGAATCGTGTGAGGTAGCTATTTATACAGATAAAAAGTGAGCGTTGAGAATTTAAAAGGCTAACTCGGTAATTACATAATCAGAAAAATAAAAGACCCTCTTTAGATCGGAGTGGGACCCGCTACGAGAACTTTCTGAAAATTGATAAGACCCCGACTTGCCCTAGATTACGTGAGAAGGGTTGTGCGGGGAAGTGGGTGAAATTATACCAGCATTAACGCATCGAAATGCATTAAAGTTTTGAGGTTAAGCGTGCTAGGACCAGAGCAATTTTGGGATGGGTGACCCCCTGGGAAGTGTAGTGAAATTTCCACAAATATAGAGATAAGGGACAAATAGGAAATTTGGGGTAACCGAAAGGAAATTAGAACATGCGGGGTGATCAGAAACCTTAAGGAAGTCGGGTAGATTAAGGTAGAATAGGCCGGTGAAAAAGAAAGACAGAGCAACGCAGTTTTGGAATGAGAGTAAGTCTGAATGAGCGCTTGGGAATGTATTGTAAGCGAAATGGTAGTAAATGTGTATGTATGCAAATGACATCCCAGTTATGACTGTATCGATCAACAGGTGGGCCCCAGCAGTCAGTGTTGCGATATATGAAAGACATTGACTGAACGGAATCTAAAAGACAAAGCGAAAGATATGGTACAGATGTTACAAGTAGACTGATACTGGTTCCACCACTAGTTAAAGCTGGAAAGTCTTAGTACAACGATGTTCGGGAATAGAAAGAAAGCGAGTACGAAAAAGGGGATAGCAGCTGTAACGTTTGGAAATTTTTGAAGGAAAGACAGAAACCTCCCCAAAGTATTACAAGACCCCATAAGGTCAGTTGAACATTCTAGGACGAATGTTCTAAAGGGAGGGAGGATGTTATATCCCGTATTTTTGCATATTCAGAAAATTCGAAATTATTTTGGCTTGTAAGAAATAAGACCATATTTGATTTTTATTAAATATATATGTGTTGTTCATGAAGTGTTGATGTGGAAATATGGAGGAAGGCCAAGGGCAAAATTTGGGAATTTCGGGAATTACAAAACAGGACCCATAACTAATTGGGCTCAAATGAAATGAAAAAAAAAAATAAAAAAAATAAAAGGCCCAATCCACATGGTGGCCGGCCATGGAGGAAAAATATAGGGCCCAAGCCCATGTGCCCATTTAATTTAAGTCCAAATAAATAAGAGGAGTCATCTTCACTTGGAAGATTCAAGAAACAAAAAAAAAAACTTGAGAGAGAGAGAGAGAGAGAGCAAGAGAAATTCGGCCAAGGCAAGGAAAAAGAAACAATTCTTTTGGCCATCAATCTTTGATCCAAAAATCCCAATTTTCTAGTATTCCTACTAAGTTCGAGACCCTCTTCAACGTGGTATAATTTTTTGGGCAAGAAAGTACTTTTTTTTGGCAAGCGGAAAAATTGGAAGAAGGTAACAATTCTACTCTTTTTGTCTTGGAAGAATGAAATTTATTTAGTATGTTAAATTATGTTGTTGTGGCCTTGTGATGTAAATGGAAGAATAATAGTTCAAGTTGGCATGAAAATTGGTTGTTAAGTTGTTGTAGGAAATTATGTGATTTTTATTATAGTTTTATGTAATTATGGGAATGGAGTTGTCAAGGTGCAAATGGTTGTTGTTGTTGATGAAATTGGAAGATAAAAATGTGTTGTGAATGTTCGTGTTGAAGATTGGAGGTTTCGGGTGAAGTATGGTTTTTGGTGGGATTGTTGAATATTTTGTAGAATTGTATGAAATGCTTTTGAATGATCTTGAATTAGTAGTGAATATGTAAGTGTCGATCTTGGCTTGAATGTACGAAGTTAAATTTAATAGTGATAAATTAGGTTGAAAGGAAGGTTACTAATGTTAGAATGTGTTTTGAATGGTTCTTGATGTTATTGGTATGGTTGTTGATGAATTTGGCCGAGTTAAATTCTCGGGGATGTTGAATTTACAGGGGAGATGCTGCCGAAATTTTTGTAGACAAGTACTAGTTAGAATTGAAGTTCTAAGTACTTGTAGCTAATATTTGGTAATTGATAATATTATTGTAGATATTGGAGAGCCCGAGAGTTGATTCGGGATTTTACTAGCGAGCAATCAAGGTATGTAAAGCTTACCTTTCCTTCTTTTGGCATGATCCCTTTGAAATGGACAAAAAGATATATGTATGCTTATAAAGAAAATTCTATTCTTAGCGCTACTAGGATGGCCGACGTCTTTGATCTCCATAAACTGTTCCATATGGTTTGCTACGCATTTATGATGTTCGAAAGATTCTAGTTGGTATACTTCCGAATGATGTCCGAAAAATGTTTGATATGGCTAAAGTTTTGGATACATGTATTTTGACATGTACATAAGATTCTAAGACCCCATTTGATTTGCTCCATAGCGATAGTTGAAAGTTCCCTAATATGATTGCTACTTGAAAATTCCAAAAAGAGCTTCTGAAATGCTTTTAGCAAGTTCTGTACCTCAAAAGTTTGTAACTTTCGCATACTAACTCCGATTGACCCGAAACTGATTTCTGAGCTTTCGGATGTCGTGAATATATTTGTCCCTCGAGTCTTGGAATTTATTTATTCAGTTACATGCATATAGTTTTAACACGTATCTATGACTTTTGAAGCTCTATTTGAGATATTTCTGAGTTGTCCACGATTTTTGTTCACATTCGATATGAGTACGCTCGACATAACGGAGCTTATTATATGAATGAATAACAAGATAAGCATAAAGAATTTTATTCCTAAAGAGTTCTGTAAGTCTGGATATCCCTAACTTCTGTAAGTGATCTCGGATTTGCTTTGAATGGCCGTAAAAGTTATGTGATAAAAAGAATGTCCGTAACTTTCACATACTAACTCCGATTGGTGCAGAATGTGTTATGATCTTCAAATGTCGGTAAGTGTATGTATCTGTCGAGTCTGGATATGTGTGCATATGGTTTCTCACTGCTCTGTTCGTGCAAGCCTCAGTATGTTATTCATTGCGCCCGGGCCAGGATCTGTTATGTTATCGTGCATCTTCCTCTGCATTGTTCACCGCGTTCCTCTCCCTTGCGGCCGAGTTCTGTTATATGTATGTCTGTATATGATGGTATGGGGATGGCGGTCAGGATGGCACATGATGATTCTGTTCACCGCGTTCCGCAATAGAGGGTCGGGATCTGTTATCTGCATATACGGTACATGATTCTGACATGTATTGATTACTCTGTCCACCGCGTCCCTCACTAAAGGGCCGGGATCTGTTACATGTATATATGGTATCCGATTTTGGCATCTGATGACTCTGTCCACCGCGTCCCTTACCAGAGGGCCGGAATCTGTTACATGATTCTATCCATCGCGTCCCTTACTAGGAGGGCCGGGATCTGTTATATGTGTATATACGATGTATGATTCTGATATGTTTGGTTTGTGTTCGGAAAGTAAGCATTTTGGCATTTTGTATCCTCTGTACTTCTCCTGACATACGATATTAGCATACATGATCTGTGTCTGGAAAGCAACTATTCTGACACTCTGGATCCGTACTTTTTCTGACATAAGACCTCGGAATATACGATCCGCGTGTGGAAAACAATCATTCTGATATTCTGAGTCTGCATTTTTCTGACATATGATATCTGCATATATGATTTGTGACTGGGTAAAACAGCGCTTCGGTAATCTGGGTAATGTACTTATTTTTGTACCGTTGTTCCGGTTATGGTTCTGTTTTCTGTACTTCATGCTTTACATACTCAGTCCATATTCCGTACTGACCCCCTTTCGTCGGGGGCTGCGTTTCATGCCCGCAGGTACAAACACTTATTGTGGTTATCCGCCAGTCTAGGGTGTCGTTCTGCTACTTGGAGTGCTCCTTTGATCCGGAGCCCACACTTTTGGTACATATCTTTCCGTTGTACATATTTATGTGTATGTGACTATTCAGGGGTACGGCGGGGCCCTGTCATGTCATATGTTTCTGTTATGGTTTGTAGAGGCCTGTAGACATGTATGTGGGTCGTGGGTCGCATTGGATCTGTGATGTATGTATGGTTTGCGTCCGGCTTTCTTATATACTACGATAACTTGATTTATTTAGGTGTTATAATGTAATCGACGACCTAAGTGATATGTATATGGTTTTGTATGCACGAAACCCTTAATAGGTAAACGCAAGTAGAATCTGGTTAGTAGGTATGTACGGGTGTCCATCTCGGGCACCAGTCGCGGCCCACGGGGTTGGGTCGTGAGAAAAGTGGTATCAGAGCGGTTTTTCCTCGGAATGTCTACAGGTTGTGTCTAGTAGAGTCTTGTTTATCGGCGTGTTGTGCACCACATCTATAAACAGGAGGCTACAGGACATTTAGGGTGTTACCTTTCTTTGGATCTTAGATTGTGCGATAGAGCTGTGCTATTAGGGTGGATCCTTTCTAACAGATTGCTATGTTTTCAGCGATGCCTCCGAGAAAAGAGACAGCCGCCCAGAAGGGCAAGTCAGTGGCAGTTGGAGAGACTAGCCAGGCCTAGAGAGTTACCAGGGCCCGTACCCAGACTATACCCAAGGTTATGCCCCTGTCAGAGGGCTCAGCTACGCCACCATTATCAGAGGAGCCTACAGCAGCAGCCGCTGCCACTATGGATCAGGAGGCGGCTCCCCCATTAGCTCCAGAGGCCCCAGCGCCCGAGCCCCCAGCTCCACAGCCAGGGACGGAGGACAGGGCGATGCGAGATGCGATGCAACTATTGACGAGATTAGTAGCAGGACAGGCTCGCAGACGCGGGCTAGGGGTGATGATGTGGATAGGCGTGATAGTTTGAGGGTTCGTGATTTCTTAACTTGTGGTCCCCCAGAGTTCAACGGGTCAAAGCCCGAGAAGGATCCCCAGGACTTTATTTTCCAGATACAGTGTGCGTTGAGATTGGTCAGAGCTTCCGAGACCGAGTCTGTTGAGTTAGCTTCATATCGACTGCGCGATGTAGCGGTAAATTGGTATGAGTCCTGGGAGCTGTCTAGGGGTGAGGATGCTCCCCCAGCCGTGTGGGACGAGTTTGTAGCCGCCTTTCTCAGCCACTTTTTGCCCCC